>NC_067205.1:13834336-14209216 GCF_026262505.1 Trichomonas vaginalis G3
GTGACAAAATTGAGAGAAAGTTGTTTCCCGACCAAAGCAATCATGTTGAAAACAGGACATTTTAAAGTTAGACGATTAGATTTCCTGAAAAAGTGCAATTACTTGTTCTGAATCAGGACAAAGATTTGTCTTGAGAAAAAATTTACAAGACATTGTATCTGAAAAAATTACAAAGACTTGTCTGAAAAAATACAAAGACTTGTCTTGAATCAGGACAAATTGTTTCTCAAATTGAGAACTTTACCAAGGAAAAACTGACTAAAAAGTGGCATAAGGACTTTGTTCTTGAATCAGGACAAGATTTGTCTTATTGAAAAAATACAAGGACTTGTTCTTGTAAAAAGTACAAGGACTTGTCTGAATCAGGACAAAAACTTACAAAATGTTAAACTTTTTACCATAACCGTTTCTATCGTACATGATATTTTAGGTTGACTTTTGTAAACTAATCTTCAATGTGAAAGCTATGTGCGGTTTGAAAAACCGTTCGGAACCCTCACTTTTTTGACAAACTTTCCGCAGCAATTTTTTTAAAATTTGTGAAAAACTCAACGGTTTGACACGTGGTTGCCATATGTTCATTTTACTCCAAGAATTTGGCTGAATTCACAAAAATAAGTTTATGTTAGCATGTTGATCTAACACGTTTTTCTTAACCTCTTTCTAAAGCATAAACTATTTTACAAGCGGTTTTACATTCCACGGTATATGTTGCGATGGTTCATGGATTTAAAACAGTTTTGTAGCTCTATTTTCTTCTTTAGTTACATCGAATGTTTTAACAATGCCGAAGGTTTCTTTATATTTCTTTCTTGACGTCAGATAGAAGGAAATGTCAGCAAGTTGGATTAAATTTTTGTTCAGAAATGCTAACATGTCCATTTTTATCTTCTGGCTGGCTTTTCTACCTTCTTTTCTTTAAATCTGCATTAGTCGTTTCTCATTCTTTCTATGCTAATTGTACGGAAAGTAGTTATATTATCCTCATCCGCTTGCTTACATTGAGAACAATTGCGGGTTCATTTTTGCAGTTTATTCTGAAACCTTAACCTTGCTAAAACAACAAGGCGTCAATGGTTTTCTTCATCTCGAACATAGCGGGTACTTAGTTGTTCGTTCCATTACTTTGCCTCTTCTTATCTTATCTTCTTATTTCCCAAAACACATTCAGCAACTAATGAAACAAAGTTATCGTAGGTCTTAAATTTCTTCAGATTTATATATGTCAGAATACATTTCTTATAAACCATGTCGCAATCTTTGGTCCATAAACTTTATTTTGCAATGAAAACAATGGGAATTTCATTAATTTACTTTACGTATGCAACTTCTTTATTTCACTGAGTCCAGTTGTTTTGACTTCAATTTCCGTCGAATTCAGGAATAGTTAGTTTTTGTTGGTTGGATCAAGGGCAATTTGGCGTAAAATGACAATAATTGTCCTGGCATTCATAAAGATTACTGTTTCATTTGTTTCATCTTTTCGCAACTACCAGTAAATTTATTGTTAAAAGTTCTGCTTTATCTCTGGATTTTTGTTTTCGGAAGTAATGAAGAAGGAATGAAGCTTTTCATCTCTACTTTAACATAGATGTTGGATTCATGACTAACAGTTGGTGCTGTAGTTTGGAATTGTTGTTGTGCCGATTGTTTGAAATCATTATCTTTACATACAAGATAAAAATTTTCTTAGAAAAAAAAAAAAAAAAAATTAAAGCGTTATTTTTTCTTTCATTAAGGAAATGTCCAAAAATTCATGATTTTCGAGATTTTAGACCATGTAGAAAGTGGTTAGAAAACGTGTTAGATCTAACATTTCTAACATAAACCATTATTTTTTGGTGTAAATAAATGTACACTATTATGATATCATGACTGTTCTCATTCATGTCTGATTTACATCTAATGAAAAAAGTTTAGAAAGAATTTTTCTTATTCTTTCTGGCATATTTTTGTCTTTTTCCAGTACTCCCGCTCTTAATTGGTCCCCAGATGTGTTTGGCTTTGACTCTCTCAAGTTCTTAGATGGTATAACATCTTCAACACCTCCTTCATATCTTACTTTATAAGTGTCATCGTTGTGTTATAGCCAAGTATTCAATAAACCACTCCTCGCTTTGCTCGGTCAGATGGTTTTCAGCAAGTTTTTGCCATTAACTACTTTCGGACTAATTTATGACGAGGAATAAAAAACTGCAATAGAGTCGTCAGCAGCTTTTATAAGATTATCCATTACCTTGCGTAGAGTCTCGATATAAAGTTTCTACTTAACCTTAAACGTTTCTTTGTCAACGGTTTTGTCGTCAAGAACTACAACGAACTTTGTTCCAGGAATGAGGGTAAAATTGTGTGAATTTCTGATATTTTTGTGTTTGCTTTCGTTTCTTTTGTATATACTTTTTCTTCTTGTTGTTGTGTCATTGGAATTTGGTGTATGTCCTGTTGTAGAAATGTGTTGAGGAATTTATACTTCGAGAAATGTTCAGTTTTTCTTCGGTAAAGGTTCTCGCCTTGATTTTTAAATCTCTTGAGATCCTTTATGAAGCGGTTTATGATGCTGGTATGTTATGGTTATGGTCTCAGTAGTTGTTAGTGAGTTATGTTATGCTTAAATGAGAAATTCCTGTGATTTCATCTGAGTATGCACTGTCTTGGTCTGATGTTTAAAGTACTTGGTTATGTTCTGCTACAAAACTTTTGCTAAAACTCTTAAACAACTTCACGAGTTCCTTTATGTTTCATTGGATATGCATAGCTTTACGAGTGTTAACATTAATTGGAAGATAGAATGAGGTTTATGTCCTCCTTTTCTGCTTTGAATGGAGTGTTGTCAAATTGGTACTGCGTCAGGAGAGGTTGGAAGTAAATTGGTAAAAAAGTAGTCCGTAAGGGTTTATTTTTGTTTGATGTACAAACATTTTTGTCAAAGAACCTTTTCACTTCAAGCTCTGGTGAGTAAATCCCCGACTTCTTTTGCAGCTTCATTGAACTTCTTAAAATGACCTCCATGGATGTGTTCCGAAACTTTCCTTTCAAGCTCATTATGTAAAGTATTAAAGATTTTATTTCTAGGCTCAAGCCGGCGTTCATTGAACCTATTACCATGCGAATTACAGTCATAAATGGTGGCATAGAATCTGCCACCCGAGCCTGTTTTGGATTATTGTGAAAGTATTGGACATGATTTCCTTCCTGGTTCAGTTTGCGAAAGTCTTTTTTGCTGCCATTGTTATAAGAATGGAGATAAAACGTCATTGCCCACTTATATTCTGAGTTGTATAATGGATGCGTTCTCTTTAATGAGTGGCCTATGGTCGCCAGAAAAGTTTGTTATTCCTGTATGAGTGTGCGCAGTAAGTTTTGCTTCAGTATTTTCTTCGAACCCCTGTTTGCTTTGAAGAGTTAGCACATATAAGAATCTTGTCAACAATCTGTTCCCAAGTTACCAAAACCTTAAAACTGTTTTCTGATTGTTGGAATTTCATTTGGACGTATAAATAGAACCTATAGGATATAATGTTTTCAAGAATCTGAGTTCTTTAATGTTTTGAAGCTCTGTTTGGATCTGCTTTCTTATCTAACCATTGTTGGTAGTTCATATGCTCAAAAGTTTCTGGATGACTTTCAATGTTTCATAACATTTACTATTTAAGGAGTTTAGTGTATTCTTTTTACGCTTGTACTTGGATTTTCTAATGGTGGCACTTGAACCAAGGTCCCAAAAGTTCAATATTATGTCGTCTTCTTAACAGTAGTGAAGGATTTATGTGTATGGTTCTTGTCAGCTTTTTACTGGTCTTGAACATTGTTGGTAGTTCATTTTATATCGAGATGTGTTGTGTTTATAGAGATTTCAAAACTTTGTTCGTTGCTTCGATTTCAACTTTGTCAGCTTTACTTTTAATTAGCATTCTTCAAACGTATGTTTTGCTAACTCTCAAAGTTAAATCTTTGCGTTCAACTAATACCACCGTTAACATGGAAAGTATTAGAGGCATAAATGTTCACCGGTATTAACCAAAATGGCTTCTGTAGTGCTTTAGCTACATCATTACTGTACAGTACAGCCTTATGTTCATAACCTTTAGCACCGAATGTATTTTATATCTTCTTTCATTAACATTTTTTGTCTTCGGCTTCAATCACTTTCGTGTTAAATATCCATGGGTAGTCCGTTATAATCTGTTCGTCTGACAGTTATATAATGAACATGGTTCTTGTCCGCTTACTATTTAATGTAGCTTGAATTCATTTATATCGAGATATTGTGTTTCAGAAAGATTCAAAACTTTGTTCATTGCGTCCAAAGTTTTCATTTTTGTCCGCGTTACTATAATGTAAGCTTGAAGTTCATTTATATCGGAGAATATTGTGTTATGTTCTTTTATCTGCTTTTTCGGCTAATTTTCTCTTCTATCTCCATTTATTTTCAAGCATTCAATTTGTCCTACCACACCACCTTCCCGAAGAAGGTATTTTTCTTCAGCTCTTGAAGAAGCGCTCCAGCCTTCGACCATCTTTGGGGTGTCAATAATGAGAACTTTGAGTTAAAACCTTTCCTGTCTTAATGGGATGTTTGTTAAAAACTTCTTCTCACCGTGTTCGGGGTTCATGGTTTTCGGTCATCAATATCCTTGTGAAAACAGAAGATGTTGGGCATACATTAAGCATATCTGGTCTCCAAAAGTTTCTGCTATTTGAAACTGGAACGAAAAGATATACAGAACTTTCATCATCTCCGTGAAAGTTACACTTTCTTAAGTATTTCTTGAATGTATGCAATGAGAACAAGAGTACCTTGGAAAATATTCGAACAATATTTCATTAGCTGTTGGTTTTGGTGGTTCTTCTGGAGGTTTCTGTTGTTTCAGTTCCTTCTGTAGGTTCTTTTGGAGTTTCTGCATCTCTTGACTTCAATGCTCTTGCTCTCAAAGACCTAAATGTTAGAGCACCGGGTTTTACAAAGGACTTTATAAATGCTTTAATAGTTCCTGGTAAGTTATTGTTTAGCATTAAGTAGTTCCTTATGCTTCCATCATGTACGTCCATAGCACTATGTAAAAAATCTATACTTTTCTTGTAGTCAGCAATAGACTGACTGTGATTTTTAAAGATTTGTCAATACCTTTAAGCCAATCTTCATGCATGTCTGATACTGAGCCAAGAATATCATTTGCTTCCTTTAGTGTATTTTGTGCTTGTCGTAAAGTATCCAATCCCGTACGTGCATTGTTTGCTATACGTCTTACATATCTATTTGACTCCTTGTTTCTTGCATCCAACCAGATAAAGTTTAATAGTATTCAGAACCTCATTTGAAATGAAGTTCAAAGCATTTTTAACGTCATTTAAAATTCTTCACCAAGTACCGCCCATATCTTTCCGATTTGGTATTGAAGAACTCCATATGAAGCAGCTGTTAAACCAGTATTTATAAGGTCCCATATCCATGATTTAGCAGTTTTTCCATCCTTTCCATCCTTTCCATCCAAACCGTTTTCGCCTTGAGGTCCTTGTATTCCTTGTATTCCTTGTATTCCTTGTATTCCTTGTATTCCTTGTGGTCCTTGAGGCCGGTGTCACCCTTCTCTCTTTCAGTTCATCTTTATGTTCGTTATAATATTCTAATGTCATAAGGTGTACATCATTACTGCTACCAGCAACGCGAGAATTTGTTTCTCATTCATGACTAAATTCTTTAGGCATTTAATGTTGTCGTCAAATCGAAAGCTCTTTAACAATTCAATGAGAACATTTAATACTTTCACTAATGAGGCATCTACTGTAGAATTTATATATTGCACCGTTCATCATTTATGATGGGAACCTTGCTTGTTGTAATGAATGGGTCATAAGTGTTAAAGTATCGAAATCAATGACTTTTTTAGTTTTTCCATCGTCAATGACTAAATCATTGCCTTCAATGGTTAAAGTTGAGTTTTCGTTTACTAGTTCATGTGCTCTTCTTGCTTCATTTGTTTCATACGCATATGCAGCAATAGTCATATTTTAATGAGAAAAAATGTTGTTCTATTTGCAAAGTACAGACCCAAAACGATACGGGACAGTAAAGCTACAAACAAACTTAGGTCTTCAGAATGAGCGCTTGCTTTCAGAGTTGTTGACTTCAATACTATCGCAACTTTTGTCATAACAGATGAAACAGATTTCATAGAGATTGAAATAGATGACAAAAGAAGTGTGTAACATTCCTAACAGAGCCGAGTACAGAATAGATAAAATTGCTGGAGTCATAGATACTCTCATAAATGAAGAAACTATTGACAACATAGATGTCGAACTCTCTTCTGAGGGAACATTGAAGTTCAGTAGCCAAGAAAGAGTTCAAGATTACCAAGAATGAGTCCATAGAGTACAACTTCTTCTGGGAGCATACCATATACATTTCCTTGAAAAAGTGTGACAAACGATTGAGATGAAATCTGTTCCATACGTATGTTATGGCAATTGTTTATACATTGAGTCTAAAATAGCTAATGTCACAGGTATTTCAGGAGTTAATAGTAAAGGTTCAGTAGAATATAAGTCTTTCTGTTATGAAGTAAATTCAATGTTCATTCCAAACGTTCCTGTCATAGCAACTCATTTAGGTAATGGGTTCGCATTAGTCCTCATAATTTGAAAGACATTGCAATTCAGACTAGTTCGACTTTCAAGGAGAGCCTGTAGAACTGAAGGCACCAGTGCGAATGACTGTTGAAGTAGACTTTTTTAGAAAATATTAAATGCAACAGCTTACAAGAGAACTCAGAGCTAAAATATAAAGTATGAATGTTATGTATTAGGTCATGAACTTTGGTGTTGCTGTTTGATGAAACAAATAGTTAGTATATGTCAGTCAAGAGAACAGAAAAAAGGCGTCAAAGGCGCCGAGCGCAAAACGCCTATATTGTTGTTAGTGAAAACTGCACCAAGTCAATTAAGATTAGGTTTTGCATTATGAAGATGAGTTCGATTACTGTTGAAGAAGTTTTGGATAGATATTACAAATATTGCTTTAATTTACTAAAACATATTTAAGCAAAGTATATTCTGTGAAAGTTTTGTATACTCGTTCGAATATTTATTACTTAAACTCAACTCCTGGAGTACCTGCGTATTTCAATGATGCGGATGTTACCTATTTTTCATGAATGGGGCTTTGACCACAGCATTCGATTTCAGGTCGAGATAGTCAATGACACATTGTTTCCCTGTTATTCGTGAGATAACATTTTCAAGGTCCTCCTTGTTAGAATTATTTGGTTCTTACTTATAAGATTTGTCAAAAGTTCTTATCGTCTTTGAGTAAAATTGTTTGTATAACTGAGAAGGTAATGGTCTACGTTATCTGAAGGATTTGTTTGAACATTTGTGTTAAGGGTTGTCGTTGGCTTCTCTTGAAAGAATTTGTCAGTGGTGGATACTCTAACTTAACATCTGATGTAGCGTTAGCGTTTGAAGCTGTGTTTAAATTCACGGATTTTCAGCTCTGGTCTTTTTCTTTCAAACACTCTGAACTATAGTTCTTTATGAAATATTGTTGTCGTTCGTGAGTCAACATTTGATGTTGGTTCAATTGGACATTAACGGCACCAGCTAAGATGATTTGCTTCTCATTTCAATATAGAATTAAAAACCTTTTATATGTATGAATGAACAATATACTCGACAAGGGTTTGAATGTAAAGCTAACGAATGAAAATATTGTTGAATTCACTGAGGGACAGAGCTGTGTATAAAGATGTAGAACTACTGAACAAAAGACTAAGGAAGAAGCAGGAATATGAACAAAGGGTGGAAGCCTAATAAAAATTATGTCAATGATGCTCAGGAGGTTTCAACATAAAGTATGCAGAAAGTTATAGAGTTTTTATGCTCTCAAAGGTGAAAAGCCTTCATTTAAGAACAGCTATTCTAACACATATCCTAAAAGCTAACGGATGGGGAAGTGGATGATATGAATGACAGCAAAAATATTAACAGGAAATGGCGACAGGAGCATGGAATTTGTGTTACCATCACGTCAATTGAAGGTTAAACTTTAAAAACAATGTGGTCGTTCCCATGGAATATTTTTGACTTTAATGGTATTAGTCATGATATGAATCTCAAGGATGAACGAGGAGAGATGAGAGACTTATATGCTTCCCAAATTTCTTCAAAAGGTAATGTTATACCTGACTGTTCCAAATGAGTTCAATATCATAGCGTGAGAAACCTTGAAAGATAACGAAGTCAGTTATGAGACGTTTTATGTTTAAAGCAAGGAACGCATGTTTGCATAAGTATTGTACAGTTAAGTGGTTAATGTCTGACTTTAGTTATGATGTTAGCTAATGGTGAGTCTGCTTTTGACACTAAACCTTTTCCGGCGAAGTCGTCACAAACGAGCAGAGTGTGTTGAAGGATACTTTTGAAGGGTATTTGAAAGTTTTGACAGAATGTAGTGTCAGTCGTTTCATATCGTAAACTCCTGAGTATTGACGTAAGTGGTGTTTGTCAATATTCTTTCATCTCTTCTGAAGTCTTTTGCATTCCTGACTGTATGAACTCTACAATAGCATAATATTTCCTCTTACGTCGAATGTAACGTTGAAGAAATTCAATGAGTTCACTGTCTGGGAACTTTACGACAGAGGCTTGAACTTTTGACATAATAGTTTTCGCTGTTGAATCATAGAGTCTGAAGTTGCTATATAATGATTTGGTCATAGTAAGAGTCGTTTCCTAAACGCCTTCTGTTATGAGTATATGACGAATGAGGTTAATGTCTTACCTGAACCCATCTTTTCCACAATAGAAATACACACCATTTGAACAGAACTCATAGTCCTTACTGAAAGAAGAATGAGAGAACTGTTGAGCTTTTCACTGCTTTCATTCATGTCTTCATCTACGTCATGTATTAAAATGCTTCATTTTTATCTTCATTAAAAATGCAAGTCAGAAATATTCAGAACATTAGCACCGAGTCTAACTGACAAGAGTATAAAGATTATACTTATGAACACGTTATGATGAAACCTACCAAAATTCAAGAAATCAGTATACTTATGAATATCCAAGACACTGGGTAGAGTATGTAGGAGGTGAGAAAGCTATTGAAATAAGACAAGTTAGAAGTATTTCCAGCAGGAAGAACAATATTTATTGAAGAACTTTAATGTTTTGAGGTATAATGATGAAACAAAGAAGCAAGATAGTTTCCTGTTGCTGTGTATTGAACCTAGACACAGGAGATGACATGAAAGTTTTTAACACAAAGCTTCAAACGGTAGTGAGAGAAACAAACTGACTGCGGAAGGACATCCATTACCTTCAGAAGTTACCATAGTAATATAATTTTGAAAACAAAATGCAATAGATTTTAAAGTCGTCTCTCTGCAAAGAAGTCAGGATTTACATTTAATTGAAGCAGATGTATATTCGAATGAAAACTTCAAAGCTATTGCATGGTTAGATAATGACGATTGCTTTAAGAATATTAATTCAGTGACTCAAAGATGTCAATAGATGACCTCGTGGAATGTTACCATCGACGTTTACAGTAGAAGGTTCAGCAGGATTGCTTTACAAGATTGTCAATTGGTGGTATTTTGGTCTCGTGAGAACATTGTTATAAATCCAGTATAAGTGAATTTGCTTGAAGAATCTATATTATGTCTTTCAAACTACATGTATTCGCCGCCGAAGCATTTATAGTATAACAAACTTTGTCAGTAAGTTTAACATAAGACTTGTCGAACCTTCTTCAATGAAAGATGTTGTGCTACCTAAAGATGGAAAGGATGGAACTCATTATTGAGATGATTTTAATAGCATATTAAATGAGCTTGTTCTTGAAGGTCATTCATGATGAAATAACTGTTGTAGAAGATGTTAGCAATTGTTCAGACATTTTGAAGCGTATAGATGAGATAAGAAAGAAGTTTATGAATGAGAATGTTTATGTTTCATTGACTTTCTCCAGTAACCGAGAACTTTTATGAGATAATATTGAAGAGAGATGATTTTAAATATGGTTGTAAATGGTAGCTTGGACAGCTTTAGGCGCAATGGGAACAAAAGCATTAGCATTTTGGAGCAAAAGCACTTGGGGCTTATGACGCAGTAAATAAAATGAGTGGAGGAAGGGTTTCGAAGACATTAGATGCACAATAAAGGGAAGATTGGAGGCTGGGTTGCAAAGAAGTTAAGATTAAATAAAATAGGGCTCATAAATAAAGCATCCAATTTGGTTGCGACTGAGTCAAAAATGCTTTAGGAAAAGGACGATGAGTTTGCAAAACACGCAAAAGACTTTAATGACCAGATGAAAGTGAAACAATGCATTTAAATAGATTCGATGGAACTAAAGAAAATGTTTCTTCTCCACCAGTAGTTCTTCCCTATGGTCCCTATGGAATGTATGGAAATCCTTACGAAAAGACCATTTGACCATTGACTGGTGGAAGTAACTGGTATCATTACGGAACGAAGAAGAAAGACAGTAAGTTGGAACAGACGTGAAGAAAGCAACTAAAAGAAACCAAGGAAGAGAGTTATAAAGCAATGAATTCAACAGGGTAGAAATGAGGTTAGATATCGGGTTAGATCTAACCTTCTACCCTAAATTTATTTTTGTGCTATGTTTTCATACGTGTGCGGGTGGTGATATCATTAATTTTTTATTTTATTTTTTAAGTTTACTGAAATTTTTTATTTGGATGTAAATGACAGAAACAAAAGCAACTCATTCGAATTCCACAGTATAACAAACATACATTTAAACATTTTTCTTCCTTCCTGAGCATAACATGTTCTTTCAAATACATCTCGAGACCAGTTGACTTTTCATTGACTGTGTATAAAGATAGAAATAGTTATATCATTAAACCATACGATGACGAAGGTAAGTTATGTAAATTTGTTACGTTAAGAAGTTAGAGAAAGTTTATGGCTTCAAGTATGACTACAATAGGGTTAACACTGATGATGAAGATATTGAGGAAAATTTATTGAGACATTAGTGAAGTCGTTAGTGAGAACGATAGTGAGAACGTTTATTTTTTACATTAGTGAGTTCGTTAGTGAAGTGGTTGGCGGCTTTGTAAATATTAGGTATAAATTAGTTTTTGCGTTCATGTTGTAAAATATACGTTTAACGGTTTTTGTAAAGTGTCAAATTCACAAGTATTGGGTAAGGTGGAACGCAGTGCCGCCGTACCCAAGACTCTGTATACTAACTATGAAATTAAAGAAAAGGGTTGACTGGTACCATGAACGGACATCGAAGATTTTAAAAACTAAGCCGATACAGGATGGGTTTCAGGGTTTTAGACCTTAAAGCCGACAAGAACCATACACATACCATTGCAAATATTGCAAACTTACAAGAAACCTTAAACAGGAAAAGTGACGTTGGACATACACATACCATTGCAAATATTGCAAACTTACAAGAAAAGTTAGATTGACAAAGCTGACAAGAACCTACACATACAAGTTTTACAAACTGTTGCTATAGAAAATATTGAAGGAACGGTTGAAGAAACTGGTGGGGATGTATTAGATTGGAAACCTCCTAACTTTCCAGAAGGTTTAACATCGGATAAAAACATAACAACGATGAGATACATTAGATGTAGAGATGTTTATTGTCATGGAGGATGAAAATTAAAGTTAAATTCACTGCTCAAGATTTATATGACAAGAAAGCAGACCAAAAAAGAGCTTCAAACATTAAAGACAGAAATACTTTCAAAACCATTTACCCGGTTGGTTCTATTTATACGTCAATGAACTCTACCAGACCAGAAGTAGTACTTGGTTTTTGGAACTTGGACTCAAATACTCGAAAGTTTTTTGTATTGTGCACACACTCCAAAAGAAAAACAGGTGGAAGTTAAACGATATCTGTCGACAACTTGCCACCACATAGTCATTCTGGTACAACAAACTTTTCTGGGCGACCATAGCCACTCATTAAGAGACCACCCATTATACAACTCAGAGTATGAAGCTGGCTATGACGTTTTATCTCCAGATTATAACCATTCAGCAAAAAAGACTTTTCGACAAACTGAACCAGGAGGAAACCCACAACATACTTTTACAACAACATCTACAGGACTAGGTAAAAAATACATGCCACCTTACATGACAGTTTGTGCAGTATAGAATTGCTTAGTCGTCATTTTCAACTTCTTTAGCATATTCGTCAGGAGTTGTCTTATATTTGTTAGGAACTGTCTTTGAAAGTATACCACCTTGAACCTTACAAGTTTGAAACGAGGTCTGACAATAGTAGTTTTATCTTCTGCTTGCAGTCTGTACATTTTGCCATGTTTGCCTAAAACTTCATAATATTCTCTTGTATACTTTCTTCTATTTTTACGAACACGAATGGAGTACCTGTCGTTCCCATTGTTGTCATAGTCAATAGTATTTTCATATGGGTCGCGTTTAGGTATTTTCTATTTTTACTTTGTCACCTTTCTGAAGTTTGAAGCCTGGCATTCTTTCTTGTTTGTCTCTTTTGACTAAATTATTAAATATATAGTCTTTCTCTAAGTCAGGGTTGTTTTTCATTTCTTCGGGGGAGTGGTTTCCAAACCTTTTGTTTACGGCTATTGTAAATATTTAAAACTTGTCTCATCTTTGCCATGGAGAAATGTCTATATTGTCGTCATATGACATTTCATCTACCTTCGCCGCCTTGTGGTTGGTTTAAGTCTCTTAAATTTTTATACAACTGTCAATGACACCAAGAGCAGAATGGTTTTGGTCGACAATGAAATATTGGTTTACATTTTTTGAACGCAGATAGTTTTTTTACATCATCTGATTTGAAAGAACTTTCACAGTCAGATGTCAGTTTTGTTGGATGGTATTTGTCAACGAATATTGTCAAAGCAGTTTTCACATCTAAAATATTTTTGGACTAATGGTATGGCTTCACAGTATCTTTGTGTTTTGACAACAAATATTAACCAGTATGGGGTCCATCTGTTCTAACTCTCGGAATGTTTTCCAAGATATCCATAAACAAGCATTTGGTGTTGAACTAAAGATTTTTATCATAGTGCTTTCTTTGTTGCCTTAGAAACATAGGGGTCCTTGTTTGGATTCGTCATTTTTTTACCTATAAAAAATGGGTTTATTTGACGCATTAGCAGGGTTGCATCCAGATTTTTGCCCGCAGTGGGAACACTAGCCAGAGGTGATTTGGAATTGGAAGGAAGATTTTGAGTACATTAGGTATACTAAAGAGAAAGCAACAACCTATTATACAAACCGTACAGAAAGGTTGGGAAGTAGCACGAGATGCAGCAAATCTTATTCCAAATCCTGAAACAAGAGGAAAAGTTCAAGGATGGATGGACAATGTAGGAAGACAAGCAGGAAACTACTATAACAAAGCAAAATGACTACTATAACCAAGCAGGACACTAATGGACCAGGTGAAAGATTCTTTAACAGAGGATATAACCATGCACAACATGGGTAAACAAAACCAACCTCAACCGCCTCAAACGTGGGGAATGTAAATTTTTTACTGAGATGAAATGAACAATACAGCATTGAGACAAAATGGGTCAAGATGGATTTGTCGGCTTCCAGCAGTTACACAACACGTGTTTGTCAAGTTCCTCCCTATACCTCAGGAAGTTTTAGACCGACTTAAAAAACAACAAAACAACCAGTTGAAAACAACCAAACTAAAATTTTTTACTGAGATGAAATGACGACGAGAAGTTGAAACGGTAGATTTGACACCACAAACAAAAAGTTCAGAACCATTGTCAAAACTGTCAAAGAACTTACAGATGAAGAGAAAAATTCAATAATAGAAGGTGCAAGGTCTGGAAATAACAAACCCTAACTAAAAGTCACTTTTCATAAAATGGAACGGCCTAGTATCTCAAAAAAGAAACAGACTCTCACAAAATAAAATATTGAAGTCTGAAGGAGCTTTCGAGACAACAGATGGAAAAGTTTACTTCACTGACCAACAGTTCATTATAGAACATCTCATTGACTTAGAGTCAAAATATTCTAAACTTTACAACAAACACAAAAATTGAAAGGAAAACAAAAACAAAATGGCATATGATATTTTATGAAGATAACTACGACACAACATACCTGCAAGTGAAGGTAAAGTCAGAGGAACCAAAAGTGACGAGAAGACCGATAGAAGAAGGAGACCAAAAAACTGAAGATAAACCAAAACCAAAGTTTAGTTTCCAAACTAAACCAAGTCAACCTTCATTAGCTGGTATGGTTGCGTCAAAGGCTTATGGACTAGCAGCGTGTATGTAAAGTAAAGAAAAACAATTTTTTTATTTTTATAAAAATGCCCCCCATATAGAATGGATAGAAAATCTGCTAGAATAAAAGCAGAGTTGCAAAGATATGGTTGGAAAGTTTCGAAAAGTTTAAATATAGGAAGGAAGACCCATAAAAGTCTATGACAAACTGCTGGTCTGCCTACGAAATGGATTTGAAACAGCACGGCCAATTATCCAAACAGACTTGAGAGGTTAGAAGAAGACGTCTTATGAACTGCCCTTTCGATGTTAGTGACCCAGGTTGAAGGACACGACGGCTTTGCCAGATTCTATTGGAAACATGACGAACAATTGCATCCTTTGAGAAGGAAAAAATGTAGTGCAGAGGATGGTCATGCTCCCATGGAAAGAACAAGATATGCATATGAGAAGTACCGTGAAGTTAGAAGTCAAATTACATCTGTCGAACCTTTACAGTAAACTTTGACGAAGGAAAGAACAAAGAAGGCTTCATGGAGTTACTTGCTGCCATTCAAGACGGAAATAAGAAAGGATACAATCTCAGATTGACATAACAGATTTGGATGGTCATATTTACTATGCACATGGCAATGTCACAACAGCTGCAATGCTTCTTGACGCTTTCAAGACTACAAAGAGAGAACAAATGGCTGACTCGACTCAGACATTTATCTAGAATTTAGTAACAGCAGTCAAAGTAGCAAGTTGTACATCATATGTATCTTCAAGAAATCCATCAACAAAGTTTACTTCTAATATATCTCCAGCATTTTCTATTTTACTGCAAAACTCTCCAATGATAAAAGCCATTGCAGCTTTAGCACGGTGATTATCAATCCTGTGTTCAAGAGCTCCACATATAGGAGCAAGTATTCCTAGATATTTGTTTGGATATCTCCTGAAAATATCTGCTGCTACAATTATGCATTCTTGAATTACATAATCTTTCTTGTTCTTGACAAGCTCAACGATTTTATCAACACATGAAGGAGCGGCAACTTCGAATTCTATTGCAATTTGGCCTATTGCTGAAATTGATTTTCTGACAAATTCAATATCTTCTTGCTGTGCATATTCATAGAGTTCTGCAAGGACTTTTCCAACATTTGCTGAGTTGCACATCGCAAGAATTACATCGAGTTTTGCCAGTTTTACATACTCTGGATCATCATATTTGCAAAAGAAAATGGCAACTTCGGAAGAAAAGAGCTTTCTGTAATTCTGAGCCAATATGTATATTGACTTGATAGCCGAATATTGAATTTGAGGAATATTATTCAATAATGAAACTAAAGGAAGTCCAACTCTCATCAATGTCTCATGAACTTTCGATGGATCTGTAATAAAGCTGTTCATCTGCAAGCAGCAGCGAATGGCGGAAAGAACAACGGCAGAATTCAAATGATTTAACCTTGTTGAAACTCTTGATATAATATTATGAGCAACATCAGTGCTTTCTGGTCTGTAATTGGCTACATAATCTAATATCTCAACTTGAGACCATTCTGTAGATTGATCGATTGCTGCAAGTAAATTATTGATTGTACTTTCCGAAGGTTCGAAAACTGGTGAAGAACTTGTTCTATTTATTTCGTTTAGTGCAGAAATTGCATTTGCAGCAACATTTGGATTCATATCTTCGACAAGTCTTTTAAGCTGGATATCAAGTTTATATTTCTGCAAATATGATGGCTTAAACAAATATATAGAAAGTATTGCCAAAGCAGCTGATTTTCTAACGTATGGATCATTAGAATCGCAAGATCTTACAACAAATGGAATTAAAGAGTCAGCTGTAGATGCAGTTATTAATCTTCCTATTTGTCTTGTAATAATAGCTCGTAATTGAGGATTTGCCTCCTCATATTCATGAATTAAATGATTCTTTAAATTTGGTTCTAAATGAGAGAAATCATCAAGATATCTTTCACAGAAAATACCGACAAACCTTCTATCTCTTATTTTATCTTCGTGAGAAAAAGGTATATAGTTCAAAACATTAGAAAAAACGCTTGAACAATCATAATTTCTGGCTTCGTATGAAACTAAATGTCTAAATGCCAACTCTTTGTCTTGTTCATAAGGTAATAGCAATCGTAAACCATAATCTATAATCTCTGTTGCTGATTGTCGAGATTCCATTTAAAACTAGTAATTGAATACTGTAAATTTCAGAAAAAATCAAGAATTATGAGAGAATTTTGATCGTCAATTTTTCCATGAGATTCTGAAGTGCGTTCGATTTTTCTTGAAAGCAAAAACATATAGCTCATAATATGTATTTTCCACTTACTTCATATCAAAAAAATCAAACTTGAATAATGCTAAAACACAAAATTTGTGCATCGAATATGGCGTAGAATTAGGCACAAGTGATATAAACTTTAGAGTGACGATTACGCGATAAGAGTACTCAGAAAAAATAAATAAAATTGTCATTATTCTTCAATTTTGATGTAAATAATATTTTAATTGGATATAGCATGTACATTAAATGATATATAAGAAATAAAAGATGTTTAAAAATATTTCCGTTATCATAGATTTTTTGAGAATATTTTCTATTTTTATACGGAAATATTTTTGGAGAAAATTTAATTTGTCATCTGTTTTATCACATAGTAATTTTTTGGGGACTATCGATAGAAAAACACAAGTATGGCGATACAAAGGTATAAATTATAGAGAAATATCATAGCAAATCGCAATCAAATTTTTGAAGATGTAAATATTGAAAAACAGATAAAATGAACATTCATGAATTGGTAAAGCTGGTACCGGTTCTTTGTTTTTTTATGCACGATAAGATATAATCAATTGAAATAGTCTGAAATTACAGAACTCATTTTCAAAATTTGTATTCAATTTTTGTTGTTTATTATAAGGGTTTCGTTTTGCTAAAATTGTCACTTTTATAGCATATTTGTTTTTGGATGTTTTGCGAAACCAAAAAAAAAAAAAACTATATATCAATGTGTGTGTAAGAAAATACTTTATTTACTAGTTAAAAAATCATTTGGTATTGATCAAGTTATTTTTCTGGATAAGATATTATATGGATAATTGGATAGAAAATACAATTATATAATCTTGTACCTGGTTTAATTAAGTAATTGTCATCAGAAACTTGTAATTTTTATGAATTTCAGATTTTCTTTCATTACTGCTTTTCTTAATAGGTCAAGTTCTTATTTACGTTATAAAGTATGATATTTACAAATATCAAGTTATCGTGTTTTTGAGAAATTATGAGAAACAACAAAAATGAAAAAGATAGGAATAGCAATGAATAGTGATGTGGGTATAGAAAATGTAAGAGATATGAATGCAAAGCAATCAGTTATTTAGGACATTGACATAGATTTCGAAAAAAAAATGCTGCATATTGAGCGAAAACTATGATTAGATTATAAGGCTGTCATTTAAAGCATAATGAAACTATTCCTTTTCATTTTAATCGAATAAGATAGTAAAGATTTTTGAATTAGCTAGAAACTGATGAGATGTTTTCACAAATCAGATTTTTTAATCTCTATAATGCATAATTCACTCAATATCTCAATTTTGATATTGCGAGATATTTTTGCTATCGGTTTCGCAATTTGACACAATAGCAAGAGGGTTCTATAAGCATTATTATCAACGTAGAATCTGAATATCATATCAGAAAATGTCGCAAATCTGACATTTACCCGACAAATAGCAAAAATAATTGAATACTTTTCGCGAAAACTTTAAAAATCGATAAAATATGAAATATAGATATTAAAGAGACTTTTTATATAATATTCATAAGATTTTCCAAAAATATGATACCGCAAAATTAAAAAGTGACGTCTTGAGTGGAGTCAAAGGTCGAAATTGCTAGCTAAATGTTTTTTTAGCGAAATTGCGTATTGTACGTTTTTTTCGCAAAACGAAACCCTTATTTATTATTAATAATATTATGACCTTGTGTTTTATATAAAATCCTTCATTTATTAACGATTTTTAAGGACATAAAAAGAAACAATGCTTATATTAAGAGCTATACAGATTTCACATTATTTTTCATCAGAATTGAGACTCATTGTAATCAATTTGATTTGAAGATGAAAAATGCATTTTTCCTTATTTTTAAATATTTTATTTATTATAGATGAACATAATCTTTTTAGCCATATTTAATCATTTTATATTGATTCTAAAGAGACTATGTTATTCGGTTTGTATATGGTGTAAATCATACCAAAATAGCATATGAATAAGAAAAATGATTGAATTAGCAATACCTCAAAAAAAAAATTGAAAGTTACAAGCTCAATTTTCGTACCTTTTGTACGTTTATTATAATTGTAGCATATTGTCATCAAGCACGCGACTAACCAGCAAAGACGTGTCCTCTAATTCCGTCCCTAGTTCAAGAATCTGGAACTATTTAAGCAAAAACATTCGATTTCAAAATCAAGCATTCTTTATTCAACGAGTAAAACATTAAAGTATGATTTGTCATACACGGAATAATGACAAGCTCTTAGAGTATGTTTAGTACAGAGTTACTGCCAACTTGAGTTCTTGAATTTGGTAAGTTAGAACAAAAGAAGCCATATGTCGCATCTAAGGACTTGTACTTATCAGAGTATTACTAAATGTTTAAGAATGTTAGTTATTCGTCCCAAACTCGTACGTTTCCACGCGAATCTTGATAATAAATATACTATTTTGGACTTTTTGCAATAAATCTCTTTTTACCACATTAGCATATCTGTGTGTATGCTACTTAACCTCTTTAGAGACCATTAAGATAATGTTTTTTGATACTTTTTCAAGACTATGCCATAAAGTAAACGAATAATTTACAAAATGATATTAAAAAATTTAATTTTATTATGCTTTTATAAATATTGAGACTTTTTAGGACTATTTTAAAAATGTAAATAGATCAATCATTTTAATATTAGATAAGATAATCTAAAGACGTCAGATGTTTCAATAACTTCAGATCAATGACTAATATGAAATTTAAGATTTGTGTTAATTTAAGAATTAACAACGGAATCTGGTTTAGAAAGATGGAAAGCATAGAGAATCTAAAGGATAAGAGATATTAAATACAAAATGCTGCATAAAAAGGCAGATCAGTGAGAAGAAATCATGAGGTTAAAAAGGAACATTCAAATTAGAATATAACATTGCATATTACAATATTAATATTAAAGATAATACTGCACATCATTGTGCAGTGATCCATAAATCAATATTAATATCTCATATGATAAAATCTAATATCATATTACAATATTAATATTAAAGATAATACTGCACATCATTGTGCAATTACACTATTTTAAATATTTTCATAAATAATGACTTACAAGTTAAAAAAATGTAGAATTAACTGCATGATCCAATATTGGACCGAATGTATGTTTGAATCTATAACTAAATTCATTAATGACAAAAAAGTGACTCTATAACTGAGTATCTGGCTGACAATATGCCTGAAAGTTTGAATGTGTCTAGGAATATAACTGACAGTTTGAGTGACATTTTGAATGAGGGTTTGGTTGTCAGTATAACTCAAGGTTTGAGAGAGAATATGACTCACAGTTTGACTGACAATATGACTTAGAGTTTGAGTGACAGTATGAACAACAGTTTGGGTGATAGTATGAACTACAGTATGACTGAGAATATGACTGACGGTTTGACAGACACTTTGACTTACGGTTTTAGTTAGAATAAGACTGACAGTTTGAGTGACAATATAACTGACGGTTTGACTGACAATATGACTGTTGATTTGAGTGAGTGTATGATTGAGAGTTTGGGTGACAATATGACTCATAGTTTAAGAGAGTGTATGACTGATGGTTTTAGTGAGAATAAGACTGATAGTTTGACTGACAATATGACTGACGGTTTGACAGACACTATGAATTAGCTTTTTAGTTAGGATAAGACTGATAGTTTGACTGACAATATGACTGTTGATTTGAGTGAGTGTATGACTGACCGTTTTAATGACAATATGACTGACGGTTTGAGTGACAATATGACTTACGGTTTTAGTTAGAATATGACTGATAGTTTGACTGACAATATGACTGTGGTTTGACAGACACTATGACTGTTGATTCGAGTGAGTGTGTGCTTGAGAGTTTGGGGGACAATATGACTCATAGTTTAAGAGAGTGTATGACTGATGGTTTTAGTGAGAATAAGACTGACAGTTTGGGTGACAATATGACTTCGGTTTGACAGACACTATGAATTAGCTTTTTAGTTAGGATAAGACTGATAGTTTGACTGACAATATGACTGACGGTTTGACACACACTATGACTTACGGTTTTAGTTAGAATATGACTGACAGTTTGACTGACAATATGACTGACGGTTTGACACACACTATGAATTAGCTTTTTAGTTAGAATAAGACTGACAGTTTGGGTGACAATATGACTTCGGTTTGACACACACTATGAATTAGCTTTTTAGTTAGAATAAGACTGATAGTTTGAGTGACAATATGACTGACGGTTTGACACACACTATGAATTAGCTTTTTAGTTAGAATAAGACTGATAGTTTGAGTGACAATATGACTGACGGTTTGACACACACTATGAATTAGCTTTTTAGTTAGAATAAGACTGACAGTTTGACTGACAATATGACTGACGGTTTGACTGACAACATGACTGTTGATTTGAATGAGTGTATGATTGACAATTTGGGTGACAATATGACTCATAGTTTAAGAGAGTGTATGACTGATGGTGTTAGTGAGAATAAGACTGATAGTTTGACTGACAATATGACTTACGGTTTTATTTAGAATAAGACTGACAGTTTGGGTGACAATATGACTGTTGATTTGAGTGAGTGTATGACTGACCGTTTTAATGACAATATGACTGACGGTTTGAGTGACAATATGAATTACGGTTTTAGTGAGAATAAGACTGATAGTTTGGATGACAATATGACTGACGGTTTGACAGCCTCTATGACTTACGGTTTTATTTAGAATATAACTGAGAGTTTGGGTGACAATATGACTCATAGTTTAAGAGAGTGTATGACTGATGGTTTTATTTAGAATAAGACTGACAGTTTGGGTGACAATATGACTGTTGATTTGAGTGAGTGTATGACTGACAATTTGAGTGACAATATGACTTCGGTTTGACAGACACTATGAATTAGCTTTTTAGTTAGAATAAGACTGACAGTTTGAGTGACAATATGACTGACGGTTTGACAGCCTCTATGACTTAAGGTTTTATTTAGAATAAGACTGAGAGTGTGGGTGACAATATGACTGTTGATTTGAGTGAGTGTATGACTGACAATTTGAGTGACAATATGACTTCGGTTTGACAGCCTCTATGACTTAAGGTTTTATTTAGAATAAGACTGAGAGTGTGGGTGACAATATGACTGTTGATTTGAGTGAGTGTATGACTGACAATTTGAGTGACAATATGACTTCGGTTTGACAGCCTCTATGACTTAAGGTTTTATTTAGAATAAGACTGACAGTTTGGGTGACAATATGACTGTTGATTTGAGTGAGTGTATGACTGACCGTTTTAATGACAATATGACTGACGGTTTGAGTGACAATATGAATTACGGTTTTAGTGAGAATAAGACTGATAGTTTGGATGACAATATGACTGACGGTTTGACAGCCTCTATGACTTACGGTTTTATTTAGAATATAACTGAGAGTTTGGGTGACAATATGACTCATAGTTTAAGAGAGTGTATGACTGATGGTTTTATTTAGAATAAGACTGACAGTTTGGGTGACAATATGAATTACGGTTTTAGTGAGAATAAGACTGATAGTTTGAGTGACAATATGACTGTTGATTTGAGTGAGTGTATGACTGACAATTTGAGTGACAATATGACTTCGGTTTGACAGCCTCTATGACTTAAGGTTTTATTTAGAATAAGACTGAGAGTGTGGGTGACAATATGACTGTTGATTTGAGTGAGTGTATGACTGACAATTTGAGTGACAATATAACTGACGGTTTTAGTGAGAATAAGACTGATAGTTTGGGTGACAATATGATTGTTGATTTGAGTGAGTGTATGACTTACAGTTTGACTGACAATATGACTGACGGCTTTAATTAGAATATTACTGACAGTTTGAGTGACAATATGACTGTGGTTTGACAGACACTATGAATTAGCTTTTTATTGAGAGTAAGACTGACGGTTTGACCGACAATATGACTGACGGTTTGACAGCCTCTATGACTTACGGTTTTATTTAGAATATAACTGAGAGTTTGGGTGACAATATGACTCATAGTTTAAGAGAGTGTATGACTGATGGTTTTATTTAGAATAAGACTGACAGTTTGGGTGACAATATGAATTAGCTTTTTAGTTAGGATAAGACTGATAGTTTGACTGACAATATGACTGTTGATTTGAGTGAGTGTATGACTGACCGTTTTAATGACAATATGACTGACGGTTTGAGTGACAATATGACTTACGGTTTTAGTTAGAATATGACTGATAGTTTGACTGACAATATGACTGTGGTTTGACAGACACTATGACTGTTGATTCGAGTGAGTGTGTGCTTGAGAGTTTGGGGGACAATATGACTCATAGTTTAAGAGAGTGTATGACTGATGGTTTTAGTGAGAATAAGACTGACAGTTTGGGTGACAATATGACTTCGGTTTGACAGACACTATGAATTAGCTTTTTAGTTAGGATAAGACTGATAGTTTGACTGACAATATGACTGACGGTTTGACACACACTATGACTTACGGTTTTAGTTAGAATATGACTGACAGTTTGACTGACAATATGACTGACGGTTTGACACACACTATGAATTAGCTTTTTAGTTAGAATAAGACTGACAGTTTGGGTGACAATATGACTTCGGTTTGACACACACTATGAATTAGCTTTTTAGTTAGAATAAGACTGATAGTTTGAGTGACAATATGACTGACGGTTTGACACACACTATGAATTAGCTTTTTAGTTAGGATAAGACTGATAGTTTGACTGACAATATGACTGACGGTTTGACACACACTATGACTTACGGTTTTAGTTAGAATATGACTGACAGTTTGACTGACAATATGACTGACGGTTTGACACACACTATGAATTAGCTTTTTAGTTAGAATAAGACTGACAGTTTGACTGACAATATGACTGACGGTTTGACTGACAACATGACTGTTGATTTGAATGAGTGTATGATTGACAATTTGGGTGACAATATGACTCATAGTTTAAGAGAGTGTATGACTGATGGTGTTAGTGAGAATAAGACTGATAGTTTGACTGACAATATGACTTACGGTTTTATTTAGAATAAGACTGACAGTTTGGGTGACAATATATGTTGATTTGAGTGAGTGTATGACTGACCGTTTTAATGACAATATGACTGACGGTTTGAGTGACAATATGAATTACGGTTTTAGTGAGAATAAGACTGATAGTTTGGATGACAATATGACTGACGGTTTGACAGCCTCTATGACTTACGGTTTTATTTAGAATATAACTGAGAGTTTGGGTGACAATATGACTCATAGTTTAAGAGAGTGTATGACTGATGGTTTTATTTAGAATAAGACTGACAGTTTGGTGACAATATGACTGTTGATTTGAGTGAGTGTATGACTGACAATTTGAGTGACAATATGACTTCGGTTTGACAGACACTATGAATTAGCTTTTTAGTTAGAATAAGACTGACAGTTTGAGTGACAATATGACTGACGGTTTGACAGCCTCTATGACTTAAGGTTTTATTTAGAATAAGACTGAGAGTGTGGGTGACAATATGACTGTTGATTTGAGTGAGTGTATGACTGACAATTTGAGTGACAATATGACTTCGGTTTGACAGCCTCTATGACTTAAGGTTTTATTTAGAATAAGACTGACAGTTTGGGTGACAATATGACTGTTGATTTGAGTGAGTGTATGACTGACCGTTTTAATGACAATATGACTGACGGTTTGAGTGACAATATGAATTACGGTTTTAGTGAGAATAAGACTGACGGTTTGACCGACAATATGACTGACGGTTTGACAGCCTCTATGACTTACGGTTTTATTTAGAATATAACTGAGAGTTTGGGTGACAATATGACTCATAGTTTAAGAGAGTGTATGACTGATGGTTTTATTTAGAATAAGACTGACAGTTTGGGTGACAATATGACTGCTAATTTGAATGAATATATGAGTGACGGCTTTAGTTAGAATATGACTTAGAGTTTAGCTGACAATTGGCTGACAGTTTGAGTGACAATATGACTGAGAGTTTGACTGACAATATGACTGACGGTTTGAGTGAGTGTATGAATGAGAATATAACTGACGTTTTGACTAACAATATGACTGACGGTTTGACATCGAAATTCATTCATATATATGTATTGATCAATGCAATCACCCTATTTAATATTATTATTTATCAATTAATTTTTCATTACTACATGCTCTCAATTATTATGACATTAATATTTATCAATAAATATTTCATTACTATATGCTCCCACCCAATTTGACATTATTGTTCTTTGACAAATTTTTCTTTATTAAAGACACTCTCACAAATTCATATCAATATATTTTAATTATCACCTATTCCAATCCATTTTCATATTCATATTCTTATTGAGTTAGAATAAATTGAGGATGACTGAGAATCAAATTATAATTAGTGAGAATCAATTGAAGAATACTGGGAGTTAATTAAGGTTGTTTAAGAATAAATTGTGAATAAGTGACAATCAATTGAGGATGAGTGAGAATCATTTGATTATTAGTGAGATTCAACTGAACATCAGTGAGAATCAATTGAATAATACTAAGAAGAAATTGAGGAAGAGTGAGAATCACTTGATTCTTAGCGAGAATCAATTAAGGATGAGTAAGAATCAATTAATAAGTAGTGAGAATCAATTTAGGGTGACTGAGAATCAATTGATTCTTAGTGAGAATCTATTGATAATTAATGCGAATCAATTGATTATTTGTGAGAATCAATTGATCAGTAGTGAGGATCAATTGATTATTTGTGAGAATCAATTGAAGATGAGTAAGAGTCAATTGAGGATGAATATGTGTCTATTCTGATATGACTTAGTATCTACTGAGGCTAGATGCTAACATCTTACTTTTATGATCATATTTTTTCAAGAGTAGGTGACAAAAGTGCATACTCTTAAATTAACCTTAAATGTTGATTGTTCGATATTTTCGGTATTAACCTTATTGTAAATTTTTCCGGTGATAAATTTATCACACTGAGGTTATTTTTCCGGTGAGATTTTTAACCTTGATTTAATGAAATTAATATATATAAATTTTATTATTTTTAATTTCGAATGAGTATAATAAAATATTTTTTATGTGTTTTTGTTTTTGATGTGATTTGAATTTTGTTAACTCTTTTCAAAATCACTTCATTTTTATGATTTCGGTGGACTTAGAGGAGCTTATTGCTTTTGGTATTAAACAGGAAGTCAAGGGGGGTGTCCCATACAGAAGAAGAACGGGATCTCCAAAGCAATATGTCACTTATTCATGTTCGTATCCCCTATGCAAGGCAAAATTTAGGGTTGAAGAACAAAATGGAGTGTTTACTATAAGCAAAGTTAATGAAGAACATTGCCATCATATAGGAGTTGAAATGGGTTCACATTACGCGAGTAAATTTTATCAAAAATGGATCGAACTTTATATTAAAAACGGTGGAAAGCAATTTCTTGCTCAAAAAGCATTTTTTGATAAGTTCGGAATTGATACGAATAACAAAGAAACGATGAAACTTTTCGCGCAGTCTACTGATGCTTTAAAGCACAAATTTTATCGCCTTGATGAGATTATTGCACAAAGATTATCAAACGATCCTTACACTTCTTTGGAAGCATTTTTGAATAATTTACAGGAAGAGTGCCCAGATGATCTCGTTCAATTTGATTACAATGGAGATTTTTCCGAGCTTACAATCATATATGCACCTTTTGCTGCAAAAGAATTGGTGCATAGCATTGATAACCCTCTCCACGTCGATTCCACTCATTCTTTAATTAAAGGAAAGATCCAATTGTTTGCAGTAACAATGAAAACAAGTCAAAACACAATTTTTCCCTTTTGCTATTTTTTAGTGAACCCTCAGACATCTGAAAAAATTCAAGAATGTTTGGTGAAATTCTGTGAGTTTGCGCACCTGGATCCACAGCATTGGAGCGCTGACTGTGCGCTAAACATTGCTCGCGCAATTGAGGACGGATTTCCTCTTGCGCAGCTCAGTTGGTGCGCTGTGCATGTTTTACGCGCATGTGCAAAAGTTGGAAGCTATTTTGACAATCCACAGAATTTTGAGAACTTCTATTTAGCAATGGACTTTTTGACATTACGTGCAGATGCAACGAATGCAGAAAAGCTGGCTGAAGAGTCTGATGAAACATATGAGTTCTTGACAACAATGTTAGAAGAAGAAGAACCGCGCGCTTTGAAGTATTTCGATAAACAATGGAGAAGAACCAAAGAACATTGGATGATGTTATATCGTGGAGAAGGTGATTCCACGAATAACATTGCGGAATCACACTTTCATCAATTAAAGCAAACATTTTTCTTGGGTAAGAAAAATGAGCGCATTGATGACATCGTCATAACTCTCATCACTGTTGTGATTCCAAATGCGATTATTAAGGTTCAAGTCGCTAATGTTTTGAATGAAGAAAGAGCAGTAAGAATTCTTACAAGGGCAGGTAATCAGATTGTTGAGCAAAGAGCTTCAAAACACGATGAATGTTTGAAATTAATTCAACACATTTTGGAAATTGTCGAAAGCCGAAGGATTGAACCTAATGTCCTTATTCCATCTTTGAAGGCAATATTAAATTTGGCACAAAGAAGTTTAAAGGAAGAGTAAGCAAGATTAGATAATTTGGACTTTTTTAAAAATTAATGAATAAACAGTATATTTTTGAAGTGTAAGCTTATTTACCTGAAGCTATATTACTTAATATAACATTCAAAGTATTATTGCTATTTATTGGAGAACAAATTTATGTAATTTTTACATGAAAATTGATAAATTTGTATTTCCTTATGATAATCAATTTTTGTATTTGTAGAGAGTCTCCCTGCATGATATCAAGACTTGGCTATAAGTCTTTATCCATTTTTGAAAATTGTATTGTAAATTGTAAGAATTTCTGAATACTACTACTATAAAATATAATTGCTTATCTATGTATATTCTCCCTGCATGATATCAAGACTTGGCTATAAGTCTTTATCCATTTTTGAAAATTGTATTGTAAATTGTAAGAATTTCTGAATACTACTACTATAAAATATAATTGCTTATCTATGTATATTCTCCCTGCATGATATCAAGACTTGGCTATAAGTCTTTATCCATTTTTGAAAATTGTATTGTAAATTGTAAGAATTTCTGAATACTACTACTATAAAATATAATTGCTTATCTATGTATATTCTCCCTGCATGATATCAAGACTTGGCTATAAGTCTCTATTCATTATGAGTATGACCCCATTTTTTTACAAAAAGTGCCAAATTGCAACTTTGTCCCAATCTCTAATTTTTCAACTCCATTAATATTTATAACAATATTTTGATTACTATTTAAATAATTTTATCAAATGATAATTATTAACATATATTAAGAGTATGTTTAATTTTCAACATACTCTTAAAAATCCGAAATTTTAAAAAAGTGACAATTTTTTTAATGCTAAACCATCTTCATCTACCATTAAATGTTTCGGATGATTTGATTTTAATTCAGTTGGGTTCTATTAGATGTAATAGTGTAAATTCTGATTCAACAATTTACCCAGATTGTTTTGGAT
Organism: Trichomonas vaginalis G3; assembly: GCF_026262505.1. NCBI lineage: Eukaryota > Parabasalia > Trichomonadida > Trichomonadidae > Trichomonas > Trichomonas vaginalis. The sequence continues at coordinate 13,862,532 of NC_067205.1, forward strand.
TCATTATCAAATGCATATGTCGGAGATTCACCATCATATCCTTGGGGACAAATCGTTTCAAAAATCAAAGAATTAAACAGAAATATTAAGAATGTATATAATTTTGGACATAAATTATTTGGATTTGAAAATAAATCTATCATTTGTTATTTGGAGGAACTCAAAGAGCGTTTTATCTCGAATAGCGATGAAGTAAAGTATCTTCAAACATATGAAACAACACCTAAATTTCAGAAATCCGCTGAAGCTTTTACAGAAATGGTAAATATGATTATAAGTGAAAAATATTTGCAAACAGATCTCAGTCAAATTAAAATCAAAATCCCTCGTCTAGGGGAACAATATATTCTTAAATTTTTAGAAGCATTTATAATTGCCCGCCCCAAATTTTATGCACAGGTTATAGGTTTCTTACAAAATTTTTCATTTGACCAGGAATTATACTCAAAAGCAGGAATTTCTAAACCATTAATACAAGCAATAATTAATGGCGATAAAAGATATTCGAATATTTTTGCTTTTTCAGGAAAATCGTGTGATTTAACAATCGAAGATTTTATTAATGTTTTAATTTCAGATCAAACAAATCAAAATGGTGAAGAATATTATCAAATACGTATCAGATCTATATTGGATAATAGTAAATATTCTTTCTATGAACTAGCAGTTAAATTTGAATCAATTAATATTTTAAATTCGTGTAATATAGATAATGTTACACCAATCATGAAAGCATTGATAATGTCAAGCCCAAACGAAACAATTTTCAAAATGAATGATAAATTCAATTTGCAGACTTATCAATTTACAAACCAAATCAAGTATGTTTTATCTTTTGCATACAATATCTCAGAGTTATTTTCTACATTTAGAAATCCATTACTCTCTTCGATTGTTTCAATAAATAATATTATATCAGTAATGAATTTGAATGAAAGCAAAGTTATTCGTTTAAAGATTCATTTAATCTTCCATGAGGCCCTAATTCAAAATAATGATTTTATGTACAAGAACTTTAATGTTTTGAATCAAATAAAAAACAATGACCTTCTGGAAATTTTAGCAAAAGCTTGTTTGAAAGCTGACAAAAAAATTCAAGCAGATTTTGAACAAATCATGGGTATTAAATTTACAGCGATCAAACAATTTCATGAATCCATAGAAAAAATTCCAGTTGATCGGTCTCCAATTACAATAGATGGTAGTTAGTATCCCTAAGTCGTGTACTGTGGCACTGCGCGCCTCCGTACACCACTTAGCGGTTTTGACACTTTACGAAACCGGTAACGTATATTTTACAACACAACCATAACACCAACTTAACCTTAAATATTTACAAAACCATCTGACATATAAACGACTTCACTAATGACTTCACTAATGAATTCACTACCATCCTCACTAAATAAAAATAACCTTATTTTTATTTTTTTTAATTTTTTTATTTCATTACAAAGACATGTCCGACTACATTTACTATGACTCTTTCCCAGAACGTTTCCGTGAACTATTCAAAACTCAAGTAAAACTGAGAAACATGCATTTTAACAAAGATAGACCCATTGACGATGAAAGAAACCCCGAATATATTACAATCCCTTATGACGCAAAGTTCATTGCATACATTCCTTATGGTCGCAGAGGAACGAAAACTATTTCAACAAAGAACAAAAATTATTTCTGGAGCGATGAAGAAAATTGCCTTATCTACATAAATGCATACTTAAATAAAGCTACATATTGTACAAAAGAAGGTTGGACTGGATTTGAGCTCTACATATACGACGACGATGGAAACAGACGCTGTGTATACCCATACGATAATATGTACCATTGTTTTCATCAAGCATTAAACGAATACATAGTCAGTAAGGGTCTCATTCCTGCTGAGTAGATATGCTTTATTTTTGTTTTGTCATTTATATAAAAATAAACTTAAAAATAAAATAAAAAATAAATGATATCACCACCCTCACACGTATGAAAACATAGCACAAAAATAAATTTATGTTAGAATGTTAGATCTAACACGTTTTCTAACCTCATTTCTAACCTGTTGAATTCATTGCTTTATAACTCTCTTCCTTGGTTTCTTTTTAGTTGCTTTCTTCACGTCTGTCTCCAGCTTAACTGTCTTTCTTCTTCGTCCGTAATGATACCAGTTACTTCCACCAGTCAATGGGTCAAATGGTCTTTCGTAAGGATTTCCATACATTCCATAGGGACCATACGGAAGAACTACTGGTGGAGAAGAAACATTTTCTTTAGTTCTATCGAATCTATTTAAATGCATTGTTTCACCTTTCATCTGGTCATTAAAGTCTTTTGCGTGTTTTGCAAACTCATCGTCCTTTCCTAAAGCATTTTCTGACTCAGTCGCAACCAAATTGGATGCTTTATTTATGAGCCCTATTTTATTTAATCTTAACTTCTTTGCAACCCAGCCTCCAATCTTCCCTTTATTTGCATCTAATGTCTTCGAAACCCTTCCTCCACTCATTTTATTTACTGCGTCATAAGCCCCAAGTGCTTTTGCTCCAAATGCTAATGCTTTTGTTCCCATTGCGCCTAAAGCTGTCCAAGCTACCATTTACACCATATTAAAATCATCTCTCTTCAATATTATCTCATAAAAGTTCTCGTTACTGGAGAAAGTCAATGAAACATAAACATTCTCATTCATAAACTTCTTTCTTATCTCATCTATACGCTTCAAAATGTCTGAACAATTGCTAACATCTTCTACAACAGTTATTTCATCATGAATGACCTTCAAGAACAAGCTCATTTAATATGCTATTAAAATCATCTCAATAATGAGTCCATCCTTTCCATCTTTAGGTAGCACAACATCTTTCATTGAAGAAGGTTCGACAAGTCTTATGTTAAACTTACTGACAAAGTTTGTTATACTATAATGCTTCGGCGGCGAATACATGTAGTTTGAAAGACATAATATAGATTCTTCAGCAAATTCACTTATACTGGATTTTATAACAATGTTCTCACGAGACCAAATACCACCAATTGACAATCTTGTAAGCAATCCTGCTGAACCTTCTACTGTAAACGTCGATGGTAACATTCCACGAAGGTCATCTATTGACATCTTTGAGTCACTGAATTTAAATATTTTCTTAAAGCAATCGTCATTATCTAACCATGCAATAGCTTTGAAGTTTTCATTCGAATATACATCTGCTTCATTAAATGTAAAACCTGACTTCTTTGCAGAGACGACTTTAAAATCTATTGCATTTGTTTCAAAATTATATACTATGGTAACTTCTGAAGGTAATGGATGTCCTTCCGCAGTCAGTTGTTCTCTCACTACCGTTTGAAGCTTTGTGTTAAAAACTTTCATGTCATCTCCTGTGTCTAGGTTCACATACACAGCAACAGGAAAACTATCTTGCTTCTTTGTTTCATCATTATACCTCAAAACATTAAAGTTCTTCAATAATATTGTTCTTCCTGCTGGAATACTTCTAACTTGTCTTATTTCAATAGCTTTCTCACCTCCTACATACTCTACCCAGTGTCTTGGATATTCATAAGTATACTGACTTTCTTGAATTTTGGTAGGTTTCATCATAACATGTTCATAGTATATCTTTATACTCTTGTCAGTTAGACTCGGTGCTATGTTCTGAATATTTCTGACTTGCATTTTTAATGAAGATAAAATGAAGCATTTAATACATGACGTAGATGAAGACATGAATGAAAGCAGTGAAAAGCTCAACAGTTCTCTCATTCTTCCTTTCAGTAAGGACTATGAGTTCTGTTCAAATGGTGTGTATTTCTATTGTGGAAAGATGGGTTCAGGTAAGACATTCAACCTCATTCGTCATATACTCATAACAGAGCGTTTAGGAAACGACTCTTACTATGACCAAATCATTATATCAGCAACTTCAGACTCTATGGATTCAACAGCGAAAACATTTATGTCAAAAGTTCAAGCCTCTGTCGTTAAAGTTCCAGACAGTGAACTCATTGAATTTCTTCAACGTTACATTCGACGTAAGAGAAAATATTATGCCATTGTTGAATTTATACAGTCAGGAATGCAAAAGACTTCAGAAGAGATGGAAAGAATTATTGACAAACACCACTTACGTCAATACTCAGGAGTTTACGATATGAAACGACTGACAAACTACATTCTGTCAAAACTTTCAAAATACCCCTTCAAAAAGTATCCTTCAAACACTCTGCTCGTTTGTGACGACTTCGCCGGAAAAGGTTTAGTGTCAAAAGCAGACTCACCATTAGCTAACATCATAACTAAAGTCAGACATTACCACTTAACTGTAGCAATACTTATGCAAACATGGCGTTTCCTTGCTTTAAACATAAAACGTCTCATAACTGACTTCGTTATCTTTCAAGGTTTCTCACGCTATGATATTGAACTCATTTGGAAACAGTCAGGTATAACATTACCTTTTGAAGAAATTTGGGAAGCATATAAGTCTCTCATCTCTCCTCGTTCATACCTTGAGATTCATATCATGACTAATACCATTAAAGTCAAAAATATTCCATGGGAACGACCAACATTGTTTTAAAGTTTAACCTTCAATTGACTGATGGTAAACAAATTCCATGCATCTCTGTCGCCATTTCTGTTAATATTTTTGCTGTCATTCATATCATCCACTTCCCCATCCGTTAGCTTTTGAGGATATGTGTTAGAATAGCTGTTCTTAAATGAAGGCTTTTCACCTTTGAGAGCATAAACTCTATAACTTTCTGCATACTTTATGTTTGAACCTCCTGAGCCATCATTGACATAAATTTTATAGGCTTCCACCCTTTGTTCATATTCCTGCTTCTTCCCTTAGCTCTTTTGTTCAGTAGTTCTACATCTTTATACACAGCTCCTGTCTCAGTGAATTCAACAATATTTTCATTCGTTAGCTTTACATTCAAACCCTTGTCGAGTATATTGTTCATTTCATACATATAAAAGGTTTTTATTCTATATGAAATGAGAAGCAAATCCATCTTAGCTGGTGCCGTTAATGTTCCAATTGAACCAACATCAAATGTTGACTCACGAACGACAAACAATATTGTCATAAAGAACTATAGTTCAGAGTGTTTGAAAGAAAAAGAACCAGAACTTAAGTCGGGAGGGCTCAAAGAGCCCATCTTGGCGCATGGCGCCGTGAATTTAAACTCAGCTTCAAACGCTAACGCTACATCAGATGTTAAGTTAGAGTATCCACCACTGGACCAAATTCTTTCAAGAGAAGCCAACGACAACCCTTAACAAATGTTCAAACAAATCCTTCAGATAACGTAGACCATTACCTTCTTCAGTTATACCAAACAATTTTACTCAAAGACGATAAGAAGCTTTTGACAAATCTTATAAGCAAGAACCAAATAATTCTAACAAAGGAGGACCTTGAAAATGTTATATCACGAATAACAGGAAAGCAATGTGTCATTGACTATCTCGACCCTGAAATCGAATGCTGTGGTCAAACGCCACCATTCATGAAAATAGGTAACATCCGCATCATTGAAACACCAGGAACTACAGGAGTTGAGTTTAAGTATAAATATTCGAACGAGTATACAAAACTTTCAACAGAATATAAGCTTTGTTTGAAATATGTTTTAGTAAATTAAAGCAACTTATAGTATCTGTCCAAAACTTCTTCAACAGTATCGAACTCATCTTCATAATGCAAACCTAATCTTATATGACTTGGTGCAGTTTTCACTAACACAATATAGCGCTTTGCGCTCGGCGCCTTTGACGCCTTTTTCTGTTCTCTTGACTGGCATAACTAACTCATTTGTTTCATCAAACAGCAACAACCAAAGTTCATGACCTAATACATAACATTCATACTTTATATTTTTTAGCTCTGAGTTCTCTTGTAAGCTGTTGCATTTAATATTTTCTAAAAAAGTCAACTTCAACAGTCATTCGCACTGGTGCCTTCAGTTCTACAGGCTCTCTCTTGAAAGTCAACAAGTCTGAATTGCATGTCTTTCAAATTATGAGGACTAATGCGAACCCATTTACCTAAATGAGTTGCTATGACAGGAACGTTTGGAATGAACATTGAATTGACTGCATAACAGAAAGACTTATATTCTACTGAACCTTTACTATTAACTCCTGAAATACCTGTGACATTAGCTATTTTTGACTCAATGTATAAACAATTGCCATAACATACGTATGGAACAGATTTCATCTCAATCGTTTTGTCAATACTTTTCAAAGGAAATGTCATATGGTATGCTCCCAGAAGCAATTGAACTCTATGACTCATTCGTGTTATCTTAAACTCCTTCGCATAACTGAACTTCAAAACTCCTGCAATAAGTTTAACATTCATTAAGTTTTCTTCGTTTCTCCTTGTTTATTGTAGTATTTATGAGCGCATTTAAACACCCAGCTAATGTTTCCATCTTATATTCTACATTATTGTGAAATCTTATTTCATGCTTCTTTCCATCTATTTCAAGCTCCATGAAATCTGTTTCATCTGTTATAACGAATGAAGCGATAGTATTGAAGTCAACCATTCTGAATGCAAGTGGCTCATTCTGTAGACCTAAGTTTGTTTGTAGCTTTACTGTCCCGTATTCGTTTGGGTCTGTACTTTGCAAATAGAACAACATTTTATTCTCATTAAAATATATATAGCTGCATATGCGTATGAAGCTGACAGAGCTAAACGTTTATATTTTGGTCAATACTCTCTCACACTTACTGACAAATATATTGTTATCAGTGATGGAAATACCGAGAAATACATAACATGGAAGGACTATGAAAGTTTGACCCTAATTTTAACTCCATGTACAATGCCATTCATTGTAAATGGTGAAGTTGTCATGAAGAACGACACAACAGTATATAAGTCTGTATATGAAGCATTAGAATATATTGTTGAATTATATCCCGAAAGATTTGACCCAAGCACTACACCATGTGCAATGCCTTTTATTAAGGACGGTGAAATCGTAAGAGTTTCCGGATTCAACGGTTTATACTGCTGTTCAAAACAGTTTTACAAAACATTTTAGCGAATATCTTTAATTCAGAAACTACAGAAATAAAATTACCATATATAACAGATGCTAAAGAAATTAAATCAAAAACGACAACATTATTTACGTCAACTTAATGATTTAATGACTTATATCATTAATATTCCTGCACCAACTACAGCATTTGATCCAACTCGACGGTTTTGCAGTGTACCTTTCATAAAGTCGCAAAGCGACCAGGGCGAAGCCATGACAGTTCATTAATTACTTTAAGGGATTCAACAGTTAATGAATCATTAAAGGCGTCATTAATGAAAATCATTGATTTTAACTCATTCACGAATACATATAATTCATTCATTAATGTTTATATGCTTCTAAAGAAGGTGAGCCAAAAACTATCGATTAAAGCGGTGTAATGAAATAAAAGCATCAACGACGAAATTGAATTCGTTAACTTTTGAACGGTGATAGTTTCGTTAATGACATAACATCGGGGAAAACAATTTTAACGAAAGAATATTTAAAATCTCATGTTAGTGAGTTCGTTGAAATTGAAAAAGAAGGTGGAATTAAGTTCGATCCACTGAATTTCATTTTCAGCTTAGCGAATGCGGGTGTTAGTTTCGCTGAATGGACAACTATACAGAGTGAAATAAATGCAATTGGACGTTTTTGGGGTCAAAAGCGGGAATGGGTGAGCTTGTAAATGCTGCAAGAACATTAGGTGAAACAGGAAATTTTGTAGATGGGTTTTTAAAAGACTTGTTTCAAATGTTTTAACAAACACAAAGAAATTATTTAGATATACCATATCATAACGGACGGATTTTCGAAACAGGTAGCAACAAAACCCTCCGGTTATGGCTGCGTTGATGATGGTTAGAGATATAAAACCACGTAACGACGGGAACGAAGAACATGAACAACAGGATACTGGTCGGGTTATTCAAGACATTAAAAACGTGTATCCTGAAGTTATTGATTTATTTTAGAGGAGTTAATGATTCAATTTCAAAACATTCTATAACCCTCAATGAAGAGAATAAATTAACAGATTATATATTCGTCATTATTGCAGAACTAATGAAGAGAATAAATGAAAAAGGAATTGGTGATATCATTAATGTCAGCGATGTAATGATGAAAAGAAATTTTGACTCATTATTTACAAAACCGAAAACAGAATATAGTCTTTATGACGTAATTACCGAATTAATGAAAAAGATTAATGATAATAAGAGTTCTGGCGGAAGAGTTGAATTAGAAGTGAATGATGTTAATGAGAAATTAGCCGAAAAAGCAGATAAAAACCACGTTCATTATATAACTTCAGACGAACAGATTATAACGGACTACCATGGATATTTTAACACGAAGTGATGAAGCGAAGACAAAAAATGTTAATGAAAGAAGATATAAATACATTCGTGCTAAAGGTTATGACATAAGCTGTACTGTACAGTATGATGTAGCTAAAGCACCAGAAGCATTTGGTTATACCGGTGAAATTTATGCCTCTACTTTCAATGTTAACGGTGTTATTAGTTGAACCAAGATTTACTTTGAGAGTTAAGTCAAAAATAACGTTTGAAGATGCTATTAAAAGTAAAGCTGACAAAGATGAACTTGACGCAACGAACAAAGTTTTGAAATCTCATAACACAACATCTCCGATATAAATGAACTTCAAACTTCTTTAGACAGTAAAGCCGACAAGAACCATACACATAAATCCTTCACTACTGTTAGAGCAGACGACATAATATTGAACTTTGACCTTGGTTCAAGTGCACCTTTAGAGAATCCAAGTACAAGCGTAAAAAGATACACTAAACTCCTTAAATAGTAAATGTGATGAACATTGAAAGTCATGCCAGAAACTTTGAAACACATGAACTACCAGCAATGTTAGATAAGAAAGCAGATAAGAACCATACACATGATTTCTTCACAACTGTTGGTATAGAAAGTATTGAAGGAACGGTTGAAGAACTGGTGGGGATGCATTATATTGGAAACCTCCTAACTTTCCACAAGGTTTAACATCGGAGGAAAACATAACGACGATGAAATACATTAGATGTAGAAATGTTTTATGTCATGGAGGATGAAATAATGTTAAATTCACTGTCAAGATTTATATGATAAGAAAAGCGACAAGAACCATACACATAAATCCTTCACTACTGTTAGAGCAGACGACATAATATTGAACTTTGACCTTGGTTCAAGTGCACCTTTAGAAGAATCCGAGTACAAGCGTAAAAGATACTCTTAACAATTTAGATAAGAGTTGCAGGAATATCGAAGGTCATGCCAGAAACTTTGAAGCATATGAACTACCAGCAATGTTAGACAGTAAAGCCGACAAAACTTATGTGGATACAGAACTAACAAAGAAATTTTTCGAAACCAGATACAATGACATTTACAACAGAAATTATAAATGGTGAACCAGCAACTCCATTTGAATTTGTTAGAGGTCTTCAACCAGATACTTTTTGAATTTTTCTTGGATAATTCTATTGAACTAACATTACATTATAAAAGTGGAACAAATGCAACATTTCATCCGGGAGATACATTCCAAATGGTATTTAATGACATAAGTTCTTTAGAATATGTTTATAGAGTTATGAGCATATATGATTTAATATATCCTATAGGAGCTGTTTATACGTCTATGAATCCAATAAATCCAAACACTTTATTTGGTGGTAGATGGTATGAAATAGTTGACAGTTTTCCATTCTACACTAATACGCAGTCAATGAAGATGGGAGGTTCAAAGAAAATAGGTATTGAAAACCTTCCTTCACATATGCATAGGTTCAGTGGAAGAACATCTGTGGAAGGAAACCATTCACATTCAATAACAAAAAGAGGTTATACAAATCTTGCAGCGGGTTCGGATAGACAGGGAATGCATAGATATGATATCACAACTGACCCCAGAGATTAGCACAGGTATTTTCTGTGGAACTGCAGGAAATCATACACATGTTGTAGCTGGTATTACAGACCCAGCAGGTAATGGAAAAGATTATATGCCTCCTTATATAACAATGCACGCTTGGATACGAGTTGGTTAAAATCTTTAACTTTACATAAATGAGCTTGAAAGAAGTATTCGAACAACATCCATGGAGGTCATTTAAGAAATTCAATGAAGCTGCAAAGAGTTCGGGATTTACTAACAGAGCTGAAGTGAAAAGGTTCTTTGACAAAAATGTTGTACATCAAACAAAAATAAACCCTTACGACTACTTTTTACCAATTTACTCCAACACTCCTGACGCATACCAATTTGACACTCTCATTCAAAGCAGAAAAGGAGGACATAAACCATTCCTCATCTTCATAAATGTTAACACTCGTAAAGCATATGCATATAATGAAAATAAAGGAACTCATGAAGTGTTAAGAGTTTTACAAAAGTTTGTAGCAGAACATAGCCCAAGTATTTTAACATCAGACCAAGACGGTGCATACCTCAGCAACGAAATCACAGAATTTCTCATTAAGCATAACATAACTCACTACACTACTGAAGACCATAACCATAACATACTCGGCATCATTAACCGCTTCATAAGGACTCTCAGAGATTTAAATCAAGAGCGAGACTTTACCGAAGAAACAATGAAACATTTTCTCGAAGTATATAATTCCTCAACACATTCTACAACAGGACATACACCAAATTCAATGACACAACAACAAGAAGAAAAGTATATACAAAAGAAACGAAGCCAAACACAAAATATCAGAAATTCAACACAATTTACCTCATTCCTGGTACAAAAGTTCGTGTAGTTCTTGACGACAAACCGTTGACAAAGAAACGTTTAAGGTTAAGTCGAAATTATTATATCGTAGACTCTACGCAAGGTAATGGATATCTTATAAAAGCTGCTGACGACTCCATAGCATTTTACCCTCGACATAAATTAGTCGAAAGTAGTAATGGCAAACTTGCTGAAACCATTGACGAAGCAAAGCGAGGAGTGGTTATTGAAATACTTGACTACAACATAAACGATGACACTTATAAAGTAAGATATGAAGGAGGCGTTGAAGATGTTATACCATCTAAGAACTTGAGAGATCAAAGCCAACACATCTGGGACCATTAGAGCGGGAGTACTGGAAAGATAAAAACATGCCAGAAAGAATAAGAAAATTCTTCTAAACTTTTTCATTAGATGTAAATCAGACATGAACGAGAACAGTCATGATATCATTAATGGTACCATTTATTTACACCAAAAAATAATGTTTATGTTAGAATGTTAGATCTAACACGTTTTCTAACCACTTTTCTAACATGGTCTAAAACTCTCGAAAATCATGAATTTTTGACATTTCCTTATGAAAGAAAAATAACGCTAATTTTTTTCTAAGAAAAATTTTTATCTTGTATGTAAAGATATGATTTCAACAATCGCACAACAACAATTCAAACTACAGCACCAAACTCGTTAGTCATGAATCCAACATCTATGTTAGTAGAGATGAAAAGCTTCATTCCTTCTTCATATACTTTCGAAACAAAAATCCAGAAGATAAAGCAAGAACTTTTAACAAGTAATTTAGACTGTAGTGCGAAAGATGAAACAAATGAACAGTATCTTTATGAAATGCAGGACATTATTGACCATTTACCCAAATTGCCTGAAATCCAACAACAAAAACTAACTATTCCTGAATTCGACGAAATTGAAGTCAAAACAACTGACTCAGTAGAAATAAAGAAGTTCATACGTAAAGTAAATTATGAATTCCTTGGTTTTCATTGCAACCATAAAGTTATGGACAAAGATTGCGACATGGTTTATAAGAATGTTTCTGACATATATAAATCTGAAGAATTTAAGACCTACGATAACTTTGTTTCATTAGTTGCTGAATGTGTTTGGGAAATAAGAGATAAAGATAGAAGAGGCAAAGTATGGAACGAACAACTAAGACCCGCTATGTTTGAGATGAAGAGAGCAATTGACGCCTTAGTTGTTTTAGCAGGTCAAATTTCAATGTATAACGCAAAAATGAACCCGCAATGTTCAAAATGTAAGGCAGCGATGAGGAAATATAACTACTCCGTCAAAGAGATAGAAAGAATGAGAAACGACTATGCAGATTTAAAGAAAGAAGTAGAAAAGCCAGCAGAAGATAAAATGGACATGTTAGCATTTCTGAACAAAAATTATCCAACTGCTGACGATTTCCTTCTATCTGACGTCAAGAAGAAATATAAAGAAACCTTCGGCATTGTTAAAACATTCGATGTACTAAAAGAAGAAATAGAAGCTACAAAACTGTTTAAAGTCATGAACCATCGCAACATATACCATGTAAAACGCTTGTAAATAGTTATGTTAGAAAAGAGGTTAGAAAACGTGTTAGATCTAACATGCTAACATAAACATTATTTTTGCTGAATTCAGCACAAAATTCTGAGTAAAATGACATATGGCACGTGTCAAACCGTTGAGTTTTCACAAATTTTAAAAATTGCTGCGGAAAGTTCGTCAAAAAAGTGAAGGTTCCCGACGGTTTCAAACCGCCATACTTTACATGAAGATAGTTTACAATGTCAACTAAATATCATGTACGATAGAAACGGTTATGTAAAGTTTACATTTTGTAAAGTTTTGTCCTGATTCAAGACAAGTCTTGTATTTTTTCAGAACAAGTCTTGTATTTTTTCAGAACAAGTCTTGTATTTTTTCAAGACAAATCTTGTCCTGATTCAGAACAAGTCTTGCACTTTTTCAGGAAATCCTATCGTCTAACTTTACAAATGTCACTTTTTCAACATGATTGCATTTTGGTCGGGGAACAACTTTCTCTCATTTTGTCACTTTTTTCTATCGTCGTGTTTTGTCACTTTTCCCTCAGGGTGTGTGTCAGAAAATATCCAAAATCTTTATAGCCTCGTATCTCCTTCAATTCTTGACGGCTTGACATGTATGACACACCATTCAATTCAGAATTATGTGCTGAATCTTATGACCTTCATTTGTTCGTGACTTCTTTTCACATATGTAACCCTGAATTTTTAACATTTCTTTAACACAGAAAAATAAAGTTAGTTTTATTTTTATTTATTTTTTTATTTTGTATGTAAGGACAGATATGTCAACAACAGAGAACACAACAACTGCTATCGTTCATGAAGCCATAAATGAAGAATACGAGTGGGTTCAGTTTAACAAACAACTCCGTCTCATTCGTTCGGTCAAAGACGATATGTACCAAATGCAAAGTATTTTGACAGCATGTTTTGCTCCAGACACTAAACACGCAGACGACTGGTTCAAAAACCAAAGCACACAAGAACTTTTGAGTGAAATTTCTCTAGACCGACTTTTTTCGGTCATGCATAAAACACATGAAAATCGTAAAAATTTGCCAATAAATTTAAGAGGTTATTATGTTCATAGACTTTTAGTAAATGCAGTTGCAATGTGGGCTTCTCCTCGTTATGCATGGCATGTTTACAGACTTCTTGACGAAATTCATAGACAAGAACGTGGAGAGATGGAAAAGAAACTTCAAGCAAAAGATGAAGTCATTGAATCCAAAGACAAAAGCATACAGAAAAGAATACCACGTTCGGTACCAAAAGGAAAGGAAAAGAGTTATAAGTATATGATATATACTGAAGAGTTGGAGAAAGAAGAAGATAGAGATATGGTTATGTTGCATTTAGTCAGAAGAAACAACAAAAGCTTTTATGACCTTGCTAAGATTTACAAATCTGACAGAAACTGGTTCTATCGTGAAAACTTACCGATTTCAATGACACCGAATGAGCAAATAAAGGAAATTGTCAAAAATACTCTTCCTCAAACACACTATGACATCAAAGGTTGCACAATACTTACATTCAAAGAAGACTTAACATTACTGAAGGAAAAAATAACAGAATATTTCGATAACTTCAAAGAGGAAGAATAAAAAAATCTAAGCTAATTTTATTTTTTTTATAAAATTTTATCTCATATGAAAGAACATGAATTTAGAATATTCGGAACTCATGACAGAAGAAGAGAACGAACAACATGTAAAAGATTATGCAAAATTTCTGAAGACATACAAAGCATTTAAACAATATCTAAATGCTTCTAAAGATTATGCAAAATTTCTGAAGGTATATAAAGCTTATGAAAAAGCGTATGAAAAGTTTATACATTGGGGAATTGTTGTAAAATATCGATATGAAGACTAACCAAAAATATATTTTTGCTTAAATGACGTCAGGGTCAATTTCTTCAACCATTTCACTTCCTTCGTCAATGTCAATAGAAGCTTCTTCAACCTTTGGTAAGAACTTTTGTATAACATCTTTGTTCGTTATTGTTTTCAGAGATGAAGAATAATATTTCACATTTGTTTCACCCTTCTTATATTCTTTCTGTTCGGAAAGATTCATAGCAATACTGAAGAAGTCAATGTTGGAGTTCTTTATAATAGTATAATGAGTATCTTTGACATTCACGAAGAAACCTTTTGTTTCAAAACTACTGCTAACTCTTGTGAAGTATAACGTTTGCGGTCAATGACAATAGCTAATGGTCTGACATACTGACCAACTTAGATTCTTTCACAAACTTCTTGTTAAAGATAACATTACGTTTGAAGCATTATTGAACTCATTCTTGATGACAGTAGCGAGAGCATTGTATGAAAAGAACTTGCAATCTTGCATGTGTTTCATTAAAATAAAAATATTAAATTATTTTGAAAAATAACTTAAAAAAATCTAATCTAATTTTTTCAAAAAATATTTTTTTATTTCCTACTAAAGATGTATCGGAAGTTGTCTAAGTTAGAACACTCGGAAATAAAACAACTTCTTACAGAAGCTAATATAGATGTTGCAAAGCATTACACAACAAACAAAAAGGCACTCGCTGACATCCTCAATGACTATAATGGTGAAATAACTTATGATAGAATTCATGAGTTCATAAAGCCGCAACGCGGCGAGGACGAAGTCCATGCAAGAGCATTTCCTTTAAATGACGTTGCTATTGACTTATATCATAGACGTTCAATACCTCATGAAGTAAGAAGAGAAATGTTTGACATAACAAATGCAAACGTTGGTCATACTCGTAAAGCTCTTTCACATGACGTTCGTCAAGAGATGTTTGACATAACAAATGCAAACGTTGGTGAAACAAGAAGAGCTGTACCACATGAAGTAAGAAGAGAAATGTTTGACATAACAAATGCAAACGTTGGTGAAACACGAAAGAGAGATGACACACTGAAACAACAGAGAAGAGAGATGTTTAAAAGTGCTATAGAACAAGTTCGCAAAGCTAATAATGTCATTCGTTCCATTGACGACAAACCAAAAGAAGGTGAGAGATGGTTAAAGAAAGATGAAGAAAATAGGAAGAGGAATGTGAAGTCAGGCAATAGACTCATTGACTTTAACATCGAAGCTTTAGATGAACCAAACAGAGACTACTTACACAAACATTTCGGTAAGGTTTTCATGAGACTCTTAGAGAAAATTAAAATAAACTCCCAACAGAGATGGATGGTATGTTATAAACTTGGTGGAAAGTATGAATGTTCTACGTTAAACCTCAATAATATTGGAACATTACTACATCAGCTCTTGAAGGAGAACTTTATATCAGAGATAGAAGCAAATGCTGCAGGTATTGTTGAAATGCACTATGACTTCTTCTTGACAAACATAAAGAATCTTACTGAAATAAAGATGTATGATTTAACAGAATATGAAGGCTTAACGATGTCAGATGTAAAGAAAGGCAAACCAAAAAAGAGACCATATAGAGATGAAAGCACACTGACAAATGACCAGAAAGCCATTTTGGAAGCTCTTAAGCAAACAGGAAACCCAGCACTTATAGAAAGCTTTTGGAAAGATAATGGTGAAAAGAAGTTTTATAAGAAGAGAAGCGGTCAGTTCTGGAAGTATCTTTGCACATTACCTATAAATCTTGAACGCTACCAAATCTTCAATGAACTGAACAAAAGAACTGCAACACTTATGACAGAGACAATGTTCGTTTATGCTTGCATTCAGGCTGGAGTAAATGAAGAAACTATTGACCACATGAGAGAAGTCATTCGTGTTAGAGACTTTCCTCAAAGTAAAGTACAAGAAATTTCTGACGCAACAGGTATAGCATTTAATGTTACCATTGGTTATTCAATGACTCAAGACATAATGAAATAAAGAGATACATACCAAAAGAATGCGAAACTGTTGAACTATTGACTTACTTCTTGTTGAAGACCACTACATGCTAAATGAAAGACTTCCAATGACAACATATTTCATTCGAAACTATATAGAAATCTTGAAGGAGTGTGGTGGAATGAACATTGAAAACAGATGAAAATATATACAAAGAGAGAAGATAAATATGTAGTTCGCATGATAGAACTACACCGCTATGGGATGTTATGAAAACATTGTGGGAGTGCAAATATTTTGAACCTATTTCTTATGGAGAACTTTTCACATATACGACTGACTTATATAAACAGAACCTTGCACCATTTAAAGATTTGACATATGCTCCAAAGTATTGTGTACAACTGAAGAAGAAAGCAGAGTCAAAAGAAGTAAATAAAGCTAAATGTAAGTTCATACCTGAGCACGTTTTCTTTGCTGACTTTGAGTGTAGTACGGATGGCTTTCATAAAGCTTTTAACATCTGTTATGACAGTGAAGATGGTTCAGTTAGTGAAAGTATTTGGGGTCAAAACTGTGCAACAGAATTTTTGGAAAGACTTCCTGACAAGAGTTTAATATATTTCCATAACCTCAGTTATGACATAAACTTCATCTTAAGACACATGACAGAAGTGAAAGGAACTCCCATCATTAAAGGTTCACGAACAATGCAAATAACTGGTTTATATAAAGGACGGGCAATTATTATAAAAGACTCTTACAGTGTTATAAATAAGAAGCTTAAACTATTTCCTGCTATGTTTAACTTACAAACAGGACCGAAAGAAGTATTTCCATATAACTACTACAGCAGTGTTTTGTTAGCAAATGACAACAGAACTGGTGTCATTTCTGAAGCATGTAAGTTTATCCATGATGCAGATACATTTATGAAGAACATAGATTCCATCAAAGGTTGCAGAATAGATGAAAACCACTTCGACTTAGAAAAATATAGCACGTTTTACTGCAAACAAGATGTAAGAATTTTAAGAGAAGGTTTTGTAAAGTTCCGCAATGACTTATTGAAAGAGTTTGATTTAAACGTTTATGACTACGTTAGTATTTGTTCTATTGCTAACAAATTGTTTGAGAACAGAGTATACTTCCCGAATGGAAATCTTTATGACCTCTCAAATAAACCAAGAGAATTTATTTCGAGATGCATTCAAGGTGGAAGATGTATGTTGTCAGATAACATGAAACAAAAGAGCAAAAAGAAACTCATTGCTGACTTCGACACTGTTTCATTATATCCTTCAGCTATAGCAAGACTTTATACTTTAGAAGGTATTCCAAAAGTATTGAAGGAAGAAATGTTAAGCACAGAGTATCTCATGAGACATTTATTCGATGACGACCAAAAGGAACCCATTGGTGAAAAGTTTATGTCTGGCTTCTTTGTTCTCATTAAGATAACAGAGATTGGTATACCCAGACACTTTCATTTAATAGTTTGCGACCCTGAACTAAATCCAGAACTTAACGTTCCAAGAAGTTCAAACACTTGCTGTCTCATGTATGTTGACCATATAACATTACAAGACCTCATAAAATATCAAGGTGTCAAATGTGAAGTGTTGCAAGGATACTATTACGATGGAAACAGAGATATGAGAATAAGAGATGAAGTAAAGAAGTTGTTTGAGTTAAGGTTAAAGTATAAGAAAGAAGAAAACCCCTTACAAGAAATTATAAAACTCATTCTGAACAGCATTTATGGCAAAACTATTCTATCTCCTATTGAGTCAAAAATAACCATAGTAGATGACAAAGATGCTATAAGATATGCTATAAGAAATTACAACCATATAGTGAAGTTCGAAGGTTTGGATGGTTCAGATAAAACTATTTTCAAGCTAACGAAAAGCATTTGCAGACACTTTAACTTCTGTCCACTTGGTGTTAATATTCTGTCTATGTCAAAACGTATTATGAATGAAGTATTCTGTACTGCAGAGGACATGGGACTTCAAATCTTTTACCAGGATACCGACAGTATGCACTTATATAATGAAGACATCCCAAAGCTTGCAGCAGAGTTTAAGAAGAGATACGGTAGAGAACTTATAGGAAAGAACCTTGGTCAATTTCATAGCGACTTTGCAGAAATAACACCTGGAAAACAAAGTTTAGCTTATAAAAGTATTTTCTGTGGAAAGAAGACCTACATAGACTTACTCACTAACGATTTAAATGAAGTTGCATTTCACTGCAGAATGAAAGGCGTGAAGCAAGATGTTATTGCTTTAACCGCTAATGAAATGTTTCCTGAAGCTATACAATGCTATTACAATGAAGATAAGAACATTCACATACCTGTTGGAACATATGACAAAGACTCTGAGTTCAGTTTAATGAAACTTTACAAAGCACTTCATGATGGTCAAGAGATTGCATTCGACTTATGTAAGTCATGTCAACCTTGCTTTGCTGAAAAGTTCAACTTTTCAATAACGACTAAAACAAGCTTTATTCGTAAGTTGAAGTTCTGAGGTCATTTATTTTTGTCAGCAATGAGGTCATTCGTGATAAAAATAAAGCTAGCGTAGATTTTACAATACTGCGATGGTAGAGTTTAAGAGTTGTGCTTCAATGTAGAGACAGTCCTTCCCATCTGGAGGCAAGAACACTGGACATTTATGGTCATGAGTGGAGTACATGTCTATCCAAAACTCACGATTGAAGCCAGTTAATTTATAGTATTTAGGGTTAGGAAGTGGTGAAGTTCTTGTATGACCAATGAACTCATTTTCAACGCCTTTGGCTATATTAGAGTAAAGTATTGCTTGCTTTCTATCCCAAATGCCAGGTGTTACAATCTTTGAAAATTCATTTTTCCTCGGAAGCATTGCATCATAATTGAAAACATTCTTAAAATCATCACTTGGTTCGGAGATTTGAAATCTTATACGTAATGGATTTTCTTTCTTTTTAGCGACTTCATTGAATGGTGAGAATACAATGAATTGACAGTCATGAGTTCCATCTTCATTTTCATTAAATTCATAATGAAAGTCTATAAGTTGTGGCTGACTACCTTCTTCTTTCAGTTGTGCAAGAAACTCACGTAAAGGCTGTAAAGTTTGTACTTCAATGTTGAACTTTTTCTCGAACATCTCATTAAATGAAATCATACATTGTTGCAATGTTGTATCGTCTTTAAAGTATTTGTATATGTGAATGTTTTGGGCGCTTAAAGACTGTTCGTCATTTTCTATCTCGACTTGAAGTATAAAGTCAACCTTTCTGAAAGCACGTGTTATATACATAGATGTTATGCCAATGTACTTCTCTTCATTTATGTTCACAATCCAGTCTGTTGGAAACTTAAACGTTACTCTGTTCCCCTTTATTTTGACGTCAGGGTTTTCACTACTGAACGCAACAGTTAAAGGTATTTGTCTATACATTTAATTCGGATAAAAATAAACCATTTACTCTTTCTTTGCTTCAGCTTCTTTAGCTTTTGCTTCTTCTCTAGCTTTTTTCGCCAGCAAACGTGGGTTCTTCTGTCTTCCAGCAGCTAATGCAGCAAGTTGTTTTTCACTAAGTTTTCTCTTTGGTCTCTCTGGCTTTTGTTCTTGTTTTTTCCTTCAGTTCGGATAAAATTTGCTCACGAATTTCTTTCTTCAATGCTTCAACATCTATGACCCCCTGGGTCTTGTCCGTAGGACTTGTCTGAGTCATTTGACTGCAGATAAAAAACAAAATTAAAACTTTAACCGATGTAAAATGAGCTTGTCAAAATCAGAGCGAGAGTCTATTATATTAAATGACGCAAGAGGAATACAACATCCTTTCTATTATGTAAGTCAGAGTAAAGATGGTAAAATATACGTAAGAAAAAGAAAGGTTCCATTAGCGAATGCAGAGAGTGACAACATTAAGGTGCATAGCACCAAGGGTGAAGCCCATATAAAACCTTCTATTCAAACTGAAAAGTCAATAGAACAAGAAGAAAAGAAGCCAGATGTCTTTCAATAACGAACCAAGAGCTTATTGCAAAGTTCGTGAATTTCATTGAAAAACAAACCGAGTCAAAGACAGAACTTTAACGATTCCAAGGAAGTTCAAACACTTGCTGTCTCATGTATGTTGACCATATAAACATTACAAGACCTCATAAAATACAAGGTGTCAAATGTGAAGTGTTGCAAGGATACTATTACGATGAAACAGAGATATGAGAATAAGAGATGAAGTAAAGAAGTTGTTTGAGTTAAGGTTAAAGTATAAGAAAGAAGAAACCCCTTACAAGAAATTATAAAACTCATTCTGAACAGCATTTATGGCAAAACTATTCTATCTCCTATTGAGTCAAAAATAACCATAGTAGATGACAAAGATGCTATAAGATATGCTATAAGAAATTACAACCATATAGTGAAGTTCGAAGGTTTGGATGGTTCAGATAAAACTATTTTCAAGCTAACGAAAAGCATTTGCAGTTAGTATACCTATGTTGTGTACGGAGGCACTGCGTTTCACTTTACCCAATACTTGTGAATTTGACACTTTACAAAACCGTTAACGTATATTTTACAACACAAACGACAACACTAACTTAACATTAAATATTTACAAAGCCGCCAACCACTTCACTTCACTAACGTTTTCACAAACGACTTCATTAATGTAAAAATAAACGTTCTCACTTACAAAAGTATTGCAACTCCTCCCATTGCTGTGCTTCACATAACAGCTCATAATCTTCTGACTCACTTTCTTCTTCATATAGGTCAAAATCACTGTCAAAATAAATGTTAGTAAGTTTTGACAAAGCTAATGAAACACGTTTACCGTTTGTATCGTATGCTTGTATAAACTTTCCATTCTTCATTCCTTCATAAACGCTCAAACTAACTTTACCCTTTCTCCCTCGTATCTGATAGAATGTATTTTCACGAGGAACGAAGAACAAATTCTTGAACTCATGACCGTTGTAGTTTGTTATCTCAATAGTTTTCGTCATTTATATAAAAATAAACTTAAAAATTACATCAAAATAAACTTAAAAATTAATGATATCACCACCCTCACACGTATGAAAACATAGCACAAAAATAATTTATTAGAATGTTAGATCTAACACGTTTTCTAACCTCTTTTCTAACCCGTTGAATTCATTGCTTTATAACTCTCTTCCTTGGTTTCTTTTTAGTTGCTTTCTTCACGTCTGTCTCCAACTTGACTGTCTTTCTTCTTCGTCCGTAATGATACCAGTTACTTCCACCAGTCAATGGGTCAAATGGTCTTTCGTAAGGGTTTCCATACATTCCATAGGGACCATACGGAAGAACTACTGGTGGAGAAGAAACATTTTCTTTAGTTCCATCGAATCTATTTAAATGCATTGTTTCACCTTTCATCTGGTCATTAAAGTCTTTTGCGTGTTTTGCAAACTCATCGTCCTTTCCTAAAGCATTTTCTGACTCAGTCGCAACCAAATTGGATGCTTTATTTATGAGCCCTATTTTATTTAATCTTAACTTCTTTGCAACCCAGCCTCCAATCTTCCCTTTATTTGCATCTAATGTCTTCGAAACCCTTCCTCCACTCATTTTATTTACTGCGTCATAAGCCCCAAGTGCTTTTGCTCCAAATGCTAATGCTTTTGTTCCCATTGCGCCTAAAGCTGCCCAAGCTACCATTTACACCATATTAAAATCATCTCTCTTCAATATTATCTCATAAAAGTTCTCGTTACTGGAGAAAGTCAATGAAACATAACATTCTCATTCATAACTTCTTTCTTATCTCATCTATACGCTTCAAAATGTCTGAACAATTGCTAACATCTTCTACAACAGTTATTTCATCATGAATGACCTTCAAGAACAAGCTCATTTAATATGCTATTAAAATCATCTCAATAATGAGTCCATCCTTTCCATCTTTAGGTAGCACAACATCTTTCATTGAAGAAGGTTCGACAAGTCTTATGTTAAACTTACTGACAAAGTTTGTTATACTATAATGCTTCGGTGGCGAATACATGTAGTTTGAAAGACATAATATAGATTCTTCAGCAAATTCACTTATACTGGATTTTATAACAATGTTCTCACGAGACCAAATACCACCAATTGACAATCTTGTAAGCAATCCTGCTGAACCTTCTACTGTAAACGTCGATGGTAACATTCCACGAAGGTCATCTATTGACATCTTTGAGTCACTGAATTTAAATATTTTCTTAAAGCAATCGTCATTATCTAACCATGCAATAGCTTTGAAGTTTTCATTCGAATATACATCTGCTTCATTAAATGTAAAACCTGACTTCTTTGCAGAGATGACTTTAAAATCTATTGAGTTTGTTTCAAAATTATATGCTATGGTAACTTCTGAAGGTAATGGATGTCCTTCCGCAGTCAGTTGTTCTCTCACTACCGTTTGAAGCTTTGTGTTAAAAACTTTCATGTCATCTCCTGTGTCTAGGTTCACATACACAGCAACAGGAAAACTATCTTGCTTCTTTGTTTCATCATTATACCTCAAAACATTAAAGTTCTTCAATAATATTGTTCTTCCTGCTGGAATACTTCGAACCTGTCTGATTTCAATAGCTTTCTCACCTCCTACATACTCTACCCAGTGTCTTGGATATTCATAAGTATACTGACTTTCTTGAATTTTGGTAGGTTTCATCATAACGTGTTCATAGTATATCTTTATACTCTTGTCAGTTAGACTCGGTGCTATGTTCTGAATATTTCTGACTTGCATTTTTAATGGAGATAAAATGAAGCATTTAATACATGACGTAGATGAAGACATGAATGAAACTACAGACAAACTTAACTCTTCTCTCATTCTTCCTTTCAGTAAGACTATGAGTTCTGTTCAAATGGTGTTATTTCTATTGTGGAAAGATGGGTTCAGGTAAGACATTTAACCTCATTCGTCATATACTCATAACAGAGCGTTTAGGAAACGACTCTTACTATGACCAAATCATTATATCAGCAACTTCAGACTCTATGGACTCAACAGCGAAAACATTTATGTCAAAAGTTCAAGCCTCTGTCGTTAAAGTTCCAGACAGTGAACTCATTGAATTTCTTCAACGTTACATTCGACGTAAGAGGAAATATTATGCCATCGTTGAATTTATACAGTCAGGAATGCAAAAGACTTTCAGGAGATGGAAAGAATTATTGACAAACACCACTTACGTCAGTACTCAGGAGTTTACGATATGAAACGACTTACAAACTACATTCTGTCAAAACTTTCAAAATACCCCTTCAAAAAGTATCCTTCAAACACTCTGCTCGTTTGTGACGACTTCGCCGGAAAAGGTTTAGTGTCAAAGCCTGACTCACCATTAGCTAACATCATAACTAAAGTCAGACATTACCACTTAACTGTAGCAATACTTATGCAAACATGGCGTTTCCTTGCTTTAAACATAAAACGTCTCATAACTGACTTCGTTATCTTTCAAGGTTTCTCACTATGATATTGAACTCATTTGGAAACAGTCAGGTATAACATTACCTTTTGAAGAAATTTGGGAAGCATATAAGTCTCTCATCTCTCCTCGTTCATACCTTGAGATTCATATCATGACTAATACCATTAAAGTCAAAAATATTCCATGGGAACGACCAACATTGTTTTAAAGTTTAACCTTCAATTGACTGATGGTAAACAAATTCCATGCATCTCTGTCGCCATTTCTGTTAATATTTTTGCTGTCATTCATATCATCCACTTCCCCATCCGTTAGCTTTTGAGGATATGCGTTAGAATAGCTGTTCTTAAATGAAGGCTTTTCACCTTTGAGAGCATAAACTCTATAACTTTCTGCATACTTTATGTTTGAACCTCCTGAGCCATCATTGACATAAATTTTTATAGGCTTCCACCCTTTGTTCATGTTCCTGCTTCTTCCCTTAGCTCTTTTGTTCAGTAGTTCTACATCTTTATACACAGCTCCTGTCTCAGTGAATTCAACAATATTTTCATTCGTTAGCTTTACATTCAAACCCTTGTCGAGTATATTGTTCATTTCATACATATAAAAGGTTTTTATTCTATATGAAATGAGAAGCAAATCCATCTTAGCTGGTGCCGTTAATGTTCCAATTGAACCAACATCAAATGTTGACTCACGAACGACAAACAATATTGTCATAAAGAACTATAGTTCAGAGTGTTTGAAAGAAAAAGAACCAGAACTGAAATCCGTGAATTTAAACACAGCTTCAAACGCTAACGCTACATCAGATGTTAAGTTAGAGTATCCACCACTGGACCAAATTCTTTCAAGAGAAGCCAACGACAACCCTTACACAAATGTTCAAACAAATCCTTCAGATAACGTAGACCATTACCTTCTTCAGTTATACCAAACAATTTTACTCAAAGACGATAAGAAGCTTTTGACAAATCTTATAAGCAAGAACCAAATAATTCTAACAAAGGAGGACCTTGAAAATGTTTATCACGAATAACAGGAAAGCAATGTGTCATTGACTATCTCGACCCTGAAATCGAATGCTGTGGTCAAACGCCACCATTCATGAAAATAGGTAACATCCGCATCATTGAAACACCAGGAACTACAGGAGTTGAGTTTAAGTATAAATATTCGAACGAGTATACAAAACTTTCAACAGAATATAAGCTTTGTTTGAAATATGTTTTAGTAAATTAAAGCAATTTGTATAATCTATCCAAAACTTCTTCAACAGTATCGAACTCATCTTCATAATGCAAACCTAATCTTATTGACTTGGTGCAGTTTTCACTAACACAATATAGCGCTTTGCGCTCGGCGCCTTTGACGCCTTTTTCTGTTCTCTTGACTGACATAACTAACTCATTTGTTTCATCAAACAGCAACAACCAAAGTTCATGACCTAATACATAACATTCATACTTTATATTTTTAGCTCTGAGTTCTCTTGTAAGCTGTTGCATTTAATATTTTCTAAAAAAGTCAACTTCAACAGTCATTCGCACTGGTGCCTTCAGTTCTACAGGCTCTCCTTGAAAGTCAACAAGTCTGAATTGCATGTCTTTCAAATTATGAGGACTAATGCGAACCCATTTACCTAAATGAGTTGCTATGACAGGAACGTTTGGAATGAACATTGAATTGACTGCATAACAGAAGGATTTATATTCTACTGAACCTTTACTATTAACTCCTGAAATACCTGTGACATTAGCTATTTTTGACTCACGTACAAACAATTACCAAACATACGTATGGAACAGATTTCATCTCAATCGTTTTGTCAACACTTTTCAAAGGAAATGTCATATGGTATGCTCCCAGAAGAAGTTGTACTCTATGACTCATTCTTTGGTATCTTAAACTCCTTCGCATAACTGAACTTCAAAACTCCTGCAATTAAGTTTAACATTCATTAAGTTTTCTTCGTTATCCTTGTTTATTGTAGTATTTATGAGAGCATTTAACACTCCAGCTAATGTTTCCATCTTATATTCTACATTATTGTGAAATCTTATTTCGTGCTTCTTTCCATCTATTTCAAGCTCCATGAAATCTGTTTCATCTGTTATAACGAATGAAGCGATAGTATTGAAGTCAACCATTCTGAATGCAAGTGGCTCATTCTGTAGACCTAAGTTTGTTTGTAGCTTTACTGTCCCGTATTCGTTTGGGTCTGTACTTTGCAAATAGAACAACATTTTATTCTCATTAAAATATGAGTATAGCTGCATATGCGTATGAAGCTGACAGAGCTAAACGTTTATATTTTGGTCAATACTCTCTCACACTTACTGACAAATATATTGTTATCAGTGATGGAAATACCGAGAAATACATAACATGGAAGGACTATGAAAAGTTTGACCCTATTTTAACTCCATGTACAATGCCATTCATTGTAAATGGTGAAGTTGTCATGAAGAACGAACAACAGTATATAAGTCTGTATATGAAGCATTAGAATATATGTTGAATTATAATCCCGAAAGATTTGACCCAAGCACTACACCATGTGCAATGCCTTTTATTAAGGACGGTGAAATCGTAAGAGTTCCGGATTCAACGGTTTATACTGCTGTTCAAAACAGTTTACAAAACATTTTAGCGAATAATCTTTAATTCAGAAACTACAGAAATAAAATTACCATATATAACAGATGCTAAAGAAATTAAATCAAAAACGACAACATTATTTACGTCACTTAATGATTTAATGACTTATATCATTAATATTCCTGCCCCAACTACAGCATTTGATCCAAACTCGACGGTTTGCAGTGTACCTTTCATAAAGTCGCAAACGGACTCTTTGAGTCCTGAAGGTCTTTCAGACCGAAGCGACCAGGGCGAAGCCCATGACAGTTCATTAATTACTTTAAGGGATCAACAGTTAATGAATCATTAAAGGCGTCATTAATGAAAATCATTGATTTTAACTCATTCACGAATACATATAATTCATTCATTAATGTTTCATATGCTTCTAAAGAAGGTGAGCCAAAAACTATCGATAAAGCGGTGTATGAAATAAAAGCATCAACGACGAATTGAATTCGTTAACTTTTGACGGTGATAGTTTCGTTAATGACATAACATCGGGGAAAACAATTTTAACGAAAGAATATTTAAAATCTCATGTTAGTGAGTTCGTTGAAATTGAAAAAGAAGGGGGGAATTAAGTTCGATCCACTGAATTTCATTTTCAGCTTAGCGAATGCGGGTGTTAGTTTCGCTGAATGGACAACTATACAGAGTGAAATAAATGCAATATGGACGTTTTTGGGGTCAAAAGCGGGAATGGGTGAGCTTGTAAATGCTGCAAGAACATTAGGTGAAACAGGAAATTTTGTAGATGGTTTTAAAAGACTTGTTTCAAATGTTTAACAAACACAAAGAAATTATTTAGATATACCATACATAACGGACGATTTTCGAACAGGTAGCAACAAACCCTCCGGTTATGGCTGCGTGATGATGGTTAGAGATATAAAACCACGTAACGACGGGAACGAAGAACATGAACAACAGAGCCCAACGGGCTCAGAGCCACATAGTGGCGAGGATACTGGTCGGGTTATTCAAGACATTAAAAACGTGTATCCTGAAGTTATTGATTTATTTAGAGGAGTTAATGATTCAATTTCAAAACATTCTATAACCCTCGATGAAGAGAATAAATTAACAGATTATATATTCGTCATTATTGCAGAACTAATGAAGAGAATAAATGAAAAAGGAATTGGTGATATCATTAATGTCAGCGATGTAATGATGAAAAGAAATTTTGACTCATTATTTACAAAACCGAAAACAGAATATAGTCTTTATGACGTAATTACCGAATTAATGAAAAAGATTAATGATAATAAGAGTTCTGGCGGAAGAGTTGAATTAGAAGTGAATGATGTTAATGAGAAATTAGCCGAAAAAGCAGATAAAAACCACGTTCATTATATAACTTCAGACGAACAGATTATAACGGACTACCATGGATATTTAACACGAAGTGATGAAGCGAAGACAAAAAATGTTAATGAAAGAAGATATAAATACATTCGTGCTAAAGGTTATGACATAAGCTGTACTGTACAGTATGATGTAGCTAAAGCACCAGAAGCATTTGGTTATACCGGTGAAATTTATGCCTCTACTTTCAATGTTAATGGTGTATTAGTTGAACCAAGATTTATGTTAAGAGTTAAGGCAAAAATAACGTTTGAAGATGCTATTAAAAGTAAAGCTGACAAAGATGAACTTGACGCAACGAACAAAGTTTTGAAATCTCATAAACACAACATCTCCGATATAAATGAACTTCAAGCTACATTAGACAGTAAAGCTGACAAGAACCATACACATAAATCCTTCACTACTGTTAGAGCAGATGACATAATATTGAACTTTGACCTTGGTTCAAGTGCACCATTAGAGAATCCAAGTACAAGCGTAAAAGATACACTAAACTCCTTAAATAGTAAATGTATGAACATTGAAGGTCATGTCAGAAACTTTGAAACACATGAACTACCAGCAATGTTAGATAAGAAAGCAGATAAGAACCATACACATGATTTCTTCACAACTGTTGGTATAGAAAGTATTGAAGGAACGGTTGAAGGAACTGGTGGGGAGGGCGGAGCCCCGCCGCACGCGGCTGCATTATATTGGAAACCTCCTAACTTTCCACAAGGTTTAACATCGGAGGAAAACATAACGACGATGAAATACATTAGATGTAGAAATGTTTATGTCATGGAGGATGAAAATAATGTTAAATTCACTGCTCAAGATTTATATGATAAGAAAGCTGACAAGAACCATACACATAAATCCTTCACTACTGTTAGAGCAGACGACATAATATTGAACTTTGACCTTGGTTCAAGTGCACCATTAGAAAATCCAAGTACAAGCGTAAAAGATACTCTTAACAGTTTAGATAAGAGTTGCAGGAACATTGAAAGTCATGCCAGAAACTTTGAAGCACATGAACTACCAACAATGTTAGATAAGAAAGCAGACAAAACTTATGTGGATGCAGAACTAACAAAGAAATTTTCGAAACCAGATACAATGACATTTACAACAGAAATTATAAATGGTGAACCAGCAACTCCATTTGAATTTGTTAGAGGTCTTCAACCAGATACTTTTGAATTTTTCTTGGATAATTCTATTGAACTAACATTACATTATAAAAGTGGAACAAATGCAACATTTCATCCGGGAGATACATTCCAAATGGTATTTAATGACATAAGTTCTTTAGAATATGTTTATAGAGTTATGAGCATATATGATTTATATATCCTATAGGAGCTGTTTATACGTCTATGAATCCAATAAATCCAAACACTTTATTTGGTGGTAGATGGTATGAAATAGTTGACAGTTTTCCATTCTACACTAATACTCAGTCAATGAAGATGGGAGGTTCAAAGAAAATAGGTATTGAAAAACCTTCCTTCACATATGCATAGGTTCAGTGGAAGAACATCTGTGGAAGGAAACCATTCACATTCAATAACAAAAAGAGGTTATACAAATCTTGCAGCGGGTTCGGATAGACAGGGAATGCATAGATATGATATCACAACTGACCCCAAAGATGTTAGCACAGGTATTTTCTGTGGAACTGCAGGAAATCATACACATGTTGTAGCTGGTATTACAGACCCAGCAGGTAATGGAAAAGATTATATGCCTCCTTATATAACAATGCACGCTTGGATACGAGTTGGTTAAAATCTTTAACTTTACATAAATGAGCTTGAAAGAAGTATTCGAACAACATCCATGGAGGTCATTTAAGAAATTCAATGAAGCTGCAAAGAGTTGGGGATTTACTAACAGAGCTGAAGTGAAAAGGTTCTTTGACAAAAATGTTGTACATCAAACAAAAATAAACCCTTACGACTACTTTTTACCAATTTACTCCAACACTCCTGACGCATACCAATTTGACACTCTCATTCAAAGCAGAAAAGGAGGACATAAACCATTCCTCATCTTCATAAATGTTAACACTCGTAAAGCATATGCATATCCAATGAAAAATAAAGGAACTCGTGAAGTGTTAAGAGTTTTACAAAAGTTTGTAGCAGAACATAACCCAAGTACTTTAACATCAGACCAAGACAGTGCATACCTCAGCAATGAAATCACAGAATTTCTCATTAAGCATAACATAACTCACTACACTACTGAAGACCATAACCATAACATACTCGGCATCATAAACCGCTTCATAAGAACGCTCAGAGATTTAAATCAAGAGCGAGACTTTACCGAAGAAACAATGAAACATTTTCTCGAAGTATATAATTCCTCAACACATTCTAAAACAGGACATACACCAAATTCAATGACACAACAACAGAAGAAAAGTATATACAAAAGAAACGAAGCCAAACACAAAATATCAGAAATTCAACACAATTTACCCTCATTCCTGGTACAAAAGTTCGTGTAGTTCTTGACGACAAACCGTTGACAAAGAAACGTTTAAGGTTAAGTAGAAACTATTATATCGTAGACTCTACGCAAGGTAATGGATATCTTATAAAAGCTGCTGACGACTCCATAGCATTTTACCCTCGACATAAGTTAGTTGAAAGTAGTAATGGCAAACTTGCTGAAACCATTGACGAAGCAAAGCGAGGAGTGGTTATTGAAATACTTGGCTACAACACAAACGATGACACTTATAAAGTAAGATATGAAGGAGGTGTTGAAGATGTTATACCATCTAAGAACTTGAGAGAGTCAAAGCCAACACATCTGGGACCATTAGAGCGGGAGTACTGGAAAGACAAAAATAAGCCAGAAAGAATAAGAAAATTCTTCTAAACTTTTTCATTAGATGTAAATCAGACATGAATGAGAACAGTCATGGAATTATTAATGTTTTCATAAATTTACACCAAAAATAATGTTTATGTTAGCATGTTAGATCTAACACGTTTTCTAACCTCTTTTCTAACATGGTCTAAAACTCTCGAAAATCATGAATTTTCAAGACTTCATCGAACTTAAATGTTTTGTCAAGACTTCATTGTAAATGACCAAAAATAATGTTTATGTTAGCATGTTAGATCTAACACGTTTTCTAACCTCTTTTCTAACATGGTCTAAAACTCTCGAAAATCATGAATTTTTGACATTTCCTTATGAAAGAAAAATAACGCTAATTTTTTTCTAAGAAAAATTTTTATCTTGTATGTAAAGATATGATTTCAACAATCGGCACAACAACAATTCAAACTACAGCACCAAACTCGTTAGTCATGAATCCAACATCTATGTTAGTAGAGATGAAAAGCTTCATTCCTTCTTCATATACTTTCGAAACAAAAATCCAGAAGATAAAGCAAGAACTTTTAACAAGTAATTTAGACTGTAGTGCGAAAGATGAAACAAATGAACAGTATCTTTATGAAATGCAGGACATTATTGACCATTTACCCAAATTGCCTGAAATCCAACAACAAAAACTAACTATTCCTGAATTCGACGAAATTGAAGTCAAAACAACTGACTCAGTAGAAATAAAGAAGTTCATACGTAAAGTAAATTATGAATTCCTTGGTTTTCATTGCAACCATAAAGTTATGGACAAAGATTGCGACATGGTTTATAAGAATGTTTCTGACATATATAAATCTGAAGAATTTAAGACCTACGATAACTTTGTTTCGTTAGTTGCTGAATGTGTTTGGGAAATAAGAGATAAAGATAGAAGAGGCAAAGTATGGAACGAACAACTAAGACCCGCTATGTTTGAGATGAAGAGAGCAATTGACGCCTTAGTTGTTTTAGCAGGTCAAATTTCAATGTATAACGCAAAAATGAACCCGCAATGTTCAAAATGTAAGGCAGCAATTAGGAAATATAACTACTCCGTCAAAGAGATAGAAAGAATGAGAAACGACTATGCAGATTTAAAGAAAGAAGTAGAAAAGCCAGCAGAAGATAAAATGGACATGTTAGCATTTCTGAACAAAAATTATCCAACTGCTGACGATTTCCTTCTATCTGACGTCAAGAAGAAATATAAAGAAACCTTCGGCATTGTTAAAACATTCGATGTACTAAAAGAAGAAATAGAAGCTACAAAACTGTTTAAAGTCATGAACCATCGCAACATATACCATGTAAAACGCTTGTAAATAGTTATGTTAGAAAAGAGGTTAGAAAACGTGTTAGATCTAACATGCTAACATAAACATTATTTTTGGTCATTTACAATGAAGTCTTGACAAAACATTTAAGTTCGATGAAGTCTTGAAAATTCATGAGTTTTGTATGTTTTAGACCATGTTAGAAAACGTGTTAGAAAACATGTTAGATCTAACATTCTAACATAAAATATATTTTTGGTCATTTACGCTCATTACGATGAAGAAGTCTTGACAAAACATGGAATCTCTTTCCTCGGAAAACCGAGAGAAGCAATCATATGACAAAGTCTTGACAAAACATTTAAGTTCGATGAAGTCTTGAAAATTCATGAGTTTTGTATGTTTTAGACCATGTTAGAAAACGTGTTAGAAAACGTGTTAGATCTAACATGCTAACATAAAATATATTTTTGTCTGATTTACGCTCATTACGATGAAGAAGTCTTGACAAAACATTTACGAAGAAGTCTTGACAAAACATTTACGAAGAAGTCTTGACAAAACATTTACGATGAAATCATGAAAATTCATGAGGTGAGAAAACATGTACGATGAAATCATGAAAATTCATGAGGTGAGAAAACAGGTGAAAAAACAGGTGAGATCTAACATGCTAACATAAACATTATTTTTACTGAATTCCGTATGAAAATCATGAATTTCCTTAAGATAGAAAAAATAAAATTAGTTTTATTTTTATTTATTTTTTTATTTTGTATGTAAGGACAGATATGTCAACAACAGAGAACACAACAACTGCTATCGTTCATGAAGCCATAAATGAAGAATACGAGTGGGTTCAGTTTAACAAACAACTCCGTCTCATTCGTTCGGTCAAAGACGATATGTACCAAATGCAAAGTATTTTGACAGCATGTTTTGCTCCAGACACTAAACACGCAGACGACTGGTTCAAAAACCAAAGCACACAAGAACTTTTGAGTGAAATTTCTCTAGACCGACTTTTTTCGGTCATGCATAAAACACATGAAAATCGTAAAAATTTGCCAATAAATTTAAGAGGTTATTATGTTCATAGACTTTTAGTAAATGCAGTTGCAATGTGGGCTTCTCCTCGTTATGCATGGCATGTTTACAGACTTCTTGACGAAATTCATAGACAAGAACGTGGAGAGATGGAAAAGAAACTTCAAGCAAAAGATGAAGTCATTGAATCCAAAGACAAAAGCATACAGAAAAGAATACCACGTTCAGTACCAAAAGGAAAGGAAAAGAGTTATAAGTATATGATATATACTGAAGAGTTGGAGAAAGAAGAAGATAAAGATATGGTTATGTTGCATTTAGTCAGAAGAAACAACAAAAGCTTTTATGACCTTGCTAAGATTTACAAATCTGACAGAAACTGGTTCTATCGTGAAAACTTACCGATTTCAATGACACCGAATGAGCAAATAAAGGAAATTGTCAAAAATACTCTTCCTCAACACACTATGACATCAAAGGTTGCACAATACTTACATTCAAAGAAGACTTAACATTACTGAAGGAAAAAAAAACAGAATATTTCGATAACTTCAAAGAGGAAGAATAAAAAAAATCTAAGCTAATTTTATTTTTTTATAAAATTTTATCTCATATGAAAGAACATGAATTTAGAATATTCGGAACTCATGACAGAAGAAGAGAACGAACAACATGTAAAAGATTATGCAAAATTTCTGAAGACATACAAAGCATTTAAACAATATCTAAATGCTTCTAAAGATTATGCAAAATTTCTGAAGGTATATAAAGCTTATGAAAAAGCGTATGAAAAGTTTATACATTGGGGAATTGTTGTAAAATATCGATATGAAGACTAACCAAAAATATATTTTTGCTTAAATGACGTCAGGGTCAATTTCTTCAACCATTTCACTTCCTTCGTCAATGTCAATAGAAGCTTCTTCAACCTTTGGTAAGAACTTTTGTATAACATCTTTGTTCGTTATTGTTTTCAAGAGATGAAGAATAATATTTCACATTTGTTTCACCCTTCTTATATTCTTTCTGTTCGGAAAGATTCATAGCAATACTGAAGAATCAATGTTGGAGTTCTTTATAATAGTATAATGAGTATCTTTGACATTCACGAAGAAACCCTTTTGTTTCAAAACTACTGCTAACTCTTGTGAAGTATAACGTTTGCGGTCAATGACAATAGCTAATGGTCTGACATACTGACCAAACTTAGATTCTTTCACAAACTTCTTGTTAAAGATAACATTGACGTTTGAAGCATTATTGAACTCATTCTTGATGACAGTAGCGAGAGCATTGTATGAAAAGAACTTGCAATCTTGCATGTGTTTCATTAAAATAAAAATATTAAATTATTTTGAAAAATAACTTAAAAAAATCTAATCTAATTTTTTCAAAAAATATTTTTTTATTTCCTACTAAAGATGTATCGGAAGTTGTCTAAGTTAGAACACTCGGAAATAAAACAACTTCTTACAGAAGCTAATATAGATGTTGCAAAGCATTACACAACAAACAAAAAGGCACTCGCTGACATCCTCAATGACTATAATGGTGAAATAACTTATGATAGAATTCATGAGTTCATAAAGCCGCAACGCGGCGAGGACGAAGTCCATGCAAGAGCATTTCCTTTAAATGACGTTGCTATTGACTTATATCATAGACGTTCAATACCTCATGAAGTAAGAAGAGAAATGTTTGACATAACAAATGCAAACGTTGGTGAAACAAGAAGAAGAGACGACACACTGAAACAACAGAGAAGAGAGATGTTTAAGAGCGCTATAGAACAAGTTCGCAAAGCTAATGATGTCATTCGTTCCATTGACGACAAACCAAAAGAAGGTGAGAGATGGTTAAAGAAAGATGAAGAAAATAGGAAGAGGAATGTGAAGTCAGGCAATAGACTCATTGACTTTAACATCGAAGCTTTAGATGAACCAAACAGAGACTACTTACACAAACATTTCGGTAAGGTTTTCATGAGACTCTTAGAGAAAATTAAAATAAACTCCCAACAGAGATGGATGGTATGTTATAAACTTGGTGGAAAGTATGAATGTTCTACGTTAAACCTCAATAATATTGGAACATTACTACATCAGCTCTTGAAGGAGAACTTTATATCAGAGATAGAAGCAAATGCTGCAGGTATTGTTGAAATGCACTATGACTTCTTCTTGACAAACATAAAGAATCTTACTGAAATAAAGATGTATGATTTAACAGAATATGAAGGCTTAACGATGTCAGATGTAAAGAAAGGCAAACCAAAAAAGAGACCATATAGAGATGAAAGCACACTGACAAATGACCAGAAAGCCATTTTGGAAGCTCTTAAGCAAACAGGAAACCCAGCACTTATAGAAAGCTTTTGGAAAGATAATGGTGAAAAGAAGTTTTATAAGAAGAGAAGCGGTCAGTTCTGGAAGTATCTTTGCACATTACCTATAAATCTTGAACGCTACCAAATCTTCAATGAACTGAACAAAAAACTGCAACACTTATGACAGAAGATAACTGCTTCGTTTATGCTTGCATTCAGGCTGGAGTAAATGAAGAAACTATTGACCACATGAGAGAAGTCATTCGTGTTAGAGACTTTCCTCAAAGTAAAGTACAAGAAATTTCTGACGCAACAGGTATAGCATTTAATGTTACCATTGGTTACTTCAATGACTCAAGACATAATGAAATAAAGAGATACATACCAAAAGAATGTGAAACTGTTCGAACTATTGACCTACTTCTTGTTGAAGACCACTACATGCTAAATGAAAGACTTCCAATGACAACATATTTCATTCGAAACTATAAAGAAATCTTGAAGGAGTGTGGTGGAATGAACATTGAAAAACAGATGAAAATATATACAAAGAGAGAAGATAAATATGTAGTTCGTTATGATAGAACAACACCGCTATGGGATGTTATGAAAACATTGTGGGAGTGCAAATATTTTGAACCTATTTCTTATGGAGAACTTTTCACATATACGACTGACTTATATAAACAGAACCTTGCACCATTTAAAGATTTGACATATGCTCCAAAGTATTGTGTACAACTGAAGAAGAAAGCAGAGTCAAAAGAAGTAAATAAAGCTAAATGTAAATTCATTCCTGAGCACGTTTTCTTTGCTGACTTTGAGTGTAGTACGGATGGCTTTCATAAAGCTTTTAACATCTGTTATGACAGTGAAGATGGTTCAGTTAGTGAAAGCATTTGGGGTCAAAACTGTGCAACAGAATTTTTGGAAAGACTTCCTGACAAGAGTTTAATATATTTCCATAACCTCAGTTATGACATAAACTTCATCTTAAGACACATGACAGAAGTGAAAGGAACTCCCATCATTAAAGGTTCACGAACAATGCAAATAACTGGTTTATATAAAGGACGGGCAATTATTATAAAAGACTCTTACAGTGTTATAAATAAGAAGCTTAAACTATTTCCTGCTATGTTTAACTTACAAACAGGACCGAAAGAAGTATTTCCATATAACTACTACAGCAGTGTTTTGTTAGCAAATGACAACAGAACTGGTGTCATTTCTGAAGCATGTAAGTTTATCCATGATGCAGATACATTCATGAAGAACATAGATTCCATCAAAGGTTGCAGAATAGATGAAAACCACTTCGACTTAGAAAAATATAGCACGTTTTACTGCAAACAAGATGTAAGAATTTTAAGAGAAGGTTTTGTAAAGTTCCGCAATGACTTATTGAAAGAGTTTGATTTAAACGTTTATGACTACGTTAGTATTTGTTCTATTGCTAACAAATTGTTTGAGAACAGAGTATACTTCCCGAATGGAAATCTTTATGACCTCTCAAATAAACCAAGAGAATTTATTTCGAGATGCATTCAAGGTGGAAGATGTATGTTGTCAGATAACATGAAACAAAAGAGCAAAAAGAAACTCATTGCTGACTTCGACACTGTTTCATTATATCCTTCAGCTATAGCAAGACTTTATACTTTAGAAGGTATTCCAAAAGTATTGAAGGAAGAAATGTTAAGCACAGAGTATCTCATGAGACATTTATTCGATGACGACCAAAAGGAACCCATTGGTGAAAAGTTTATGTCTGGCTTCTTTGTTCTCATTAAGATAACAGAGATTGGTATACCCAGACACTTTCATTTAATAGTTTGCGACCTGAACTAAATCCAGAACTTAACGTTCCAAGAAGTTCAAACACTTGCTGTCTCATGTATGTTGACCATATAACATTACAAGACCTCATAAAATATCAAGGTGTCAAATGTGAAGTGTTGCAAGGATACTATTACGATGGAAACAGAGATATGAGAATAAGAGATGAAGTAAAGAAGTTGTTTGAGTTAAGGTTAAAGTATAAGAAAGAAGA
Organism: Trichomonas vaginalis G3; assembly: GCF_026262505.1. Classification (NCBI taxonomy): domain Eukaryota; phylum Parabasalia; order Trichomonadida; family Trichomonadidae; genus Trichomonas; species Trichomonas vaginalis. Next base: position 13,899,810 of record NC_067205.1, read on the forward strand.
AAACCCCTTACAAGAAATTATAAAACTCATTCTGAACAGCATTTATGGCAAAACTATTCTATCTCCTATTGAGTCAAAAATAACCATAGTAGATGACAAAGATGCTATAAGATATGCTATAAGAAATTACAACCATATAGTGAAGTTCGAAGGTTTGGATGGTTCAGATAAAACTATTTTCAAGCTAACGAAAAGCATTTGCAGACACTTTAACTTCTGTCCACTTGGTGTTAATATTCTGTCTATGTCAAAACGTATTATGAATGAAGTATTCTGTACTGCAGAGGACATGGGACTTCAAATCTTTTACCAGGATACCGACAGTATGCACTTATATAATGAAGACATCCCAAAGCTTGCAGCAGAGTTTAAGAAGAGATATGGTCGCGAACTTATAGGAAAGAACCTTGGTCAATTTCATAGCGACTTTGCAGAAATAACACCTGGAAAACAAAGTTTAGCTTATAAAAGTATTTTCTGTGGAAAGAAGACCTACATAGACTTACTCACTAACGATTTAAATGAAGTTGCATTTCACTGCAGAATGAAAGGCGTGAAGCAAGATGTTATTGCTTTAACCGCTAATGAAATGTTTCCTGAAGCTATACAATGCTATTACAATGAAGATAAGAACATTCACATACCTGTTGGAACATATGACAAAGACTCTGAGTTCAGTTTAATGAAACTTTACAAAGCACTTCATGATGGTCAAGAGATTGCATTCGACTTATGTAAGTCATGTCAACCTTGCTTTGCTGAAAAGTTCAACTTTTCAATAACGACTAAAACAAGCTTTATTCGTAAGTTGAAGTTCTGAGGTCATTTATTTTTGTCAGCAATGAGGTCATTCGTGATAAAAATAAAGCTAGCGTAGATTTTACAATACTGCGATGGTAGAGTTTAAGAGTTGTGCTTCAATGTAGAGACAGTCCTTCCCATCTGGAGGCAAGAACACTGGGCAGTTATGGTCATGAGTGGAGAACATGTCTATCCAAAACTCACGATTGAAGCCAGTTAATTTATAGTATTTAGGGTTAGGAAGTGGTGAAGTTCTTGTATGACCAATGAACTCATTTTCAACGCCTTTGGCTATATTAGAGTAAAGTATTGCTTGCTTTCTATCCCAAATGCCAGGTGTTACAATCTTTGAAAATTCATTTTTCCTCGGAAGCATTGCATCATAATTGAAAACATTCTTAAAATCATCACTTGGTTCGGAGATTTGAAATCTTATACGTAATGGATTTTCTTTCTTTTTAGCGACTTCATTGAATGGTGAGAATACAATGAATTGACAGTCATGAGTTCCATCTTCATTTTCATTAAATTCATAATGAAAGTCTATAAGTTGTGGCTGACTACCTTCTTCTTTCAGTTGTGCAAGAAACTCACGTAAAGGCTGTAAAGTTTGTACTTCAATGTTGAACTTTTTCTCGAACATCTCATTAAATGAAATCATACATTGTTGCAATGTTGTATCGTCTTTAAAGTATTTGTATATGTGAATGTTTTGGGCGCTTAAAGACTGTTCGTCATTTTCTATCTCGACTTGAAGTATAAAGTCAACCTTTCTGAAAGCACGTGTTATATACATAGATGTTATGCCAATGTACTTCTCTTCATTTATGTTCACAATCCAGTCTGTTGGAAACTTAAACGTTACTCTGTTCCCCTTTATTTTGACGTCAGGGTTTTCACTACTGAACGCAACAGTTAAAGGTATTTGTCTATACATTTAATTCGGATAAAAATAAACCATTTACTCTTTCTTTGCTTCAGCTTCTTTAGCTTTTGCTTCTTCTCTAGCTTTTTTCGCCAGCAAACGTGGGTTCTTCTGTCTTCCAGCAGCTAATGCAGCTAGTTGTTTTTCACTAAGTTTTCTCTTTGGTCTCTCTGGCTTTTGTTCTTGTTTTTGTTCCTTCAGTTCGGATAAAATTTGCTCGCGAATTTCTTTCTTCAATGCTTCAACATCTATGACACCTTGGGTCTTGTCCGTAGGGCTTGTCTGAGTCATTTGACTGCAGATAAAAAACTAAATTAAAACTTTAACCGATGTAAAATGAGCTTGTCAAAATCAGAGCGAGAGTCTATTATATTAAATGACGCAAGAGGAATACAACATCCTTTCTATTACGTAAGTCAGAGTAAAGATGGTAAAATATACGTAAGAAAAAGAAAGGTACCATTAGCGAATGCAGAGAGCGACAACATTAAGGTGCATGGCAAGGGTGAAGTCCACGAAGCCCATATAAAACCTTCTGTTCAAACTGAAAAGTCAATAGAACCAGAAGAAAAGAAGCCAGATGTACTTTCAATAACGAACCAAGAGCTTATTGCAAAGTTCGTGAATTTCATTGAAAAACAAACCGAGTCAAAGAACCCTGACCCGCCAGTGAAAGAAGTTGAGACAAAAGAGAATGTACAGTTCATTGAAAATGTCAAGAAACAACTTCCACCACGAATTCCAAGAAGAAGAGTGAGAATAATGAAGTAAATAGATATTTTTATCTGAAGTAAATACATGCAGAACGAACAGCTAAACGAATTTACTCCAGCAGAGCATATTCATCAGATTCGCTCATATTTCGATATCATAGACAATGCAGTTCAAATTGGTGACACTAATAGAAAATATTCTGACGCAAAGATTCCATCACAACCTGGAACTGCTAAAGATAACACATGGGTAACATTCAATCTCTCACCTCCTGGTGAAAATATGTTGGACCTTTACAATACATTCATTACGTATAAAATGGAAGGTCAATTTATTGCAGATAAAGAAATTGGTTCAGGTTCCAATAAAACAAACCCACCAGGATTTTGGATTGGTTTCGATGACGCTTTCTATGCAGTTGCTGGATATCAAATCCTTGCAAATGGTCGTATCGTATATTCTCAAGACAACGCAAGAGAAGAAGCATATATAACTTCAAACTCACAAACTACCGAACAAATAAAGAAAGTAGATGTTTTCTCAAAGACTCGACATGAAGATGTATGGAGTCATTCGGGAACATGCAGAACAGGACAAATTGTTAGTGGTCCAATTACAGCAGGAAAATCATTTGATTTTAAGCTTCGTTTAAGAATTCCTGTTAGAAGATTCCTTCCATTAGAAGCTATTCGATTTATTCCAGCTTTTGCAGGAAACATTCAGCTTAAAGTAAAGTTCAGTAGCGACGCCTTACAATGCACATCTATATCTGTAAATGATATCATTGCTTTCAATCCAACTCTTAAAGTTGCATTTGCTTCAGATTCAAATCCACCGACAAATAAATTTGTTCCATGGAATGAACCATTCACTATGATAACGAAGGCAATAGAAGCTAGTGGAACAGTTACTATTACAACTGTAACCCAGCAACTATTTCGAACAAAGATGGATTTTAATGAATGTTTCATTCATCCAAAGTCATTCTCTTTAGACCCTAACATTTATACAGAACTTGTAGAACATTATACAAACGAGGCTTTATGTTTTCCTGTTAAAGTTATGGATTGGATTCCTATGGACGGTTCATTCTCAAAGAATACAGATAGTTCAAGTGCAACATTTACAGCAGCTTATACGCCTATTAATGTTAAAAGTATTTGGGCACTATTTAGAAAGAAAGACAACTATTATGTTAATTTTGAGAACCCTAAGTTTAAATATCTTCAGCTTTCCATGGGAGCTTATGGAAATATGCCTGCAGAACCTGAAAAATCATATGGACCTGTATTTTATGAAATGGTTGCGAACGCTTGCAATACAAACAATGATATGATAGGATTTAATGAAGATGTTATGAGGTCATTGGTGGATGATGGTAGTGTGGAACATAAATGGGATAGCTATGACAACACACATTTCTTATGTGGTTTTCCAACAGAAGTGGACTTTTGCTTCCAGCAAGGTCAAACATCTACTGCTCCAATAACATACAAATTGTCTGTTAAAGGACCTATTGAACTAGCAACTGAAAATGTACCAAAGCCACTTATTGGATTTATGAGGGATTGTTGCTTTGCAATACAAGTAAGACAGTCAGGCATACCAATAATAAGACTTGACGACTATAACTTAGCAACTGACGACAGTGAGGAATAAAGGATGAACGTTTATTTTTAAAGCTTATAAATGAGTTCTTCATCAAGCTCTCGTGAACCTTCACCATCTGTGAAACAAACTTTACCAAACGATTATGGAGCACCTATTGAATATTTCTTACGAGCTGCACAATGGCAAAGAGCAGTTTCACCAAGGTTAGGTGTTCCACCAGCTCCTGTCAAAAATAGCATTTGGTCAAGTCCTTATATAAGATATGGTCTCCCACTAGGTTTGCTAGCTACAGCAGGAGCAGTTATGATGTTGAAAAGAAATAAAGCAAATGTTATAAATAATACTGAAGTAGCTGAAGTTAAACAAACTCCAACACCTTCGTCAAAACCAACGCCTTCACAAGCAAAACCTTCAATGACTCCTGAACCTATGGAAGTACAAACTCCTGTTCAAAAGTCAACTCCTAAACCGACTCCAACATTTAAACCAGAACCTACTCCTCAAATAAATCGTAAAACTCCTGCGTTTCCTTACTGAAAAATAACGTTATTTTTATTTTATTTGAACATTTTTATTTGATTGAAATGACGACTAAAGTCACTGAAGCAATGAAACAAAAGTTTTTGGTAGAATACATTAAATCAGGAACTATTCCAGAAGGTTTTTACGTTCATACTATGAAGGATGGTAGAGTTCAGTTTAGAAAGATAAAGCAACCATTAGATAGAGAAGGAATTTTGAGAAAGATTAAACTTCATGAGGACAACATTGCTGAACTTAAGAAGAAGTTAGAAGAGTTGGAGAAAGGAAGAGAGTTATAAAGCAATGAATTCAACGGGTTAGAAAAGAGGTTAGAAAACGTGTTAGATCTAACATTCTAACATAAACATTATTTTTGTGCTATGTTTTCATACGTGTGAGGGTGGTGATATCATTAATTTTTAAGTTTATTTGGATGTAATTTTTAAGTTTATTTTTATATAAATGACGAAAACTATTGAGATAACAAACTACAACGGTCATGAGTTCAAGAATTTGTTCTTCGTTCCTCGTGAAAATACATTCTATCAGATACGAGGGAGAAAGGGTAAAGTTAGTTTGAGCGTTTATGAAGGAATGAAGAATGGAAAGTTTATACAAGCATACGATACAAACGGTAAACGTGTTTCATTAGCTTTGTCAAAACTTACTAACATTTATTTTGACAGTGATTTTGACCTATATGAAGAAGAAAGTGAGTCAGAAGATTATGAGCTGTTATGTGAAGCACAGCAATGGGAGGAGTTGCAATACTTTTGTAAGTGAGAACGTTTATTTTTACATTAATGAAGTCGTTTGTGAAAACGTTAGTGAAGTGAAGTGGTTGGCGGCTTTGTAAATATTTAATGTTAAGTTAGTGTTGTCGTTTGTGTTGTAAAATATACGTTAACGGTTTTGTAAAGTGTCAAATTCACAAGTATTGGGTAAAGTGAAACGCAGTGCCTCCGTACACAACATAGGTATACTAACTTTTGCAGACACTTTAACTTCTGTCCACTTGGTGTTAATATTCTGTCTATGTCAAAACGTATTATGAATGAAGTATTCTGTACTGCAGAGGACATGGGACTTCAAATCTTTTACCAGGATACCGACAGTATGCACTTATATAATGAAGACATCCCAAAGCTTGCAGCAGAGTTTAAGAAGAGATATGGTCGCGAACTTATAGGAAAGAACCTTGGTCAATTTCATAGCGACTTTGCAGAAATAACACCTGGAAAACAAAGTTTAGCTTATAAAAGTATTTTCTGTGGAAAGAAGACCTACATAGACTTACTCACTAACGATTTAAATGAAGTTGCATTTCACTGCAGAATGAAAGGCGTGAAGCAAGATGTTATTGCTTTAACCGCTAATGAAATGTTTCCTGAAGCTATACAAATGCTATTACAATGAAGATAAGAACATTCACATACCTGTTGGAACATATGACAAAGACTCTGAGTTCAGTTTAATGAAACTTTACAAAGCACTTCATGATGGTCAAGAGATTGCATTCGACTTATGTAAGTCATGTCAACCTTGCTTTGCTGAAAAGTTCAACTTTTCAATAACGACTAAAAAGCTTTATTCGTAAGTTGAAGTTCTGAGGTCATTTATTTTTGTCAGCAATGAGGTCATTCGTGATAAAAATAAAGCTAGCGTAGATTTTACAATACTGCGATGGTAGAGTTTAAAGTTGTGCTTCAATGTAGAGACAGTCCTCCCATCTGGAGGCAAGAACACTGGGCAGTTATGGTCATGAGTGGAGAACATGTCTATCCAAAACTCACGATTGAAGCCAGTTAATTTATAGTATTTAGGGTTAGGAAGTGGTGAAGTTCTTGTATGACCAATGAACTCATTTTCAACGCCTTGGCTATATTAGAGTAAAGTATTGCTTGCTTTCTATCCCAAATGCCAGGTGTTACAATCTTTGAAAATTCATTTTTCCTCGGAAGCATTGCATCATAATGAAAACATTCTTAAAATCATCACTTGGTTCGGAGATTTGAAATCTTATACGTAATGGATTTCTTTCTTTTTAGCGACTTCATTGAATGGTGAGAATACAATGAATTGACAGTCATGAGTTCCATCTTCATTTTCATTAAATTCATAATGAAAGTCTATAAGTTGTGGCTGACTACCTTCTTCTTTCAGTTGTGCAAGAAACTCACGTAAAGGCTGTAAAGTTTGTACTTCAATGTTGAACTTTTTCTCGAACATCTCATTAAATGAAATCATACATTGTTGCAATGTTGTATCGTCTTTAAAGTATTTGTATATGTGAATGTTTTGGGCGCTTAAAGACTGTTCGTCATTTTCTATCTCGACTTGAAGTATAAAGTCAACCTTTCTGAAAGCACGTGTTATAATACATAGATGTTATGCCAATGTACTTCTCTTCATTTATGTTCACAATCCAGTCTGTTGGAAACTTAAACGTTACTCTGTTCCCCTTTATTTTGACGTCAGGGTTTTCACTACTGAACGCAACAGTTAAAGGTATTTGTCTATACATTTAATTCGGATAAAAATAACCATTTACTCTTTCTTTGCTTCAGCTTCTTTAGCTTTTGCTTCTTCTCTAGCTTTTTTCGCCAGCAAACGTGGGTTCTTCTGTCTTCCAGCAGCTAATGCAGCTAGTTGTTTTTCACTAAGTTTTCTCTTTGGTCTCTCTGGCTTTTGTTCTTGTTTTTGTTCCTTCAGTTCGGATAAAATTTGCTCGCGAATTTCTTTCTTCAATGCTTCAACATCTATGACACCTTGGGTCTTGTCCGTAGGGCTTGTCTGAGTCATTTGACTGCAGATAAAAAACTAAATTAAAACTTTAACCGATGTAAAATGAGCTTGTCAAAATCAGAGCGAGAGTCTATTATATTAAATGACGCAAGAGGAATACAACATCCTTTCTATTACGTAAGTCAGAGTAAAGATGGTAAAATATACGTAAGAAAAAGAAAGGTACCATTAGCGAATGCAGAGAGCGACAACATTAAGGTGCATGGCAAGGGTGAAGTCCACGAAGCCCATATAAAACCTTCTGTTCAAACTGAAAAGTCAATAGAACCAGAAGAAAAGAAGCCAGATGTACTTTCAATAACGAACCAAGAGCTTATTGCAAAGTTCGTGAATTTCATTGAAAAACAAACCGAGTCAAAGAACCCTGACCCGCCAGTGAAAGAAGTTGAGACAAAAGAGAATGTACAGTTCATTGAAAATGTCAAGAAACAACTTCCACCACGAATACCAAGAAGAAGAGTGAGAATAATGAAGTAAATAGATATTTTTATCTGAAGTAAATACATGCAGAACGAACAGCTAAACGAATTTACTCCAGCAGAGCATATTCATCAGATTCGCTCATATTTCGATATCATAGACAATGCAGTTCAAATTGGTGACACTAATAGAAAATATTCTGACGCAAAGATTCCATCACAACCTGGAACTGCTAAAGATAACACATGGGTAACATTCAATCTCTCACCTCCTGGTGAAAATATGTTGGACCTTTACAATACATTCATTACGTATAAAATGGAAGGTCAATTTATTGCAGATAAAGAAATTGGTTCAGGTTCCAATAAAACAAACCCACCAGGATTTTGGATTGGTTTCGATGACGCTTTCTATGCAGTTGCTGGATATCAAATCCTTGCAAATGGTCGTATCGTATATTCTCAAGACAACGCAAGAGAAGAAGCATATATAACTTCAAACTCACAAACTACCGAACAAATAAAGAAAGTAGATGTTTTCTCAAAGACTCGACATGAAGATGTATGGAGTCATTCGGGAACATGCAGAACAGGACAAATTGTTAGTGGTCCAATTACAGCAGGAAAATCATTTGATTTTAAGCTTCGTTTAAGAATTCCTGTTAGAAGATTCCTTCCATTAGAAGCTATTCGATTTATTCCAGCTTTTGCAGGAAACATTCAGCTTAAAGTAAAGTTCAGTAGCGACGCCTTACAATGCACATCTATATCTGTAAATGATATCATTGCTTTCAATCCAACTCTAAAGTTGCATTTGCTTCAGATTCAAATCCACCGACAAATAAATTTGTTCCATGGAATGAACCATTCACTATGATAACGAAGGCAGTAGAAGCTAGTGGAACAGTTACTATTACAACTGTAAACCAGCAACTATTTCGAACAAAGATGGATTTTAATGAATGTTTCATTCATCCAAAGTCATTCTCTTTAGACCCTAACATTTATACAGAACTTGTAGAACATTATACAAACGAGGCTTTATGTTTTCCTGTTAAAGTTATGGATTGGATTCCTATGGACGGTTCATTCTCAAAGAATACAGATAGTTCAAGTGCAACATTTACAGCAGCTTATACGCCTATTAATGTTAAAAGTATTTGGGCACTATTTAGAAAGAAAGACAACTATTATGTTAATTTTGAGAACCCTAAGTTTAAATATCTTCAGCTTTCCATGGGAGCTTATGGAAATATGCCTGCAGAACCTGAAAAAATCATATGGACCTGTATTTTATGAAATGGTTGCGAACGCCTGCAATACAAACAATGATATGATAGGATTTAATGAAGATGTTATGAGGTCATTGGTGGATGATGGTAGTGTGGAACATAAATGGGATAGCTATGACAACACACATTTCTTATGTGGTTTTCCAACAGAAGTGGACTTTTGCTTCCAACAAGGTCAAACATCTACTGCTCCAATAACATACAAATTGTCTGTTAAAGGACCTATTGAACTAGCAACTGAAAACGTACCAAAGCCACTTATTGGATTTATGAGGGATTGTTGCTTTGCCATTCAGGTGCGTGCTAATGGCATCCCCATAATAAGATTAGATGACTATAACTTAGCCACGGACGACAGTGAGGAATAAAGGATGAACATTTATTTTTAAAGCTTATAAATGAGTTCTTCATCAAGCTCTCGCGAACCTTCACCATCTATGAAACAAACTTTACCAAACGATTATGGAGCACCTATTGAATATTTCTTACGAGCTGCACAATGGCAAAGAGCAGTCTCACCAAGGTTAGGTGTTCCACCAGCTCCTGTCAAAAATAGCATTTGGTCAAGTCCTTATATAAAATATGGTCTCCCACTAGGTTTGCTAGCTACAGCAGGAGCAGTAATGATGTTGAAAAAAATAAAGCAAATGTTATAAATAATACTGAAATAGCTGAAGTTAAACAAACTCCAACACCTTCGCCAAAACCAACGCCTTCACAAGCAAAACCTTCAATAACTCCTGAACCTATGGAAGTACAAACTCCTGTTCAAAAGTCAACTCCTAAACCGACTCCAACATTTAAACCAGAACCTACTCCTCAAATAAATCGTAAAACTCCTGCGTTTCCTTACTGAAAAAATAACGTTATTTTTTATTTAATATTAAAATTTTTATTTGATTGAAATGACGACTAAAGTCACTGAAGCAATGAAACAAAAGTTTTTGGTAGAATACATTAAATCAGGAACTATTCCAGAAGGTTTTTACATTCATACTATGAAGGATGGTAGAGTTCAGTTTAGAAAGATAAAGCAACCATTAGATAGAGAAGGTATTTTGAGAAAGATTAAACTTCATGAGGACAACATTGCTGAACTTAAGAAGAAGTTAGAAGAGTTGGAGAAAGCAGACGACAGTGAGTTATAAAGCAATGAATTCAACAGGGTTAGAAATGAGGTTAGAAAACGTGTTAGATCTAACATTCTAACATAAACATTATTTTTGTGCTATGTTTTCATACGTGTGCGGGTGGTGATATCATTAATTTTTAAGTTTATTTTTAAGTTTACTGAAATTTTTTATTTGGATGTAAATGACAGAACAAAAGCAACTCATACAAATCAAAACATATAACAAACATACATTTAAACATTTATTCTTCCTTCCTGAGCATAACATGTTCTTTCAAATACATCCGAGACCAGTTGACTTTTCATTGACTGTTTATAAAGATAGAAATAGTTATATCATTAAACCATACGATGACGAAGGTAAGTTATGTAAATTGTACGTTAAGAAGTTAGAGAAAGTTTATGGCTTCAAGTATGACTACAATAGGGTTAACACTGATGATGAAGATATTGAGGAAAATTTATGAGAACATTAGTGAAGTCGTTAGTGAGAACGATAGTGAGTTCGTTTATTTTTACATTAGTGAGTTCGTTAGTGAAGTGAAGTGGTTGGCGGCTTTGTAAATATTTAAGGTTAAGTTAGTGTTGTCGTTTGTGTTGTAAAATACACGTTAACGGTTTTGTAAAGTGTCAAATTCACATATAATGGGTAAGTAGGTGCGCAGTGCCACAGTACCCAACTAACCCATACTAACTTCTTATAGAGAAGTACGCAGATACTTCAAAGAAAATCATTTCACCAAGACGCGATTAGAGCATGCCGGGCCAGAAACAGCAGTAAGATATTGGGCGCTTTCACCCAATCTTATCTGGCACGCAGATGTTCATTATTTTAGGGGTGTTCGTGGCCAGTATATTTATGGCATAATTGACAATTTTAGCCGCAAAGTCCTAGCGTGTATACAAATACCAGATATGCTGGCAGCGACGACAGCGAACGTTGCGGCTTCCGCCTTCATTGAATTTGGCGCCCCTTATTGTTTCTGGACCGACAACGGTTCAGAAAATAGGGGCGCCTTTCAAGATCTACTTGATCTTTGGGGCGTCCAATGGCGGCATACAGACTCTCATTCTCCCTACCAAAATGGGAAGATTGAGAGATTCTGGCCGACATTGGAGCGCTGCCAAAGCATTCAGGCTATTCCTGCCTTATTTTGGGAGTACAATAATAACACACCGCATGAAGATCTCCCAATTAATCCATTAACTGGAACAAATTACACGCCAAATCAAATGTATCAGCTGAAACCGAAATACACAAATGCAGATACAGAAAGGTTGTGGCAAATATGGGATACAGATACAGGCATGACCGCTGTTGACACATTCACAGCGTAATAATAAACATAATTTTTTAATTTCATTTTTAACAAGTTTTTTTAAATGTATGTAATGAATAATTCATTAGAATATGATAATGCACATTGTAACAGAATAGAACAATCACCAAATTTTTTTTGAAATTAAAAAATAAAAGTAAAAAGTATAAAGTAATCTAACCAAAAAAGATATTTAAAAGAATTTTGGAAAAAACAGAATAAGGATAATGATATTATTTTAGATACACAATCGATGTACTGAAGAATAATCCGGTAAAATGATGATATAAAATTAGATTATTTTACAAGTAGCTAAAAGAATAAAACTATAATATAAAATAAATGAAGTTTAATGAAACAATAAAGGTTAAATAAATAATAAAGATTTTTATTTTATATCAGTATTGAGAAGAAGTAACAGCTGACACTTGGTAGACAACTTCTTTATGTCTAGAAAATTCTATCTTGCCTTTTATTTTTTTCTCGCTGTGAAACGTATTCGGTCATTTTTTTAAAAATTAATTTTTTGTTAGAGATAAGAGCTAAAACTCGGTAAACAACTTCTTTATGTCTAGAAAATTCTATCTTGCCTTTTATTTTTTCTCGCTGTGAAACGTATTCGGTCATTTTTTTAAAAATTAATTTTTTGTTAGAGATAAGAGCTAAAACTCGGTAAACAACTTCTTTATGTCTAGAAAATTCTATCTTGCCTTTTATTTTTTTCTCGCTGTGAAACGTATTCGGTCTTTTTTTTAAAAATTAATTTTTTGTTAGAGATAAGAGCTAAAACTCGGTAAACAACTTCTTTATGTCTAGAAAATTCTATCTTGCCTTTATTTTTTTCTCGCTGTGAAACGTATTCGGTCTTTTTTTTAAAAATTAATTTTTTGTTAGAGATAAGAGCTAAAACTCGGTAAACAACTTCTTTATGTCTAGCAAATTTAACATTCGTCTCCCATTTTTATATATTTGGTTTAGAATGTTCGAAAATGCGTAATATGGTCATTAATATTAATTGAAAAGAACCTTGAATTAATTCAATCTGATCTCACAAAATATTTTAAATTACAAACTTTGTAGTTTGAATAGATAATTAGTATTAAACTCAAATAGCTAGTTTATTTTTGAATAAAAATTATTTGAATTTATTCAATTTTGTGAATTTTCCTTCAAAAATCAAGTTTAAATATCTTATTTGCCATATAATTATAAATACAATGAAACATATTCGAAATTGAAAAGAACGACTTTTTCTGTTCTTTCAATCATTCAATTTGAATTTTGCAATATTGGATTTCTCATTAAATAGCTATTAAAAACAACAAGAAATTTAACTTACATTCAAATTTATTTGTGTTATATTCAATCTTCTCAAAACTTATAATTTTCGGCTATAGCATGATTATATGCTATATAATATAATAAACCTATAATAGTATCATTCTTTCAATTATTTGAAGAGAAAACCGAAAAAATCTATTTTCGGTCTATAACAACTCTAACGAATCAAATCAGTTCATACTTTTATCCAATTTTACTTTTCGTTATTATACAAATATAATAATATATAATACAATAGTGATGGTATCGACAATTTTCGTTTTTACCAGCATCGAGTCTGTGAAGATGGCATTTTCTTTTTTTCAATTTGTTAAGTCGCTGAATTAGACATACATTCTTCATTAACCTACAGGATATAGCACTATTTGCACTTGATTATGCATTGTTTTGACCTTTTTCTATATCGAACTGATTTCGTGAGCTTTTAAATCATCTCTCCTTATTTGTCCTTGCGCTTATTATGCATATCATATAAATTACAGAAAGAATTACTTAGATTCCAATACGGTGCATGAGAAAACAATACTAAATTTTTGACAAAATAATATCGCGTATTTTATTGAATTATATTATGTAAAGCATAATAAAACAAACATTTTTCGCTCGAAAAATTTCAGATATCAAAGTTGATGTTTATTTTTTTAAATCGTCAAATTTAAGATTTTTGTTTAACTACTAATGCTGATTTTGGATAAGTCTTAAACTTAAATTTGAAAACTCGACGCTCGCTATCAAAGGTCTGAGCATTTTGAATGCAATTCAAAAATATTTCCCGTTTAAATCATACAAATATTAATTAATAAATAAAAATAAGGTGCTCATTTTCTGACCGAACTTTTTTTCTATAGTTTTAGCATCATCAAAATTGTGTACCATCTTTTTTATACAATTCTCAAAATTTATTTCAAATGCTATAGCAATACACCCTTATCATTTAATTAAATTATTAATTTTTTTTGACATAATCTCGTTTCTTATCAAAATAACTTATGTGCTAATTTTAATCCAGATCTCATATTCTTATCATTATATCAATACCGCACTTTTCTATCAAAATTATTTGAAAGGAATTCATCATTTTTTATGACTGCAGAACTCGAGAGTGTAGACATTCCTTCAAACGCCGTACAGCAAATCGAACTCCAAAGTTTACTCAATGGACTCAACGCTAGTAACGTTGAAGACATGGCTGGTCAGATACTTAATTCCTCTTTTATCAAGAGCTCAGCAATGAAATACGAGCTTTGTTCAGAGTTAAAGATCATCCATCGTATCAGACCATTATTAACACCCTGCTTCTCAAAGCTAATTAAACTGTTGTCCGAAAAAATGCCTCGCTTCGATGTTGTTTCACATGTATTCGAAGCAGAGCGTCCAATCTTCCATCCAGATATCATTTTAATGCACCAATGCTTCCAGGATGGCATAATTTCCTCTGATTTTGTTGTCAATTTTCACAAGCATTTACTTAACCGAACAATACCTTTTGCCCTTTACTTTGCTCCTTACATTAAGTACTTTGATGACTACATTCTTTCAAAGAAGACATGCAACGACGATCGTTTCCAAGAAGTTTTCAAGAACTACAGTATTTATCGCGAAAACGACTTCGCCTTACTTCGTAACTACATTGAGTATGGCTGGAAAATAAATTCCCTTGGTTTTTACCTTAAATACGATGACGCCGAAAACTTCATCTACAAACACAATGACATGAGGATCGATCTCAATACCACATTGTACTCCCCATTCGAACACATCCTCGATGGTCAAACTTCCATTATAAACCTTGCAGCTCTGTATGGTTCTGTCTCCATCTTCAAGTACCTCATTGTTTCTTATGTAGCATTACCAAAAGACCTTACAGAGTTCGCTGTAATCGGCGGCAACTACGAAATCATCAGAATCTGCACACAATCAGGTTTAGATTTCTCATCCGCAATTACAGCAGCAGTTGAGTATCACAGGAACGATATTCTCAACTGGCTAACAGTCCAAGGCATTGCTGCTTCTACATTTTACTCAAGCGTCATGAAGGACAACTTATTGGCCTTGATTTATTTCATTTCTCAAGGTTTCAGCGTTGACTTCAACGAGAACGAGTGGTCCACACCATTACACATGGCAGTTACATACGGATCTAGCGCTGTCATCGATTTCTTGATCTCATCCGGCTGTGATTGGAAGGCCGTAGATGAGAATGGCTGGAGACCACTCGATCTCGCTGACTCTGAGTATCAGAAGCACTTTATCAACGACTGCATCAATCGCGAACTTTTGGCATAGCCAAATTGTTTCATCTTATATTGTTTTTTTGAATTATTTTTATTCAATTAGTTATAATTCCAATAACAAAAAAATTGAAAAAAATAAAAATGTTCATATATGTGTAATTGTAAAACATTTTTAAACAACAAGGCATCAACATATATAAGATAGATTCCTTTGGACATCTATGAGTTCTTCAATCTATTAACAATGAAGTTTTTGTCTTTAGAATCCCTTGTTATCATGTGTCAAAAAACTCTCTTTATTAAACATCACTCAAGCTTTATATCCCAATTTTCTATGAAAAAAGTTAATAGTTTTGATCGGGAAAGAGTTATTATAAATCACTACCTAGTACTTCATATAACTTTTATACCTTTTTGTTATTAAAATAAAGATATGTTGATATTATTGCAGCATGTCAGAGAGTGGTATGTGGACTCTTAAATTATAGCATACTTCAAGTGAATGTATTTTGCCAAATGGATAGTTTAACAAGAAATTACATAGTACAACATGTGTATACATGAACTATAGTATTTAGCGGATACTTTATCATTGAATGAAATCAAAACAATATGAGGAAAATAAAGATGATTTTCAGTCTTCTGAGTTTGAGTATGCTTTTGCATTTCCAAAGTAGGATGAGAAATAGTTATCGAATTTAGACAAATAATGAATTGTACATCAAAACAACATAAAATATTTTATTACATTAATTTCCTTTTAAAGTGAAAAAATAAGGAGGATTGAGGTTAATTTTAACAAATCAATCTCAATTATATACAATTTGTATAGTTAACAAAACAAGAAAATTGTCACATGGTCTAATCAAAATTAGATCCAGACATATCCTGGTCTT
Source organism: Trichomonas vaginalis G3 (assembly GCF_026262505.1). Lineage (NCBI taxonomy): Eukaryota > Parabasalia > Trichomonadida > Trichomonadidae > Trichomonas > Trichomonas vaginalis. The sequence continues at coordinate 13,915,821 of NC_067205.1, forward strand.
TGTCTGCAAGCATTCGCAGCATGATATGTTCAAGTGCTTCAACAGTGATTGTATATCCATTTATCCCCAACTCTTTAACGTTTTCATCCATAAATTTTAACAATTTTGGAATTTCGTCACAAACAGGGATCATTATTGACTCAGACATCTCATAGTCTAAAACAGCATTTGGAACTATTTTCTGAATGAAATTCAAGACTTCTTCTGCTTTATCAACAATTTGCGTTTCATTATCCATCAAAAACTTCAGTCTGTAGCCGCATTTGTATCTTGCTCGTAACTCTGAAGGTGTTCCCATGAAAATTATTTTTCCTTCGTCCATCACGAAAACTCTACTTGCAACACTTTCTCCTTCTTCCAGACTATGGCTTGCAATTATCGTTGTAGTGTTCACGAAATAAGAAGCCATCTTCCAAAGAAGCTGTCTTTCGTAAGCATCAACTCCAGACGTAGGTTCATCCAAGATTACTAAAGAAGGTGCTCCGATGTATGCCATAGCAACAGAAACACATCTTTTCTGGCCGCCAGAGAGATTTTTCGGATCACTAAATAACAAATCATCAATATTAAGTTTTGATGTTATATAATCTATATGATCTTGGATCTTTTCATTACTAGCTCCTCTCAATCGACCAAAAAACTCAAGATGCTCCTTCACAGTCAATCCTTCAGCAAAAACATTTTCTTGGTAACAGAAGCCAGTACATTTCTGGAGATCAACGAAATCAGCATTGAATCCATTAACCTTAAGTTTTCCTTCATCACAAGGAATGGCTCCTGTTAATGAAGATAATAATGTTGTTTTTCCGCTTCCGTTTGGGCCAATGATCAAAATTTTTTCTCCACTGCCTATAGCAAAGTCAAGGGAATCAATAGCTTTTATAACTCTCTTTCCTTTGTATACTTTTGTTAGGTGAGAGACAGAAAGAAAGGGGGTATCACCACAATTTGCAGGTGCCATATCTTTTCTTGATTTCCAAAATCGTTTCCAAGCTGTCAAGGAGAACATTTTTGTTATTCCTATCTCAGGAATACCCCACTCCTTAGGAGATATTAAAATTAAGAACACAAGAATCGTAAAATAACAAATTATTTGAATAACCAAAGCAATAATAAGAGTTTTGTTCGAATGTGATATATATGGGTGTCTAGGATCTAAATTTGTCTATCCCATGTTTGAAAAATAACTCTGTACCGTACAAGCCGGAAATAATAAATCTAAGTTTTCATATTTGAATCCAGGAAGAAGATCAAAGGCCCATCCAGCTTCAATCATAAGTAAATAGTAGATTGTAAGCAGTCCAAACTTTTTTGGAGTGTTAAAAAGCGGAACAAAGCAAATTCCAACGAAATATATAGCAAAAGAAGCCAGAAGTAAGAATAAATACAACTCTCCAAATTTTACATTTGCAATTTTGTATGCATCATGTGTTGTTTCCAAAATTGCAAAAATAAAAGATGAAACAGCACAAAAACAAAGATCTATTAACACAAAACCTGTCCAGAGAATGATATCACTAATACCTGATGTATTCATCAGTACTAATGTCTTGTTATGCATCCAATTACTTAGAATATCAAAATTACTTACCATATAAAAGAAATAAACAGATGCAAATAAAACAACTTCCCATATGAATTTATGACGAATTTTATAGCCTTGAAATGAATAAATAGATGCCTTTGCACCAATTTTGTTTTGGATTTTTGAAATTTTTTCTAGAAAGATAAAGTGATTGCTGGAAACTGTTGTGATATTGATCTTTTTAAAATTATCTGATGAGCTAATGTCAAATGTATCCTTAATATTTAAAAATTTAGTTGAATTTCTATAACAAATTAGCTCTGGATGATTGTTTTCATATGATATATTACCAATAAGACTGTTATCATATGAATCCGGTCGAATTGTAATTGATTTTGATTGAGGATAATCATTGATTGATGAATACTGAGAAAATGAATAGTTTTGTGATGGAATAATCTTAACATGCTTCATATCAACGATATTTGCAAAGATGAGAGAAACTGAAATGTAGAAAAGAGGGTAATACTGATATGACTTCATGCGCATCTGAATGACTATCCTCATCCAGCATCTAAAGGAGTTAACCAGGGTGATCTTACCCAAATCTTTACTATGCATCATTAAAGATCGTTGCATTTCATTCAATTAGCGATCGTAAAAATCAACTGATCCAATTTTTTCCGAGGTTAATAAATAATTCAAAATCCCTCAACTTTTCAGAAGATTGAGAATACTCTCAATTTTTTTGAATCAGGAGACTAACAATTCCAAAAGGTTAATTGTTTGATTTCAAATCTTTAATCACAAGACTCTTTGTATATCTTTACTATTGCGCCATTTTTTTTCCAGCTTTCGGAATTAAAATCAAGGTGTTTTTGAATTATTGAGACAAAATTACTTCATGACACATCTGCAAAAGTATCAATGGGTTATATGAATGTAGTTTTGTATTATAGAAATAACAATCTCTCAAGCAAGTTTGCAACATAAAACTTTTCACCAGTTCTCTCGAATAAATGAGTTAAAGATAGTTGTTCTCAGATCCAGCTGTTCATTTTGGGATCATATGAATTATGGAAAAAACCTAAAGATACTAGACTATTTATGCATTATTACCCAATCTGCACTACATTTTGCAGTACATTTCATGAACATATCCAATGAAAAAATGATTTTTTTTCCGGCCAAAATTTCAATTTTCCATATAAATTCGCATATTTTGATTGTTTTTTATTGACAATATTTTTTTTATCATATATCATTGATGTCGCATCGATATCAGAAGCATTAACTATCACAGTGGATAGTAGTATATGGATTACGCTATTGTGATATGCTGGGCTGTATTTTTTCCATGTTTCAAAAAAGTTGTTCAGAAATTGAACTCATTTTAAAATTTTAAGATCAAATGTTACGGTTTATGAAACACACAGTAATTTTAATATGAAAGTCAAAAAATCGGGAATGAAATACAATAATTCAAAATAACATTTTATTAATCGTTTCTAATTCATCAAAGTTCAGCTCAAAATGAATAAACTTGAAGGGTCCATACTATTTGTCTTAATAAGGTCAAGCAAATGAAGTGTTCCAATGAAGCCAGAATATTGCATTCCCAACAGGTCAGGATAACTGCTACTGTCATTGAGGGAATCCATTACTATATTATTGTATTCAACTTTAGACTGAAATTCAACTGGAGAAGACTTTTGCTCGTGATTTTGTATCATCTTCATCATAAATTCATCGGGTTGGATACCAAGATCTCTTGGGAATTTCTTTGAAATAAGCTGGTATCTATATCTGCATTGAACATCTGTTCTTCCAACCAAAACATTTGAAACTTTGGTCCATGAATGATCTCCAAATTGCTGCACGGATGAAATAAGAAGAGAATCTTCTTCTTGAGACCATTGACTCTTATTAATTAATGGACAGAGAGATCTGTTCCACCTCTGTGTGCATTGACTTCTTGTTCTTCCACTTCCGACATATGAAGAAACAGCCTTAAAATTATTCAGACCGAATTTATGAATTCCAGTGATTAGCCTTATGTCTTCAGTAGAAGACCAGAACGTGAAATTCTTGGATTTAGAATTAGAATTTTTGTAATACGAGGGGTTATGGGATCCATATTCATCCATCATACTCTTAAGGCTAGATATAGGGGCAGACGTGCCACATGCACCCTTACATTTGTCTAAAGCATTTTCATACGAAAATTGCTTTGTGATGAATCCATAGAGTACAGTCCTTACAGCCTGCTGGCATTCTACAGCAACATTCCTGATCAAGTTCTCGATAAAATGTTTGAGAATGTTTTGTGTTACTTAGCTCTTTTTGTGAAGGAATTGAAAAAAGAAATTGAATAAAAATTATAGCTTTGAAAAAATAATGGCATATTAATCAGTATCATGATCACTTTATAATTAAATCTTGTTATTGATGACATTTTTTATTTTTCTATGATTCGTGTTTAAATAATATCGAGATATATGCATGCATAATAACTATGAATCAGATTTAATTAATAATTGCTTTATCAAAATTCTATATGAATATTAAATTGACATGTTTACTTCGATGTTGTAAACAGAAATTCATCAAAAGTGACACCTCAGAAAAGCTAAAATATTGAATTTTTGGAACTTTTGATAGAGCACGTTTTTAAATATTAATTAAAGTAAATGTATATTTTGTAAAGATTCTTTTTAATAAAAAAATAAAATTTTGAAGAAGAACACAAAATCTTCTGAAAAATAATATCACATAAACTCATATTATTTTCTAATATATAACTATTTTATATAAAAATCAAATTCAATGATCTTAAAAGCGAAGGATAAACCTCAAAATTTACGAATATAATGAGTGGGAATATAATGCTTATCTATCATAAAACCATATGAAATATCAATTTTTGCTTTACGCCTAATTTTTGACGACAATTAGCAAAAAATGTTAAGGGTATAGTCCACTAAAAATTTTTAAGTTTTGACAATGAAAATAAGCTCTGTGACCATGTAAATATATATCTATGCAAAACGAGAGGTTATGCCATATTTTTTTTAGTTATCAAATTTTCCTTTTTTTGAGAGAAGTCTCTCAATAATTTGAGAAGAATCTTTGATATAAAGAGATACACATTTGTAGAACGAAGTAAGTGTTTTCCAAACATTTTATATGTTCATCCTGTATAACAATATAAAGCTGCATAGTGCCATCTTGTGCGTTTGCTATTTTATGTACTTTTCATTGAAATAATCCCTCTTCTTGGGTGATTTTAACAGTCAACTCAATTTTAAAATAAAGATTTCATCAAAATGATTTCGAAATTCGGATATTGATTATATAAATAGCACTGTTAACATATTTTGGATGAGTAAAAAATACCTTGTTTTGTATGCATTTAGTACACCTTTATTTTTGATTAAAACTATAAAATTTTTATTCCTTATATAATAAATAGTATATGTTACATAAACATGAAATTCAATAGCATTCAATTTTGGATTTTTTAGATTTGGTAAATTTTAGAAGAAATAAAATCAGCAATCAAAATAAAGAAACTTTTTTTGTATCTTCTATGATTACCTTTTGGTACTAAATTTTGCATTAATAAGTAAATTATCTGTATTATTCTGTGAGCACAAGCCCTCAGTTATGCTGGTAGTGAATGATGAATCGTCATTTTGCGAAGAGAACGCGATTATTAAGGTAATTTTGAGAATTGTCTTGAATTATTTAAAATTAAAGTTAATTGAATAGGTAGGATAACTAGCCTTTGCTAAATTTGTATAATTTGACCTTATTCTAGTTGGATCTGAGAATATTTTGCTGAAATAATAAATTATATCGCCGATTTATGAAAATTTCTCTGATGGGACCGACTCGCTGAAACGTATTAGTGTTAATGGTAACTTGTCTGAATTTTCAAATTTTTTTCGAAATCCAAAAAATCACAAACAAAAGCATCAAAATTAGATTTGCATTTAAGGTTTTCATTTTTTTTGGAAAATAAAAATATTTTTTCCCCAATAAAGTTTTTTTTACTTTTGAGAGGAATAGAAACGTTATTTTGGAATTTTGAAACGACAGAAATGTTCCATTTTTAATGTAGATTCTAAAATGGGGTCAAATTTTTGATTGAACCGTTATCCATTGAAAAACCTCGATTTTAAAATGTTATTCCAAAATATTCATCTAATGATATAGTATATATTTATTAATTATTACTTTTTATTCAATTTTCACTTTTGGCGGGATTTCATTTTTTTGTTGTTGTATGGGCCATATTGTTCACCCAAAACGGAAAACAAAGGCAATGCATAACATTTTACTCCACGAACGTCGTCGACTCTCAGCGCGACAGATGCTTGGTGCTTGCATAATGACCGGAATGCCATATACAAAAGGTGCTCGCTTTCTTTCTCTTTGTGGAACTAAGCCCCCTGTGAAGAGTGGTGTCATGAGACAACAGAGATTTTGTGACGATAAGATTAGAAGACTTAAAAGTATTTCCCTAATGCTGTCGAGAAAGTCCTTCAGTGGTTACTTATCCATTGATGCAAGATGGACGCACAGGCGAAACTCGCCAAGTTGTACAGTAACTGCGCTCGATGCTGTCACAAAAAGAGTTCTTGCATGCGTGAACATCAACCATATTGGTGGAAACAGACAGCATGCTCAGTATTCCGGAGCTTCCAACAATATGGAAAGTGCTGGAACTCGAATCATCTTGAAGCAATTAAAGAAATACAATATCTTGAAAGATGTTAAAGAGATTATTAAAGACCGAGATAACAAAAGTGTCTCTGTCTTTAAAGAATTTGGCGTCTCTCATCTTGAAAGATTCGATCCAGGTCATGTATCAAAAAATATCTCAAAAGATTTTACAAAGTTCTCAGCTTCTCATAAGACAGTTGAAGTTTTCAACGACAAGACTCAGAAGATTGAAAAAATAGAGAGACCTTTCTGGGGTCTGAATGCAAGCCTAAGTATGTGGCTTTGGTCATGTTTTGCCGAAGAAAATATTGACAAACGTACGAAAATGTGGGAGAATTGTGTCTACCATTACGTAGGCAATCATTCTTTTTGCGAACCGCACAATTACAAATGCTTTGAATGGCAAAAAGGTGTCAATTCGATCCAACTTCAATTCATGCTCTATGACTGGGTTCACAAATGGACACCCATAGTTTCCAAAGTTTCTTCCATTGGATCTACCTGCATGAATGAAGCGTTTAACTCCAAAATTGCATGCTATTTGGACAAATCAAGAGCCTGGAAGAACATTAACATTAGAGTTAACGTTGCAATCTTAGAATGGAATGATCCAGAGCATTTTCTCGGAGATATACAAAAAGCATTACATCTTCCCCCACTTCCAGAAGATTGTGTCAAATCATTTGAAGAGAATTGTTACTCCAAAATGATATTGAAACAAAAAACTGTTACAAAAGGTTCTAAAAAACAGAACAAATACAAAAAATCCATTCAGAGTGTACCAGGAGGAGATTATCAAGTTTTCAAGTCCGAATGGGAATCAGAAGACGAAGACATTGATGACTTTGATTAACGAAAATTACATTTTGTTTATTGTTTTTGTTTTTAATTAAATTATTATTATGCTCATTTTCTTATTTTGATTTTTTCTCATTATGATATAAATAATTTATTAATGCATTTATCCAATAATTATGCTATGATATTTTTATGCCATATTTCATTTCTCTTATATTTGATAATCTGGTAAAATATAGTTCAGACTATAATCATTTTAGATTATTGATATATTTATATAGGTTAGAATAAAATTAGTTTCATTTTCTACTTTTATTTTGAATTAATAATTTATAATATCAAATATTATGGCGTAACCTCTCCTTTAAAATATAGATATATATAGGCCTATAGAGTTTATTGGCACTCTCAAAACTCTAGAATTTTGAGTTTACTATACCCTTAAATGTTAACACTCAGTCCATTTGAATATGAAAAATAAAATTGACTTTGATTAAATGTTTTTATTTATCATGCAATTCTTCTTGCGACCAAAGATTTGAATAAAAGTTCAAAAAATAAGATAGCTTAAAAAATAATATACGGTAGTGTTTACCAATAGATGAATAGTATATAAATTCTATTAAAATGGATTTGATCCAAAAAAATATAAAACCAAAAATAATTGTTATAATTTAAATGAAGAAGTAATTTAAAACGATTTTATTTATGATCAAATTTTATATATTTTTTTGGATCAAATCCATTTTAATAGAATTTATTAGGGCTGTACAAAATCGAGAAAAACATTGCCGTGCGGTAATATAGGGTCAAAAAAATCGCGCCTCGGCGGCTCCGCCGCCTCGGCACTATTAAGTGCGCATTATATTTAATATGTCCTTCTTTTTTTTCTTTTTTCTTCTTCTTCTTTTCCTTTCCTTCTTCCTCTCCTTTCTCTTCTTTCCTTCTCCTTCTCTTTTTACAACAACGTCGAAGATCTTCGAATTTGATTGTTGGAAAAGCATCTATTTCAGATAAAGGATGCCTTTCTCACAGTCAACATACGAGAGTCCTGGCTGAAAAGTTCTCAAAAAGCCTGAGATGGTAATTCTCTGATCACTCATAGCTGGGCAGGTAGTCATTGCTGACAATACCTGTCTTTATGCATGCACGCTTTCATGTATATGGGTTTACACTATCAATTCGCAAAGTTGTTCCGAATTCTTCCAAAATGGAAGGACCCGAAACAACTTTGCTTGTTAACGATACAGACGCATTACTTTGCATTGATACTGTGCTGAGTTGTGTAGAAAGTTTGATTAGAGTTGTTTTGTTCTGGTATCTCTCATCTTCTGATGAGAGAAATCAAAGCAACACAACTCTAATGAGTTTGTTTTCACTCATTTGTATGTAGGTTTTTAGTTCGATTGGAGCTGCTTCATAATGAGATCTCTCATCAATTGATGAGGGAGATCATAACAAAGCAGCTCTAATGTATATGCTCGTATTAACCGGGTTGTAATGCGTTGTAACGTCAGCTTGTAGTTCGTTTGGAGCCACTTCACATTGAGATGAGAAGAAATGATTAAAGGACTCTGAAAGACTTTGACCGTTGATGTTGTAATCGCATTACTTGGAACTAGCTGGATGCTAAGCTGTGTAGAATGTTCGATTAGAGCTGTTTTGATATGATTTTTCTCATCATAAGATTGGAGGAATCATAGCAAAACAACTCTAATGGGTTTACCATCATCTACTTGTATGTAGATGTTTGGGAAATTGTCTTGTTAATCGATTTTCGAGATGACTTTCAAATGCTATAATCAAATGACAAACAAGTCTAAGATTTCTCGACAATACATCAAATCATGATGCTTGTAAGTGCGATGAGATTAGAGTTTTTGAAGGAATGACAAGAGAAGTAGGGAAGCTCGGCATTCGCAGTTAGTATACATATCTTGTGTATGGAGGCGCGCAGTGTCTCAGTACACCACTTAGCTGTGCCTTTGGCTATAAATAGAGTAAAGTATTGCTTGCTTTTCTATCCCAAAAGCCAGGTCTACAATCTTGAAATTCATTTTCCTCGAAGCATTGCCATCATAATTGGAAAACGATTCTTGAAATCATCACTTGTCAGAGATTTGAAATGCTTAATAGCGTAATGGATTTTTCTTCTTTTTAGCTACTTCAATTGAATGGTGAGATACAATGAATTGACAGTCGAGTTCATCTTCCATTTTCATTAAATTCATAATGAAGTCTATTAAGTTTGGCTGACTACCTTTCTTCTTTCAGTTGAGCAAGAAAAACTACGTAAGGTGATAAAGTTTTTGTATTCAATGTTTAGAACTTATTTCCTCGAAACATCTTCAATTAAATGAAATCATCACATTGGTTTGCAATGTTGTACTCGTCTTTTAAAGTATTATGATAACTGTAGATGTTTTGGCAGCTTAAGAGACTGTTCTCATTTTCTACTCTGACTTGAAAGTATAATGTCAACCTTTTTGAAAGCAACGTTGTATCGTAAGTAACATAGATCGTTATGCAAGCAATGTACTTCTCTTCATTATGTTCAACAATCCAGCTCCTGTTGGAACTAAACGTTAACTACTGTTCCCCTTTTTTGCGTCCAGGGTTTCACTACTGAACGCAACAGTAAAGGTATTTGTCACTAGCCATTTAATTCGGATAAAAATAAACCATTTTACTCTGTTCTTTGCTTCAGCTTCTTTTAGCTTTGCTTCATTCTTTCTAGGCTATTCCTTCGCCAGCAAACGTTGGCGGTTCTTTCTGTCTTCCAGAGCTAATGCAAGCTAGTTGTTTTCACTAAGTTTCTCTTTGGCTCTCTCGGCTCTTTGTTCTGTTTTGTTTTCTTTTTTCTTCAGTTCCCGGACTGAACCAATTTGCTCTGCACGACCTCTTCTTTCATTTCAATGCTTCAACACATCTCATGACACTGTGCGCCTCTTCGTCGCGTCAGGGCTTCGTACTGAGTCATTTGCTCGCAGATAAAATAACTAAATTAAAACTCAACCGATGTAAAAATGAGCTTGGGTCGAAAAATCAGAGCTGAATGTCTGATTATACTTTAATGCACGCAAGAGAAGTACAACATCTTTCCTATTACGTTAAAGTCAGAGTAAAAGCATCCCGTAAACATTATAGTAAGAAAAGAAAGGTTCCATTAGCGAATGCAGAAAAGCCAGACAACATTAATGGTGCATCGGCCATAGGTGTGAAGTCACGACAGCACATATAAAACCTTTCGTGTTCAACTGAGAAAATCAATAGACCAGAAGAGAAAGAAGCCAGATTGTACTTTCAAATAACGATAACCAAGAGCTTATTCGCAAAGTTCGTGAATTTCATTTGAAAAACAAACCGAGGTCAACAGAACCCCTGACCCCCAGTGAAAAGAAGTGAGACAAAATGAGAATGCTACAGTTTCAATTGGGGCGCGAAAAATGTACAAGAAACAACTTGTCCACCACGAATAATCCAAAGAAAGAGTGAAAATAAGAAAGTAAATAGATATTTTTATCTCGAAGTACAATAATGCAGAGGGGTTAGAAGTCACCTTACCGTAACGTTATAACGTAATTTACTCCAGCAGAGGCATCATCACTCACATCTCCGCTCATATTTCGAATATCACTAGACAATGCAGTTCACAATGGTGACACTAATAGAAAATATTCTGACGCAAAAAGATTCCATCACAACCCTGGAACTGCTAAAAGATAACACAATGGGTAACATTCAATCTCTCACCCTCCTGGGAAAAGTTATTGGGACCTCTTACAATACATTCATTACGTATAAAATGGAAGGTCATTTGTTGCAGATAAAGAAATTGGTTCAGGTTCCAATAAAACAAACCCACCAAGGATTTTGGATTGGTTTCGAATGACGCTTTCTATGCAGTTTGCTGGATATCAAGTATCCTTGCAAACTGGTCGTATCGTATATTCTCAAAGACAACGCAGAGAAGAAGCCATATATAACTTCAACTCACAACACTACCGAACAAATAAAGAAAGTAGATGTTTTCTCAAAAGACTCGACATGAAGATGTAACTAGGATGTCATTCGGGAACGATGCAGAACAGGACAATTGTTAGTGGTCCAATTACAGCAGGGGAAAATCATTTGATTTTAGCTTCGTTGAAGAATTCCTGTTAGAAGATTCCTTCCATAGAAGCTATTGATTTATCCAGCTTTGCGAGGAAACATTGCAGCTTAAAGTAAAGTTTCAGTAGCGACGCCTTAACAATGCATCATCTATATCTGTATAATGATATCATTGCTTTCAATCCAACTCTTAAAGTTGCGATTGCTTCAGATTCAAATCCACCGACAAATAAATTTGTTCCATGGAATGAACCATCACTTATGATACGAAGGCAATAGAAGCTAGTGGAACAAGTTACTATTACAACTGTCACCCAGCAACTATTTCTGAACAAAGATGATTTTAATGAATGTTTCATTCATCCAAATCATTCTCTTTAGACCCAACATTTTAACAGAACTTGTAGAACATTTATACAAACGAGGCTTTATGTTTTCCTGTTAAAGTTATGGATTGGATTCCTAATGGACGGTCATTTCTCAAAGAATACAGATAGTTCAAGTGCATCATTTACAGCAGCTTATACCCTATTATGTTAAAAAGTAATTTGGGCACTATTTAAGAAAGAAAGACAACTATTATGTTAATTTTGAGAACCCTAAGTTTAAATAATCTTCAGCTTTCCATGGGAGCTTATGGAAATATGCCTGCAGAACTGAAAAATCATATGGACTGTATTTTATGAATGGTTGCGAACGCTTGCAATACGAAACAAATGATATATAGGATTAATGAAAGATGTTATGAGGTCATTGGTGGATTGATAGTAGTGTGGAACATATAATGGGGATAGCTATGACAACACAATTTCTTAATGTGGTTTTCCAAACAGAAGTGGACTTTTGCTTCCAGCAAGGTCAAACATCTACTGCTCCCAATAACATACAAATTGTCTGTTAAAGACCAAATTTTTGGAAAAAAAAACTAGCAACTTGAAAATGTACCAAAGCCACTTATTGGATTTATGAAGGGATTGTTGCTTTGCAATACAGAGTAAGACAGTCAGGCATCACCAATAATAAGACTTGACGACTAATAACTTAGCAACTGACGACAGGAAAGGAATAAAGAATGAACGTTTTATTTTAAAGCTGTAATAAATGAGTTTCTTCATCAAGCTCTCGTGAACCTCACCATCTGTGAAACAAACTTTACCAAACGATTATGGACACCTATTGAATATTTCTTACGAGCTGCACAATGGCAAAGAGCAGTTTCACCAAGGGTTAGGTGTTCCACACAGCTCCTGTCAAAATAGCATTTGGTCAAGTCCTTATATAAGATATGGTCTCACACTAGGTTTTTGCTAGCTAACAAGGAGCAGTTTATGATGTTGAAAAAGAAATAAAGCAAATGTTTATAAATAATACGGAAGTAGCTGAAGTTAACAAACTCCAACACCTTCGTCAAAACCAACGCCTTCACAAGCAAAACCTTCAATGACTCTTCTGAACCTGATGAAGTATACAAACTCTGTTCAAAAGTCACTCCTAAACCGACTCCAACATTCTAACCAGAACCTACTCTCAAATAAATCGTAAAGCTCTTGCGTTTCCTTATCTGAAATAATACGTTATTTTTATTTTATTTGAAACATTTTATTTGATTTGAAATGACGACTAAAGTCACTTGAAGCAATGAATACAAAAGTTTTTGTAGAATACATTAAATCAGGAACTATATTCCAGAAGGTTTTACGTTCATACATGAAGGATTGGCTGAGTTCCAGTTTAAGAAAGATAAAGCAACCATTAGATAGAGAAGGAATTTTGAGAAAGATTAAAACTTCATGTAGGACAACATTTCGTGAACTTAAGAAGAAGTTAGAAGAGTTGGAGAAAGGAAGAGAGTTATAAAGCATGAATTCAAGTGGGTAGAAAAGAGGTTAGAAAAGTGTAGATCTAACATTCACTAAATTATTTTTGTGCTATGTTTTCATACGTGTGAGGGTGTGATATCATTTTTTTTAAGTTTATTTTTATTTTTATTTATTTTTATATAAATGACGAAAACTATTGAGATAACAAACATACAACGGTCATGAGTTCAAGAATTTGTTCTTCGTTCCTCGTGAAAATACATTCTATCAGATAGAGGGAGAAAGGGTAAAGTTAGTTTGAGCGTTTATGAAGGGAATGAAGAATGGAAAGTTTATACAAGCATACGATACAAACGGTAAACGTGTTTCATTAGCTTTGTCAAAACTTACTAACATTTATTTTGACAGTGATTTTGACTCTGATATGGAAGAAAGAAATGAAGAAATATGACTTTGTGTGAAGCACAGCAATGGGAAGAGTTGCAATACTTTTGTAAGTGAGAACGTTTATTTTTACATAGTGAAGTCGTTTGTGAAAACGTTAGTGAAGTGAAGTGGTTGGCGGCTTTGTAAATATTTATAGGTTAAGTTGTTGTTGTCGTTTGTGTTGTAAAATATACGTTAACGGTTTTGTAAATTGTCAATCACAAAGTAATGTGGTAGTGAAACGCAGTCTCCGATACACAACATGGATACAACTTTTGTCAGACACTTTAATTCTGTCCACTTGGTGTTAATATTCTGTCTATGTCAAAACGTATTATCGAATGAAGTATTCTGTACTGAAGAGCATAGGGACTTCAAATCTTTTACCAGGATACCGACAGTATCAAACTTATATAAATGAAGCATCCCCAAAGCTTGCAGCAGAGTTTAAGAAGAGGATATGGTCGCGAACTTATGAACAGAACCTTGTCAATTTCATAGCGACTTTGCAGAAATAACACCTGGGAAAAACAAAGTTTAGCTTATAAAAAGTAATTTTCTGTGGAAAAGAAGAACCTAACATAGACTTACTCACTACGATTTAAATGAAAGTTGCATTTCACTGTAGAAATGAAAGGCGTGAACAAATGTTATTGCTTTAAACCGCTAATGAAATGTTTCCTGAAGCTATAAAATGCATTACAATGAAGATCAGAACATTCACATACCTGTTGAACATATGACATAAGACTCTGAGATTCAGTTAATGAAACTTTACAAAGCACTTCATTGAATGGGTGCAAAGAGGATTCATTCAACTTATGTAGGTGAAGTCATGTCAACGCTTGCTTGCTGAAAAGTTAACTTTTCAATAACGACTAAAAAAAGCTTTATTTCGTAAGTTTGAAGTTCTGAGGTCATTTATTTTTGTCAGCAATGGAGGTCATTCGTGAATTAAAAATAAAGCTAGCGGTAGATTTATTACAATACTGCGATGGTAGAGTTTAAGAGTTGTGCTTCAATGTAGAGACAGTCCTTCCCATCTGGAGGCAAGAACACTGGGCAGTTTGGGTCATGAGTGGACGAACATGTCTATCCAAAACTCACGATTGGAAGCAGTTAATTTAATAGTATTTTAGGTTAGGAAGTGTGAGTTCTTGTATTTGACGCAATGAAACTCATTTTCAACGCCTTTGCTATATTAGAGTAAAGTATTGCTGCTTTCTATCCAAAATGCCAGGGTGTTTACAATCTTTGAAATTCATTTTTCCTGCGGAACATTGCATCATAATTGAAAACAATTCTTAAAATCATCAACTTGGTTACGGAGATTTGAAATCTTATACGTTTAATGGATTTTCTTTCTTTTTAGCGACTCATTGAATGGTGAGAATACAATGAATTGACCAGTCATGAGTTCATCTTTCATTTTCATAAATTCATAATGAAAGTCTATAAGTGTGGCTGAACTACCTTCTTCTTTCAGTTGTGCAAGAAACTCACGTAAGGCTGTAAAGTTGGTACCTCAATGTTGACTTTTTCGTCGAACATCTCATTAATGAAAATCCATACATTGTTGCAAATGTGTATTCCGTCTTTAAAGTATTTGTATATGTGAATGTTTTTTGGGCGCTTACAGACTGTTCGTCATTTTCTATCTCGACTTGAAGTATAAGTCAACCTTTCCTGAAAGCCACGTGTGTTAATACATAGAGTTATGCCATGTACTTCTCTTCATTTTTATGTTCACAATCCACGTCTGTTGGAAACTTAAACTCGTTACTCTGTTCCCCTTATTTTTGATCGTCAGGGTTTCAAACTACTTGAACGCAAACAGTTAAAGTATTTGTCTATACTTTAATTCGGATAAAAATAACCATTTAATCTTTCTTTGCTTCAGCTTTTTAGCTTTGCTTCTTCTCTAGCTTTTTTCGCGAGCAAACGTGGGTTCTTATGTCTTCCAGCAGCTAATGCAGCTAGTTGTTTTTCACTAAGTTTTCTCTTTGGTCCTCTCTGGCTTTTTGTTCTTGTTTTTTGTTCCTTCAGTTCGGATAAAATTTGCTCGCGAATTTCTTTCTTCAATGCTTCAACATCTATGCACCTTGGGTCCTTGTCCGTAGGGCTTGTCTGAGTCATTTGATGCAGATAAAAAACTAAATTAAAACTTTAACCGATGTAAAATGAGCTTTGTCAAAATCAGAAGCGAGAGTCTATTATATTAAATGAGCAAGAGGAATACAACATCCTTTCTATTACGTAAAGTCAGAGTAAAGATGGTAAAAATATACGTAGAAAAAGAAGGTACCATTAGCGAATCAGAGAGCGACAACATTAAGGTGCATGGCAAGGGTGAAGTCCACGAAGCCCATATAAAACCTTCTGTTTCAAACTGAAAAGTCAAATAGAACCAGAAGAAAAGAAGCAGAGTACTTTCAATAACGAACCAAGAGCTTATTGCAAAGTTTCGTGAATTTCATTGAAAAACAAACCGAGTCAAAAGAACCCTGACCCCGCCAGTGAAAAGAAGTTGAGACAAAAGAGAATGTACAGTTCATTTGAAAAGTCAAGAAACAACATTCCACCAGAATACCAAGAAGAAGAGTGAGAATAATGAAGTAAATAGATATTTTTTATCTGAAGTAAATACATGCAGAACGAACAGCTAAACGAATTTACTCCAGCAGAGCAATATTCATCAGATTCGCTCATATTTCGATATCATAGACAATGCAGTTCAAATTGGTGACACTAATAGAAATATATTCTGACGCAAAGATTCCATCACAACTGGAACTGCTAAAGATAACACATGGGTAACATTCAATCTCTCTCACCTCCTGGTGAAAATATGTTGGACCTTTACAAATACATTCATTCGTTATAAAATGGAAGGTCAATTTATTGCAGATAAGAAAAATTGGTTCAGGTTCCAATAAAACAAACCCCACCAGGATTTTGGATTGGTTTCGATGACTGCTTTCTATGCAGTTGCTGGATTCAAATCCTTGCAAATGGTCGTAATCGTAATATTCTCAAGAACAAAGCAAGAGAAGAAGCATATATAACTTCAAACTCACAAACACCGAACAAATAAAGAAAGTAGATTTTTCTCAAAGACTCGACATGAAGATGTATGGAGTCATTCGGGAACATGCAGAACAGGAACAAATTGTTAGTGGTCCAATTTACAGCAGAAAATCATTTGATTTTAAGCTTCGTTTAAGAATTCCTGTTAGAAGATTCCTTTCATTAAAGCTATTCGATTTATTCCAGCTTTTGCAGGAAACATTCAGCTTAAAGTAAAGTTCAGTAGCGACGCCTTACAATGCACATCTATATCTGTAAATGATATCATTGCTTTTCAAATCCCAACTCTAAAAGTTGCAATTTGCTTCAGATTCAAATCCACCGACAAATAAATTTGTTCATGGAATGAACCATTCACTATGATAACGAAGGCAGTAGAAGCTAGTGGAAACAGTTACTATTACACTGTAAACCAGCAACTATTTCGAACAAAGATGGATTTAAATGAATGTTTCATTCATCCAAAGTCATCTCTTTAGACCCTAACATTTATACAGAACTTGTAGAACATTATACAAACGAAGGCTTTATGTTTTCCTGTTAAAGTTATGGATTGGATTCCTATGGACGGTTCATTCTCAAAGAATACAGATAGTTCAAGTGCAACATTTCAGCAGCTTATACGCCTATTAATGTTAAAAGTATTTGGGCACTATTTAGAAAAGAAGACAAACTATTATGTTAATTTTGAGAACCCTAAAGTTTAAATATCTTCAGCTTTCCATGGGAGCTTATGGAAATATCCTGCAGAACCTGAAAAATCATATGGACCTGTATTTTATGAAAATGGTTGCGAACGCCTGCAATACAAACAATGATATGATAGGATTTAATGAATGTTATGAGGTCATTGGTGATGATGGTAGTGTGGAACATAAATGGGATAGCTAAGACAACACACATTCTTATGTGGTTTTCCAACAGAAGTGGACTTTTGCTTCCAACAAGGTCAAACATCTACTGCTCCAATAACATACAAATTGTCTGTTAAAGACCTATTGAACTAGCAACTGAAACGTACAAAGCCACTTATTGGATTTATGAGGGATTGTTGCTTTGCCATTCAGGTGCGTGCTAATGGCATCCCCATAATAAGATTAGATGACTATAACTTAAGCCACGGACGACAGTGAGGAATAAAGGATGAACATTTATTTTTAAAGCTTATAAATGAGTTCTTCATCAAGCTCTCGCGAACCTTCACCATCTATGAAACAAACTTTACCAAACGATTATGGAGCACCTATTGAATATTTCTTACGAGCTGCACAATGGCAAAGAGCAGTCTCACCAAGTTAGGTGTTCCACCAGCTCCTGTCAAAAATAGCATTTTGGTCAAGTCCTTATATAAATTATGGTCTCCACTAGGTTTGCTACTACAGCAGGAGCAGTAATGATGTTGAAAAAAATAAAGCAAATGTTATAAATAATACTGAAATAGCTGAAGTTAACAAACTCCAACACCTTCGCCAAAACCAACGCCTTCACAAGCAAAACCTTCAAAATAACTCCTGAACCTAATGGAAGTACAAACTCCTGTTCAAAAGTCAACTCCTAAATCCGACTCCAACATTTAACCAGAACCTACTCCTCAATAAATTCGTAAAACTCCTGCGTTTCCTTACTGAAAAAATAACGTTATTTTTTATTAATATTAAAATTTTTATTTGATTGAAATGACGACTAAAGTCACTGAAGCAATGAAAACAAAAGTTTTTGGTTAAGAATTACATTAAATCAGGAACTATTCCAGAAAGTTTTACATTCATACTATGAAGGATGGTAGATTTCAGTTTAGAAAGATAAAGCAACCATTAGATAGAGAAGGTATTTTTGAGAAAGATTTAAACTTCAATGAGGACAACATTGCTGACTTAAGAAGAAAGTTAGAAGAGTTGGAGAAAGCAGACGACATGAGTTATAAAGCAATGAATTCAACAGGGTTAGAAATGAGTTAGAAAAACTGTTAGATCAACATTCTAACATAAACATTTTTTTGTGCTATGTTTTAATACGTGGCGCGGGTGGTGGATATCATTAATTTTTAAGTTTATTTTAAGTTACTGAATTTTTTATTTGATGTAAATGACAGAACAAAAGCAACTCATACAAATCAAAACATATAACAAACATACATTTAAACATTTATCTTTCCTTCCTGAGCATAACATGTTCCTTTCAACATACAATCCGAGACCAGTTGAACTTTTCATTGACTGTTTATAAAGATAGAATAGTTTAATCTATTAAACATACGATGACGAAGGTAAAGTTAATGTAAATTGTACGTTAAGAAGTTAGAAAAGTTTATGGCTTCAAGTATGACTTACAATAGGGTTAACACTGATGATGAAGATATTGAGGAAAATTTATGAGAACATTAGTGAAGTCGTTAGTGAGAACGATAGTGAGTTCGTTTATTTTTACATTAGTGGAGTTCGTTAGTGAAGTGAAGTGGTTGGCGGCTTTGTAAATATTTAAGGTAAGTTAGTGTTGTCGTTTTGTGTTGTAAAATACAACGTTAACGGTTTTTGTAAAAGTGTCAAATTCACATATAATTGGGTAATAGGTGCGCAGTGCCACAGTACCCAACTAACCCATACTAACTTCTTTAGAGAAGTACGAGAATACTTCAAAAAAATCATTTCACCAAGACGCGATTAGAGCATGCCGGGCCAGAAACAGCAGTAAGATATTGGGCGCTTTCACCCAATCTTATCTGGCACGCAGATGTTCATTATTTTAGGGGTGTTCGTGGCCAGTATATTTATGGCATAAATTGACAATTTTTAGCCGCAAAGTCCTAGCGTGTATACAAATACCAGATATGCTGGCAGCGACGACAGCGAACCGTTGCGGCTTCCGCCTTCATTGAATTTGGCGCCCCTTATTGTTTCTGGACCGACACAACGGTTCAGAAAATAAGGGGCGCCTTTCAAGATCTACTTGATCTTTGGGGCGTCCAATGGCGGCATACAGACTCTCATTCTCCCTACCAAAATGGGAAGATTGAGAGATTCTGGCCGACATTGGAGCGCTGCAAAGCATTCAGGCTATTTCCTGCCTTATTTTGGGAGTACAATAATAACACAACCGCATGAAGATCTCCCAATTAATCCATTAACTGGAACAATACACCCCAAATCAAATGTATCAGCTGAAACCAAATACACAAATGCAGATACAGAAAGGTTGTGGCAAATATGGGATATACAGATACAGGCATGACCGCTGTTGACACATTCACAGCGTAATAATAAACATAATTTTTTAAATTTCATTTTTAACAAGTTTTTTTAAATGTATGTAATGAATAATTCATTAGAATATGATAATGCACATTGTAACAGAATAGAACAATCACCAAATTTTTTTTGAAATTAAAAAAAAAAAGTAAAAAGTATAAAGTAATTAACCAAAAAAGATTATTTAAAAGAATTTTGAAAAAAACAGAAATAAGGATAATGATAATTATTTTAGATACACAATCGATGTACTGAAGAATAATCCGGTAAAATGATGATATATAAATTAGATTATTTTACAAGTAGCTAAAAGAATAAAACTATAATATAAAATAAATGAAGTTTAATGAAACAATAAAGGTTAAATAAATAATAAGATTTTATTTTATATCAGTATTGAGAAGAAGTAACAGCTGACACTTGGTAGACAACTTCTTTATGTCTAGAAATTCTATCTTGCCTTTAATTTTTTCTCGCTGTGAAACGTATTCGGTCATTTTTTTAAAAATTAATTTTTTGTTAGAGATAAGAGCTAAAACTCGGTAAAACAACTTCTTTATGTCTAGAAAATTCTATTCTTGCCTTTTATTTTTTTCTCGCTGTGAAACGTATTCGTCATTTTTTTAAAAATTAATTTTTTGTTAGAGATAAGAGCTAAAACTCGGTAAACAACTTCTTTATGTCTAGAAAATTCTATCTTGCCTTTTAATTTTTTTCTCGCTGTGAAACGTATTCGGTCTTTTTTTAAAAAATTAATTTTTTGTTAGAGATAAGAGCTAAAACTCGGTAACACAACTTCTTAATGTCTAGAAAATTCTATCTTGCCTTTTATTTTTTTCTCGCTGTGAAACGTATTCGGTCTTTTTTTTAAAAATTAATAATTTTTGTTAGAGATAAGAGCTAAAACTCGTAAACAACTTCTTTATGTCTAGCAATTTAACATTCGTCTCCCATTTTTATATATTTGGTTTAGAATTTCGAAAATGCGTAATATGGTCATTAATATTAATTGAAAAGAACCTTGAATTAATTCAATCTGATCTCACAAAATATTTTAAATTACAAACTTTGTAGTTTGAATAGATAATTAGTATTAAACTCAAATAGCTAGTTTATTTTTGAATAAAAATTATTTGAATTTATTCAATTTTGTGAATTTTCCTTCAAAATCAAGTTTAAATATCTATTTGCCATATAATTATAAATACAATGAAACATATTCGAAATTGAAAAGAACGACTTTTTTCTGTTTCTTTCAATCATTCAATTTGAATTTTGCAATATTGGATTTCTCAATTAATAGCTATTAAAAACAACAAGAAATTTAACTTACATTCAAATTTATTTGTGTTATATTCAATCTTCTCAAAACTTATAATTTTCGGCTATAGCAATGATTATATGCTATATAATATAATAAACCTATAATAGTATCATTCTTTCAATTATTTGAAGAGAAAACCGAAAAAATCTATTTTCGGTCTATAACAACTCTAACGAATCAAATCAGTTCATACTTTTATCCAATTTTACTTTTCGTTATTATACAAATATAATAATATATAATACAATAGTGATGGTATCGACAATTTTCGTTTTTACCAGCATCGAGTCTGTGAAGATGGCATTTTCTTTTTTTTCAATTTGTTAAGTCGCTGAATTAGACATACATTCTTCATTAACCTACAGGATATAGCACTATTTGCACTTGATTATGCATTGTTTGACCTTTTTCTATATCGAACTGATTTCGTGAGCTTTTAAATCATCTCTCCTTATTTGTCCTTGCGCTTATTATGCATATCATATAAATTACAGAAAAGAATTACTTAGATTCCAATACGGTGCATGAGAAAACAATACTAAATTTTTGACAAAATAATATCGCGTATTTTATTGAATTATATTATGTAAAGCATAATAAAACAAACATTTTTCGCTCGAAAAATTTCAGATATCAAAGTTGATGTTTATTTTTTAAATCGTCAAATTTAAGATTTTTGTTTAACTACTAATGCTGATTTTGGATAAGTCTTAAACTTAAATTTGAAAACTCGACGCTCGCTATCAAAGGTCTGAGCATTTTGAATGCAATTCAAAAAATATTTCCCGTTAAAATCATACAAATATTAATTAATAAATAAAATAAGGTGCTCATTTTCTGACCGAACTTTTTTTCTATAGTTTTAGCATCATCAAAATTGTGTACCATCTTTTTTATACAATTCTCAAAATTTATTTCAAATGCTATAGCAATACACCCTTATCATTTAATTAAATTATTAATTTTTTTTTTGACATAATCTCGTTTCTTATCAAATAACTTATGTGCTAATTTTAATCCAGATCTCATATTCCTTATCATTATATCAATACCGCACTTTTCTATCAAAATTATTTGAAAGGAATTCATCATTTTTTATGACTGCAGAACTCGAGAGTGTAGACATTCCTTCAAACGCCGTACAGCAAATCGAACTCCAAAAGTTTACTCAATGGACTCAACGCTAGTAACGTTGAAGACATGGCTGGTCAGATACTTAATTCCTCTTTTATCAAGAGCTCAGCAATGAAATACGAGCTTTGTTCAGAGTTAAAGATCATCCATCGTATCAGACCATTATTAACACCCTGCTTCTCAAAAGCTAATTAAACTGTTGTCCGAAAAAATGCCTCGCTTCGATGTTGTTTCACATGTATTCGAAGCAGAGCGTCCAATCTTCCATCCAGATATCATTTTAATGCACCAATGCTTCCAGGATGGCATAATTTCCTCTGATTTTGTTGTCAAATTTTCACAAAGCATTTACTTAACCGAACAATACCTTTTGCCCTTTACTTTGCTCCTTACATTAAGTACTTTGATGACTACATTCTTTCAAAGAAGACATGCAACGACGATCGTTTCCAAGAAGTTTTCAAAGAACTACAGTATTTATCGCGAAAACGACTTCGCCTTACTTCGTAACTACATTGAGTATGGCTGGAAAATAAATTCCCTTGGTTTTTACCTTAAATACGATGACGCCGAAACTTCATCTACAAACACAATGACATGAGGATCGATCTCAATACCACATTGTACTCCCCCATTCGAACACATCCTCGATGGTCAAACTTCCATTATAAACCTTTCAGCTCTGTATGGTTCTGTCTCCATCTTCAAGTACCTCATTGTTTCTTATGTAGCATTACCAAAAGACCTTACAGAGTTCGCTGTAATCGGCGGCAACTACGAAATCATCAGAATCTGCACACAATCAGGTTTAGATTTCTCATCCGCAATTACAGCAGCAGTTGAGTATCACAGGAACGATATTCTCAACTGGCTAACAGTCCAAGGCATTGCTGCTTCTAACATTTTACTCAAGCGTCATGAAGGACAACTTATTGGCCTTGATTTATTTCATTTCTCAAGGTTTCAGCGTTGACTTCAACGAGAACGAGTGGTCCACACCATTACACATGGCAGTTACATACGGATCTAGCGCTGTCATCGATTTCTTGATCTCATCCGGCTGTGATTGGAAGGCCGTAGATGAGAATGGCTGAGACCACTCGATCTCGCTGACTCTGAGTATCAGAAGCACTTTATCAACGACTGCATCAAATCGCGAACTTTTGGCATAGCAAATTGTTTCATCTTATATTTTGTTTTTTTTGAATTATTTTATTCAATTAGTTATAATTCCAATAACAAAAAAATTGAAAAAAATAAAAATGTTCAAATATGTGTAATTGTAAAATTTTTAAACAACAAGGCATCAACATATATAAGATAGATTCCTTTGGACATCTATGAGTTCTTCAATCTATTAACAATGAAGTTTTTTGTCTTTAGAATCCTTGTTATCATGTGTCAAAAAACTCTCTTTATTAAACATCACTCAGCTTTATATCCCAATTTTCTATGAAAAAGTTAATATTTTTGATCGGGAAAGAGTTATTATAAATCACTACCTAGTACTTCATATAACTTTTATACCTTTTTGTTATTAAAATAAAGATATGTTGATATTATTGCAGCATGTCAGAGAGTGGTAATGTGGACTCTTAAATTATAGCATACTTCAAGTGAATGTATTTTGCCAAATGGATAGTTTAACAAGAAATTACATAGTACAACATGTGTATACATGAACTATAGTATTTAGCGGATACTTTATCATTGAATGAAATCAAAACAATATGAGGAAAATAAAGATGATTTTCAGTCTTCTGAGTTTGAGTATGCTTTTGCATTTCCAAAGTAGGATGAGAAATAGTTATCGAATTTAGACAAATAATGAATTGTACATCAAAACAACATAAAATATTTTATTACATTAATTTCCTTTTAAAGTGAAAAAATAAGGAGGATTGAGGTTAATTTTAACAAATCAATCTCAATTATATACAATTTGTATAGTTAACAAAACAAGAAAATTGTCACATGGTCTAATCAAAATTAGATCCAGACATATCCTGGTCTTTGTCTGCAAGCATTCGCAGCATGATATGTTCAAGTGCTTCAACAGTGATTGTATATCCATTTATCCCCAACTCTTTAACGTTTTCATCCATAAATTTAACAATTTTGGAATTTCGTCACAAACAGGGATCATTATTGACTCAGACATCTCATAGTCTAAAAACAGCATTTGGAACTATTTTCTGAATGAAATTCAAGACTTCTTCTGCTTTATCAAACAATTTGCGTTTCATTATCCATCAAAATTCAGTCTGTAGCCGCATTTGTATCTTGCTCGTAACTCTGAAGGTGTTCCCATGAAAATTATTTTTCCTTCGTCCATCACGAAAACTCTACTTGCAACACTTTCTCCTTCTTCCAGACTATGGCTTGCAATTATCGTTGTAGTGTTCACGAAATAAGAAGCCATCTTCCAAAGAAGCTGTCTTTCGTAAGCATCAACTCCAGACGTAGGTTCATCCAAGATTACTAAAAGAAGGTGCTCCGATGTATGCCATAGCAACAGAAAACACATCTTTTCTGGCCGCCAGAGAGATTTTTCGGATCACTAAATAACAAATCATCAATATTAAGTTTTTGATGTTATATAATCTATATGATCTTGGATCTTTTCATTACTAGCTCCTCTCAATCGACCAAAAAACTCAAGATGCTCCTTCACAGTCAATCCTTCAGCAAAAACATTTTCTTGGTAACAGAAGCCAGTACATTTCTGGAGATCAACGAAATCAGCATTGAATCCATTAACCTTAAGTTTTCCTTCATCACAAGGAATGGCTCCTGTTAATGAAGATAATAATGTTGTTTTTCCGCTTCCGTTTGGGCCAATGATCAAAATTTTTTCTCCACTGCCTATAGCAAAGTCAAGGGAATCAATAGCTTTTTATAACTCTCTTTCCTTTGTATACTTTTGTTAGGTGAGAGACAGAAAGAAAGGGGGTATCACCACAATTTGCAGGTGCCATATCTTTTCTTGATTTCCAAAATCGTTTCCAAGCTGTCAAGGAGAACATTTTTGTTATTCTATCTCAGGAATACCCCACTCCTTAGGAGATATTAAAATTAAGAACAACAAGATTCGTAAAATAACAAATTATTTGAATAACCAAAGCAATAATAAGAGTTTTGTTCGAATGTGATATATATGGGTGTCTCTAGGATCTAAATTTGTCTATCCCATGTTGTGAAAAATAACTCTGTACCGTACAAGCCGGAAAATAATAAATCTAAGTTTTCATATTTGAATCCAGGAAAGAAATCAAAGGCCATCCAGCTTCAATCATAAGTAAATAGTAGATTGTAAGCAGTCCAAACTTTTTTGGAGTGTTAAAAAGCGGAACAAAGCAAATTCCAACGAAATATATAGCAAAAGAAGCCAGAAGTAAGAATAAATACAACTCTCCAAATTTTACATTGTGCAATTTTGTATGCATCATGTGTTGTTTCCAAAATTGCAAAAATAAAAGATGAAACAGCACAAAAACAAAGATCTATTAACACAAAACCTGTCCAGAGAATGATATCACTAATACCTGATGTATTCATCAGTACTAATGTCTTGTTATGCATCCAATTACTTAGAATATCAAAATTACTTACCATAAAAGAAATAAACAGATGCAAATAAACAACTTCCCATATGAATTTATGACGAATTTTATAGCCTTGAAATGAATAAATAGATGCCTTTGCACCAATTTTGTTTTGGATTTTTGAAATTTTTCTTAGAAAGATAAAGTGATTGCTGGAAACTGTTGTGATATTGATCTTTTTAAAAATTATCTGATGAGCTAATGTCAAATGTATCCTTAATATTTAAAATTTAGTTGAATTTCTATAACAAATTAGCTCTGGATGATTGTTTTCTATATGATATATTACAATAAGACTGTTATCATATGAATCCGGTCGAATTGTAATTGATTTTGATTGAGGATAATCATTGATTGATGAATACTGAGAAAATGAATAGTTTTGTGATGGAATAATCTTAACATGCTTATCATCAACGATATTTGCAAGATGAGAGAAACTGAAATGTAGAAAGAGGGTAATACTGATATGACTTCATGCGCATCTGAATGACTATCCTCATCCAGCATCTAAAGGAGTAAACCAGGGTGATCTTACCCAAATCTTTACTATGCATCATTAAAGATCGTTGCATTTCATTCAATTAGATCGTAAAATCAACTGATCCAATTTTTTCCGAGGTTAATAAATAATTCAAAATCCCTCAACTTTTCAGAAGATTGAGAATACTCTCAATTTTTTTTGAATCAGGAGACTAACAATTCCAAAAGGTTAATTGTTTTGATTTCAAATCTTTAATCACAAGACTCTTTGTATATCTTTACTATTGCGCCATTTTTTTTCCAGCTTTCGGAATTAAAATCAAGGTGTTTTTGAATTATTGAGACAAAATTACTTCATGACACATCTGCAAAAGTATCAATGGGTTATATGAATGTAGTTTTGTATTATAGAAATAACAATCTCTCAAGCAAGTTTGCAACATAAAACTTTTCACCAGTTCTCTCGAATAAATGAGTTAAAGATAGTTGTTCTCAGATCCCAGCTGTTCATTTTGGGATCATATGAATATTGGAAAAAACCTAAAGATACTAGACTATTTTATGCATTATTACCCAATCTGCACTACATTTTGCAGTACATTTCATGAACATATCCAATGAAAAAATGATTTTTTTTCCGCCAAAATTTCAATTTTCCATATAATTTCGCATATTTTGATTGTTTTTTATTGACAATATTTTTTTATCATATATCATTGATGTCGCATCGATATCAGAAGCATTAACTATACACAGTGGATAGTAGTATATGGATTTACGCTATGTGGATATGCTGGGCTGTATTTTTTCCATGTTTCAAAAAAGTTGTTCAGAAATTGAACTCATTTTAAAATTTTAAGATCAAATGTTACGGTTTATGAAACACACAGTAATTTTAATATGAAAGTCAAAAAATCGGGAATGAAATACAATAATTCAAAATAACATTTAATTAATCGTTTCTAATTCATCAAAGTTCAGCTCAAAATGAATAAACTTGAAGGGTCCATACTATTTGTCTTAATAAGGTCAAGCAAATGAAGTGTTCCAATGAAGCCAGAATATTGCATTCCAAACAGGTAGGATAACTGCTACTGTCATTGAGGGAATCCATTACTAATATTATTGTATTCAACTTTAGACTGAAATTCAACTGGAGAAGACTTTTGCTCGTGATTTTGTATCATCTTCATCATAAATTCATCGGGTTGGATACCAAGATCTCTTGGAATTTCTTTGAAATAAGCTGGTATCTATATCTGCATTGAACATCTGTTCTTCCAACCAAAACATTTGAAACTTTGGTCCATGAATGATCTCCAAATTGCTGCACGGATGAAATAAGAAGAGAATCTTCTTCTTGAGACCATTGACTCTTATTAATTAATGGACAGAGAGATCTGTTCCACCTCTGTGTGCATTGACTTCTTGTTCTTCACTTCCGACATATGAAGAAACAGCCTTAAAATTATTCAGACCGAATTTATGAATTCCAGTGATTAGCCTTATGTCTTCAGTAGAAGAACCAGAACGTGAAATTCTTGGATTTAGAATTAGAATTTTTTGTAATACGAGGGGTTATGGGATCCATATTCATCCATCATACTCTTAAGGCTAGATATAGGGGCAGACGTGCCACATGCACCCTTACATTTGTCTAAAGCATTTTTCATACGAAAATTGCTTTGTGATGAATCCATAGAGTACAGTCCTTACAGCCTGCTGGCATTCTACAGCAACATTCCTGATCAAGTTCTCGATAAAATGTTTGAGAATGTTTTGTGTTACTTAGCTCTTTTTGTGAAGGAATTGAAAAAAGAAATTGAATAAAAATTATAGCTTTGAAAAAATATGGCATATTAATCAGTATCATGATCACTTTATAATTAAACTTGTTATTGATGACATTTTTTATTTTTCTATGATTCGTGTTAAATAATATCGAGATATATGCATGCATAATAACTATGAATCAGATTTAATTAATAATTGCTTTATCAAAATTCTATATGATATTTAAATGACATGTTTACTTCGATGTTGTAAACAGAAATTCATCAAAAGTGACACCTCAGAAAAGCTAAAATATTGAATTTTTGGAACTTTTGATAGAGCACGTTTTTAAATATTAATTAAAGTAAATGTATATTTTGTAAAGATTCTTTTTAAATAAAAAAAAAATTTTGAAGAAGAACACAAAATCTTCTGAAAAATAATATCACATAAACTCATATTATTTTCTAATATATAACTATTTTATATAAAAATCAAATTCAATGATCTTAAAAGCGAAGGATAAACCTCAAATTTACGAATATAATGAGTGGGAATATAATGCTTATCTATCATAAAACCATATGAAATATCAATTTTTGCTTTACGCCTAATTTTTGACGACAATTACGCAAAAAATGTTAAGGGTATAGTCCACTAAAAATTTTTAAGTTTTGACAATGAAAATAAGCTCTGTGACCATGTAAATATATATCTATGCAAAACGAGAGGTTATGCCATATTTTTTTTAGTTATCAAATTTTCCTTTTTTGAGAGAAGTCTCTCAATAATTTGAGAAGAATCTTTGATATAAAGAGATACACATTTGTAGAACGAAGTAAGTGTTTTCCAAACATTTTATATGTTCATCCTGTATAACAATATAAAGCTGCATAGTGCCATCTTGTGCGTTTGCTATTTTATGTACTTTTCATTGAAATAATCCCTCTTCTTGGGTGATTTTAACAGTCAACTCAATTTTAAAATAAAGATTTCATCAAAATGATTTCGAAATTCGGAATATTGATTATATAAATAGCACTGTTAACATATTTTGGATGAGTAAAAAATACCTTGTTTTGTATGCATTTAGTACACCTTTATTTTTGATTAAAACTATAAATTTTTATTCCTTATATAATAAATAGTATATGTTACATAAACATGAAATTCAATAGCATTCAATTTTGGATTTTTTAGATTTGGTAAATTTTAGAAGAAATAAAATCAGCAATCAAAATAAAGAAACTTTTTTTGTATCTTCTATGATTACCTTTTTGGTACTAAATTTTGCATTAATAAGTAAATTATCTGTATTATTCTGTGAGCACAAGCCCTCAGTTATGCTGGTATGGAATGAGGAATCGTCATTTTGCGAAGAAGAACGCGATTATTAAGGTAATTTTGAGAATTGTCTTGAATTATTTAAAATTAAAGTTAATTGAATAGGTAGGATAACTAGCCTTTGCTAAATTTGTATAATTTGACCTTATTCTAGTTGGATCTGAGAATATTTTGCTGAAATAATAAATTATATCGCCGATTTATGAAAATTTCTCTGATAGGACCGACTCGCTGAAACGTATTAGTGTTAATGGTAACTTGTCTGAATTTTCAAATTTTTTTCGAAATCCAAAAAATCACAAACAAAAGCAGCAAAATTAGATTTGCATTTAAGGTTTTCATTTTTTATTGGAAAATAAAAATATTTTTTCCCCAATAAAGTTTGTTTTTACTTTTGAGAGGAATAGAAACGTTATTTTGGAATTTTGAAAAGACAGAAATGTTCCATTTTTAATGTAGATTCTAAAATGGGGTCAAATTTTTGATTGAACCGTTATCCATTGAAAAACCTCGATTTTAAAATGTTATTCCAAAATATTCATCTAATGATATAGTATATATTTATTAATTATTACTTTTTATTCAACTTTCACTTTGGCGGATTTCATTTTTTTGTTGTTGTATGGGCCATATTGTTCACCCAAAACGGAAAACAAAGGCAATGCATAACATTTTACTCCACGAACGTCTCGACTCTCAGCGCGACAGATGCTTGGTGCTTGCATAATGACCGGAATGCCATATACAAAAGGTGCTCGCTTTCTTTCTCTTTGTGGAACTAAGCCCCTGTGAAGAGTGGTGTCATGAGACAACAGAGATTTTGTGACGATAAGATTAGAAGACTTAAAAGTATTTCCCTAATGCTGTCGAGAAAGTCCTTCAGTGGTTATACTTATCCATTGATGCAAAGTGGACGCACAGGCGAAACTCGCCAAGTTGTACAGTAACTGCGCTCGATGCTGTCACAAAAAGAGTTCTTGCATGCGTGAACATCAACCATATTGGTGGAAACAGACAGCATGCTCAGTATTCCGGAGCTTCCAACAATATGGAAAGTGCTGAAACTCGAATCATCTTGAAGCAATTAAAGAAATACAATATCTTGAAAGATGTTAAAGAGATTATTAAAGACCGAGATAACAAAAGTGTCTCTGTCTTTAAAGAATTTGGCGTCTCTCATCTTGAAAGATTCGATCCAGGTCATGTATCAAAAAAATCTCAAAAGATTTTACAAAGTTCTCAGCTTCTCATAAGACATTTGAAGTTTTCAACGACAAGACTCAGAAGATTGAAAAAATAGAGAGACCTTTCTGGGGTCTGAATGCAAGCCTAAGTATGTGGCTTTGGTCATGTTTTGCACATATACGACTGACTTATATAAACAGAACCTTGCACCATTTAAAGATTTGACATATGCTCCAAAGTATTGTGTACAACTGAAGAAGAAAGCCGAGTCAAAAGAAGTAAATAAAAATAAGTGCAAGTTCATTCCTGAGCACGTTTTCTTTGCTGACTTTGAGTGCAGTACCGATGGCTTTCATAAAGCTTTTAACATATGTTATGACAGTGAAGATGGTTCAGTGAGTGAAAGCATTTGGGGTCAGAACTGTGCAACAGAATTTTTGGACGACTTCCTGACAAGAGTTTAATATATTTCCATAACCTCAGTTATGATATAAACTTCATCTTAAGACACATGACAGAAGTGAAAGGAACTCCCATCATTAAAGGTTCACGAACAATGCAAATAACTGGCTTATATAAAGGAAGGGCAATTATTATAAAAGACTCTTACAGTGTTATAAATAAGAAGCTTAAACTATTTCCTGCTATGTTTAACTTACAAACAGGACCGAAAGAAGTATTTCCATACAACTACTACAGCAGTGTTTTGTTAGCAAATGACAACAGAACTGGTGTCATTTCTGAAGCATGTAAGTTTATCCGGGATGCAGATACATTCATGAAAAACATAGATTCCATCAAAGGTTGCAGAATAGATGAGAACCACTTCGACTTAGAAAAGTATAGCACATTTTATTGCAAACAAGATGTAAGAATTTTAAGAGAAGGTTTTGTTAAGTTCCGCAATGACATATTGAAAGAATTTGATTTAAACGTTTATGACTACGTTAGTATTTGTTCAATTGCTAACAAATTGTTTGAGAACAGAGTGTACTTCCCGAATGGAAATTTATATGACCTCTCAAATAAACCAAGAGAATTTATTTCACGCTGTATTCAAGGTGGAAGATGTATGCTGTCAGATAACATTAAACAAAAGAGCGAAAAGAAACTCATTGCTGACTTCGACGCTGTTTCATTATATCCATCAGCTATAGCAAGACTTTATACTTTAGAAGGTATTCCAAAGGTTATGAAGAAAGAAATGTTAAGCACAGAGTATCTCATGAGACATTTATTCGATGACGACCAAAAGGAACCCATTGGTGAAAAGTTTATGTCTGGCTTCTTTGTTCTCATTAAGATAACAGAGATTGGAATACATAGACACTTTCCTTTAATAGTTTGTGACCCTGAACTAAATCCAGAACTTAACGTTCCCAGAAGTTCAAACACTTGCTGTTTAATGTATGTTGACCATATAACATTACAAGACCTCATAAAATATCAAGGTGTCAAATGTGAAGTGTTGCAAGGATACTATTACGATGGAAACAGAGATATTAGAATAAGAGATGAAGTAAAGAAGTTGTTTGAGTTAAGGTTAAAGTATAAGAAAGAAGGAAATCCTTTGCAAGAAAATATAAAGCTCATTCTGAACAGTATTTATGGCAAAACTATTCTATCTCCTATTGAGTCAAAAATAACCATAGTAAATGACAAAGATGCTATAAGATATGCCATCAGAAACTACAACCATATAGTGAAGTTCGAAGGTTTGGATGGTTCAGATAAAACTATTTTCAAGCTAACGAAAAGCATTTGCAGACACTTTAACTTCTGTCCACTTGGTGTTAACATTCTGTCTATGTCGAAGAGAATAATGTGTGAAGTATTCTGTACTGCTGAGGACTTAGGAATGGACATCTTTTATAGCGATACGGACAGTATGCATCTCTACAATGAAGATATCCCTCGTTTAGCTGAAGAGTTTGAGAAACGTTATGGAAGAGTTCTCATTGGTAAAAACCTTGGTCAATTTCATAGCGACTTTGCAGAAATCACACCTGGAAAACAAAGTTTAGCATACAAGTCAATATTTTGTGGAAAGAAGACTTACATAGACTTACTCACGAATGATTTAAATGAAGTTGCATTTCACTGCAGAATGAAAGGCGTGAAGCAAGATGTTATTGCTTTAACCGCTAATGAAATGTTTCCTGACTCTGTTCAGTGTTTCTATGATGAAGATAAAGGTTTAATGGTTCCGCAAGGAACATATGACAAAGACTCTGAGTTCAGTTTAATGAAACTTTACAAAGCACTTTATGACGGTCAAGAGATTGGATTTGACTTATGTAAGTCATGTCAACCTTGCTTTGAAGAGAAGTTTAACTTCTCAATAACGACTAAAACAAGCTTTATTCGTAAGTTGAAGTTCTGAGGTCATTTATTTTTGTCAGCAATGAGGTCATTCGTGATAAAAATAAGCCCATGTGGTCATTTACAATACTGCGATGGTAGAGTTTAAGAGTTGTGCTTCAATGTAGAGACAGTCCTTATGGTCTGGAGGTAGCAAAACAGGTGCTTTATGGTCATGAGTGGAGAACATGTCTATCCAAAACTCACGATTGAAGCCAGTTAATTTATAGTATTTAGGGTTAGGAAGTGGTGAAGTTCTTGTATGACCAATGAACTCATTTTCAACTCCCTTACTTAAGTTTGAATATAATATAGCTTGCTTTCTATCCCAAATACCTGGAAATCTAATTTCGGAAAATTCATTTTTCCTCGGAAGCATTGCATCATAATTGAAAACATTCTTGAAATCATCACTTGGTTCAGAGATTTGAAATCTTATACGTAATGGATTTTTTTCTTTTTAGCTACTTCATTGAATGGTGAGAATACAATGAATTGACAGTCATGAGTTCCATCTTCATTTTCATTAAATTCATAATGAAAGTCTATAAGTTGTGGCTGACTACCTTCTTCTTTCAGTTGTGCAAGAAACTCACGTAAAGGCTGTAAAGTTTGTACTTCAATGTTAAACTTTTTCTCGAACATCTCATTAAATGAAATCATACATTGTTGCAATGTTGTATCGTCTTTAAAGTATTTGTATATGTGAATGTTTTGGGCGCTTAAAGACTGTTCGTCATTTTCTATCTCGACTTGAAGTATAAAGTCAACCTTTCTGAAAGCACGTGTTATATACATAGATGTTATGCCAATGTACTTCTCTTCATTTATGTTCACAATCCAGTCTGTTGGAAACTTAAACGTTACTCTGTTCCCCTTTATTTTGACGTCAGGGTTTTCACTACTGAACGCAACAGATAAAGGTATTTGTCTATACATTTAATTCGGATAAAAATAAACCATTTACTCTTTCTTTGCTTCAGCTTCTTTAGCTTTTGCTTCAGCTTCTTCTCTAGCTTTCTTCGCCAGCAAACGTGGGTTCTTTTGTCTTCCAGCAGCTAATGCAGCAAGTTGTTTTTCACTAAGTTTTCTCTTTGGTCTCTCTGGCTTTTGTTCTTGTTTTTGTTCCTTCAGTTCGGATAAAATTTGCTCACGAATTTCTTTCTTCAATGCTTCAACATCTATGACCCCTTGGGTCTTGTCCGTAGGGCTTGTCTGAGTCATTTGACTGCAGATAAAAAACAAAATTAAAACTTTAACCGATGTAAAATGAGCTTGTCAAAATCAGAGCGAGAGTCTATTATATTAAATGACGCAAGAGGAATACAACATCCTTTCTATTACGTAAGTCAGAGTAAAGATGGTAAAATATACGTAAGAAAAAGAAAGGTTCCATTAGCGAATGCAGAAAGCGACAACATTAAGGTGTATGGCAAGGGTGAAGTCCACGAAGCCCATATAAAACCTTCTGTTCAAACTGAGTCAATAGAACCAGAAGAAAAGAAGCCAGATGTACTTTCAATAACGAACCAAGAGCTTATTGCAAAGTTCGTGAATTTCATTGAAAAACAAACCGAGTCAAAGAACCCTGACCCACCAGTGAAAGAAGTTGAGACAAAAGAGAATGTACAGTTCATTGAAAATGTCAAGAAACAACTTCCACCACGAATGCCAAGAAGAAGAGTGAGAATAATGAAGTAAATAGATATTTTTATCTGAAGTAAATACATGCAGAACGAACAGCTAAACGAATTTACTCCAGCAGAGCATATTCATCAGATTCGCTCATATTTCGATATCATAGACAATGCAGTTCAAATTGGTGACACTAATAGAAAATATTCTGACGCAAAGATTCCATCACAACCTGGAACTGCTAAAGATAACACATGGGTAACATTCAATCTCTCACCTCCTGGTGAAAATATGTTGGACCTTTACAATACATTCATTACGTATAAAATGGAAGGTCAATTTATTGTAGATAAAGAAATTGGTTCAGGTTCCAATAAAACAAACCCACCAGGATTTTGGATTGGTTTCGATGACGCTTTCTATGCAGTTGCTGGATATCAAATCCTTGCAAATGGTCGTATCGTATATTCTCAAGACAACGCAAGAGAAGAAGCATATATAACTTCAAACTCACAAACTACCGAACAAATAAAGAAAGTAGATGTTTTCTCAAAGACTCGACATGAAGATGTATGGAGTCATTCGGGAACATGCAGAACAGGACAAATTGTTAGTGGTCCAATTACAGCAGGAAAATCATTTGATTTTAAGCTTCGTTTAAGAATTCCTGTTAGAAGATTCCTTCCATTAGAAGCTATTCGATTTATTCCAGCTTTTGCAGGAAACATTCAGCTTAAAGTAAAGTTCAGTAGCGACGCCTTACAATGCACATCTATATCTGTAAATGATATCATTGCTTTCAATCCAACTCTTAAAGTTGCATTTGCTTCAGATTCAAATCCACCGACAAATAAATTTGTTCCATGGAATGAACCATTCACTATGATAACGAAGGCAGTAGAAGCTAGTGGAACAGTTACTATTACAACTGTAACCCAGCAACTATTTCGAACAAAGATGGATTTTAATGAATGTTTCATTCATCCAAAGTCATTCTCTTTAGACCCTAACATTTATACAGAACTTGTAGAACATTATACAAACGAGGCTTTATGTTTTCCTGTTAAAGTTATGGATTGGATTCCTATGGACGGTTCATTCTCAAAGAATACAGATAGTTCAAGTGCAACATTTACAGCAGCTTATACGCCTATTAATGTTAAAAGTATTTGGGCACTATTTAGAAAGAAAGACAACTATTATGTTAATTTTGAGAACCCTAAGTTTAAATATCTTCAGCTTTCCATGGGAGCTTATGGAAATATGCCTGCAGAACCTGAAAAATCATATGGACCTGTATTTTATGAAATGGTTGCGAACCTGCAATACAAACAATGATATGATAGGATTTAATGAAGATGTTATGAGGTCATTGGTGGATGATGGTAGTGTGGAACATAAATGGGATAGCTATGACAACACACATTTCTTATGTGGTTTTCCAACAGAAGTGGACTTTTGCTTCCAGCAAGGTCAAACATCTACTGCTCCAATAACATACAAATTGTCTGTTAAAGGACCTATTGAACTAGCAACTGAAAACGTACCAAAGCCACTTATTGGATTTATGAGGGATTGTTGCTTTGCCATTCAGGTGCGTACTAATGGCATCCCCATAATAAGATTAGATGACTATAACTTAGCTACGGACGACAGTGAGGAATAAAGGATGAACGTTTATTTTTAAAGCTTATAAATGAGTTCTTCATCAAGCTCTCGTGAACCTTCACCATCTATGAAACAAACTTTACCAAACGATTATGGAGCACCTATTGAATATTTCTTACGAGCTGCACAATGGCAAAGAGCAGTCTCACCAAGGTTAGGTGTTCCACCAGCTCCTGTCAAAAATAGCATTTGGTCAAGTCCTTATATAAGATATGGTCTCCCACTAGGTTTGCTAGCTACAGCAGGAGCAGTTATGATGTTGAAAAGAAATAAAGCAAATGTTGTAAATAATACTGAAGTAGCTGAAGTTAAACAAACTCCAACACCTTCACAAGCAAAACCTTCAATGACTCCTGAACCTATGGAAGTACAAACTCCTGTTCAAAAGTCAACTCCTAAACCGACTCCAACATTTAAACCAGAACCTACTCCTCAAATAAATCGTAAAACTCCTGCGTTTCCTTACTGAAAAAATAACGTTATTTTTATTTAATATTAAAATTTTTATTTGATTGAAATGACGACTAAAGTCACTGAAGCAATGAAACAAAAGTTTTTGGTAGAATACATTAAATCAGGAACTATTCCAGAAGGTTTTTACATTCATACTATGAAGGATGGTAGAGTTCAGTTTAGAAAGATAAAGCAACCATTAGATAAAGAAGGAATTTTGAGAAAGATTAAACTTCATGAGGACAACATTGCTGAACTTAAGAAGAAGTTAGAAGAGTTGGAGAAAGGAAGAGAGTTATAAAGCAATGAATTCAAGTGGGTGAAAAAACAGGTGAAAAAAGAGGTGAGATCTCACCACTTCACCTAAATTTATTTTTGTGCTATGTTTTCATACGTGTGGGAGTGGTGATATCATTTATTTTTAAGTTTATTTTTTTTATTTTATTTTTATATAAATGACGAAAACTATTGAGATAACAAACTACAACGGTCATGAGTTCAAGAATTTGTTCTTCGTTCCTCGTGAAAATACATTCTATCAGATACGAGGGAGAAAGGGTAAAGTTAGTTTGAGCGTTTATGAAGGAATGAAGAATGGAAAGTTTATACAAGCATACGATACAAACGGTAAACGTGTTTCATTAGCTTTGTCAAAACTTACTAACATTTATTTTGACAGTGACTTTGACTCTGACGATTGGAGCGACAGCAGCGATACTGAAGAATATGAACTATTGTGTGAAGCACAGCAATGGGAAGAGTTGCAATACTTTTGTAAGTGAGAACGTTTATTTTTTACAGTAGTGAAGTCGTTTGTGAAAACGTTAGTGAAGTGAAGTGGTTGGCGGCTTTGTAAATATTTAAGGTTAAGTTGGTGTTGTCGTTTGTGTTGTAAAATATACGTTAACAGTTTTGTAAATTGTCAAAACAGCTAAGTGGTGTACTGAGACACTGCGCGCCTCCATACACAAGATATGTATACTAACTTTCGCCGAGCAAATTAAAAATTAACGTATGGATTAAATTTTAAGAGGAATTCAATTTTAATTACGGGTTGTTCAAATATTGATTAATATAAATTTATTAATAAGAATAAACAATTTTTGTTTTTGAATTTATTCAATTTATAGCTTTACATATGGTTTCAAAATTGTACAACTATGATTATTTCAACAAAAAATATCTTACTTTTTCACTTCACTTTCACACTCACTTTTTCCGTAATTCAAATTTCAACATTATGTATTTTAATTCCTTATAGTATTTTTAACATAATTAATCAAATAATAATTGGAAGTTCTGAACTCACTTTTTCCGTAATTCAAAATCAAAAATATGAATAATATATCTATTTATTATATACTAATGCTATTTTCAACTAGAAGTGAGGTACGGTAATCTTACGGATTCCCGTAACTCAATTTTACGGAAAAAGTGCAATAAACTACTCAATTTACGGAAAAAGTGTCGTAAACTATTGATGTGGCGGTAAAATCACGGTAATTCACGGAAAGCTATATGCGAAAATTTGAAATTATACAAAATCGAGCGAAACACTTTTAAATAGGTTGTTCTCGTATTTAAAATACTATTCCCAGATTTATTGTCGTCAGAATATTTCCAAATTTTTGCCGATTTACAAAAAATGATTTACAAAGCATATTTTTTAATCTAAAAAATTCCTTAAAAAAGGAACCGGTGTGCGGAAACCTCGGTAAATTACCGCGGTTCCCGTTGGGACTGCCATAGAATTTATATACTATTCATCTATTAGTAAACACTACCGTATATTATTTTTTAAGCTATCTTATTTTTTGAACTTTTATTCAAATCTTTGGTCGCAAGAAGAATTGCATGATAAATAAAAACATTTAATCAAAGTCAATTTTATTTTTCATATTCAAATGGACTGAGTGTTAACATTTAACATTTTTTGCTAATTGTCGTCAAAAATTAGGCGTAAAGCAAAAATTGATATTTCATATAAAAAAAAGGTAGTGGGGCTTCCAGGCGCGTTGCGCCCTCTAGCCCATAAAAAATTTCTGAGGACGAGCCAGCCGTTGACTTTTTTGTAGAGCACTCAAAATAGTATAACTTTGTCCGGACAAGTAAGGGTCTATCGTCGCTACAGGAAAAGTTACAGGCGTTCCAAGGAAGTATACTTTGAGAAGCCTTTCCCCCCTTATAGAATGAGATAGGACGGTTATTTTACAAAACTTACAACATTTTGACCGAGTAGTTTTTTGAGCTGAACAAAAAGTGTCATATAAACATCTGTCAAAAACCGCTTTTTAACTTCACTTAAAATGCCACGTAAGCTACGTAAGAATATACGTAAGAGGAAGGGAGCATTGAAACATCCAATAGTAAAACTGACACCACAACAACAGTTGCAACAACAAATGATGAATGACCCCACTATGTTGCAACAAATGTCAAGCAACCCTATGCTTTTAAACCGAGTTATTGGTGCACAGAGTGGAGGTTTAAGAGCGGCACTTTTAGCGAAATGGCAGGCTATGGTGGAGCTGCAGACGGAACAGCTATATAACCCTCAAAGTCAAATGAATTTGAGTTCACTCAAAAATCAAATAACAGATGTCAAAAAGTCAAACATAGACATACAGAAACAAATAAGTGAAAACGAAAAGAAACTAGAATATGACAGACAGACAAAGAAACTAAATGAGTTAAACGTAGAGAAAAGAAGAAAGAAGAACAACTGAAAGAACTAAGTACAGAGGAATATGCGAAAAAAGTGTCAGAAAAAGCAGCAGAAGTAGCAAAAATGGAAACAAGATGTTATAAATTTGAAAAACCATACTACTCAATATAAAGTACTGAAAGATGAAGAGAGATAAAACAAAAAGCCCTGAAGACATATATGGATAGCGATGAGTATAAAAAAGAAGTTGAAGCAAATGTAAAGGCAGAAAAAACTTTTACAGTTGCAAAACCAAAACCGTACAGTATGAAAACTTAGCACAAGAAAGTAAAAATAACGACGCAGCCATGCAAAAGGCAATGAAAAGCGCAGATATTATAAAAGCTAATAATGACTGGTTAGATGCCAAGCCAACGCTAAAGCAGCCCAACTTATAGGGTCAATAAGGACAAAAATACAAGCGGATTGAAGACAGTTCAAATGAAGCTTTAATGAATGCTGACTTTAAGAATGCCTTCGAAGCTCTTCATAGTAAGGTGAAACTAGTGAACGATTTCTCATCTGGAAAGAAACTGAAGTCTGAAGGTTTCGACAAAGAGTTAAGAGAAGTAGCCACAAAAATATGACGAAAAATAACAGATGCAGCAACGAGAAGGCAGTTCAAAGTTGCCTATGACGCCGTTAGAAGCAACTGTTGTGGAAAGTCAAGAAAAAGAGTTACAACAGACCAAAACAGACCTAGTAAATGCTTTCTTAAGAACGAAAAGTCAGGTAGGACATTATGCTGCAGATGGAACATATGTGCCAGCTGGTGGAACTTATATACCACCAAACCCTCCAAGAGAAGCACCTGCACCAGGACTATCTAAAACATTTACATCGTCACATGGACACAGACACAGGCATGCACCAAAACCAACACAACAACCAACAGTTCAAAATCCAGCACCACAACAACAACCAAAACCAACAGTTCAAAATCCTGCACAACAACCAACAGTTCAAAATCCAGCACAGCAACCAACAGTTCAAAATCCAGCACCACAACCAAAACCAGCACAACAACCACCTCCACAACCAGCACAGCAACCAACAGTTCAAAACCCTGCACAACAACAACCACAAACAGAGCAAGGACATAAAAGAAGAAGAGAAAAAGGAAACCAAGAATTCTTAAAAATGCTTAAGGAAGATTATGGTTACCAAGATACTCTTGACTTTAGTGACAGATATAAAGAAGCTATTAGAAAGTTCAAGGAAGGAAATACTGACCCGAACCTATTTAGCTTTATGGTTCAGCATCAAATCGGATATAATCTCAAACATGGAAAATACAAGCTCGCTAAGGGATATGATTTAATAGCATATCATCCAAATGACATGAATGAATTTACTCCGAGATATTTGATGTCAGAGCTAAATGATAATTCAACTCTCTTCATGAAACGCGGAAAAATAGAGACGGAACGAAAGAAGAAAGGTTTATGAGTCCGGATGACTTAGATAGGGAACTTGTTAAAAACGGTCTCGGAATATATGAAATGCCAGCAGATGAGGTACAAGAAACTCAACAGGAAGAAGTTCAGATACAACCAGACATGGAAGAAATAGTTCAGCAACAACAGCTAGAAGAGCCTGAAGGAAACGAACAAGTCCCTCCTTTGGAAACTAACTTCACAGAACTAGATGAAGATTTGGAACAGCCGAAAAATCTTGACCCTCAACAAGAGTATGCGGAGAATATGGAATCTTTCCAAGAGTCTAAGAAAAATTCGGCTGACATAGTAGAAGAATATCGAAAAATGTTCACCGACATACAAAAGACTCCAACATCAGATGAAAATATTCAGCATAGAATGGAAGTACTGAAAGAAAATGTACGCAAATACAATAATCCTTTTTACTTACGACCATATAACATTCAATCTTTGGCTGAACTTGGTGAAAATAAAAGGTTAAATTTCAACAAAACATATAGAAATGAAACATTGTTTAAAGTTCATTCAGAACCTAACCAATATGGAAACAAACCTACTTTTGTTTCTGCAGACTATGGAACTACAATGAGATGGGGTCATAAAGCTAATCCGGATAGGTGGTTCATAAACTTACAACCTCAATTCCAAGAAGTTGTAGACGCAATGGAAGTGAATGGTAAACCAGATATAGCTGGTATTTTCAGCGCGGCTTTAATGCCATTGAAAGATATGAAAGATGCAGATATTTTGGACCAGTATGAAATGAACATGACTGAGGGAAATATAACACCTGACGTTCTAGAACATTTATCTCAAAGAACTATACAGAACCATAGAGATGGTTTATTTGGTGAAGAGTTTAGAAAGAAAGTTAGGGAGAGAGAAGGAAGAGAACCTATTGTACATGACCTTGCAAACGAAAGTTTGCAAAATGTCATAAAAACTTACTTTGCAGACAATGAACCGAGAAGGGATGAATATTTAAGAAAACTCAAATGGACAGTACCAAATGAAATGTTAGTATTGAAAAACATGTTCCATGACAAAATAAAACCAACTACAGAAATAAATGACGCAAGACTGAAGCGTTGGGTAAAAGCTTTCCCATTCACAAAAGATATTATTGGTAACATGGAAAGAAAACCAGAATGGCTACAAAAACATATATTTGGAAACGAGCTTATTCCATATGGACAAGCTCTGTTTGAAGAGCTTGAACCGGAAACTCAGGAAAGAGTCATGCAAACAATAAGCGAAGACTCAAATACAAACTATGACAAAATCTTTCTAGGATATAGGTTACCTGAGATGGGCGACCAGAGCCCAAAGGCAAAAAGGACATGGGAAATTTACAACATACTAGGTGAACATGAGGCAAAGATGCAACAACTTGAAGCAGAGAGCAAGTTACCAAAAGCGACACCAAAGAAGAAGAGAAGAGTAGAACAAAGTGAAAGTAGTGAAGAAGTAACTTCATCTAGTGAAAGTAGTGGCAATGAAGGAAAAAGAAGAGTTAAAAACTCAGTCAGGAAGAAAGTAAAGCTTGGTCCGAAACAATTATGACAAATAAATCCAACTATTCTATATTTTTACCCATATGAAATGTACGCCGCTCAGAATATAACACCAACAGTTTTGGATGCCATGAACGGAAATGTTTCCGAATGGTATAACGAATGCGACAATGCCATTAGAAGGTCAGAAATAGTTCCTGGAACTTACGAATATACAACTGCTGTTTCTTATGGAAACGTAGGTGAGTTTGGAGAAGGTTCTTCAACAACAGTAGATATTGCTTGCGACAGGTTTCACATTATTTCTATTGACAACTCATTCTTATACGTGGAACAAGACATTGAAATAAAACCTTCTGCCAAGTTGTCTGACAAGAAAGGTTGCAATGGAATTTTCTATGTCGGATACCAATATGCTCCAGAAGTTTTCATGGGATATAAGATATATTCTAACTCTGACTTAGTTCAAACAGTAACATGGGCAAACTATGAATGGTTCGCTTTGAGAAACTCAGTACAACCCAAAGCTAGAGAACAAACAGACCAGTATGCAACTATTGAGAAAATAAGAAGACTTGACCCTAACGTTCCAGGAGTTTATGTTAACCTTTCTGGACAAACTGCAGCAGCAGTAACCAAAGTAAAACTGAAACTTAGAGTTCCTTTGTCATCTTTCCTCATCTTCAGGTTTTTAAGATACTTGCCAAACTGGGCAGGAAAAATTTCTATCGAACTTACTCCAAGCAAAAATAACTTAGTCATTGCACCAACACAAGACCCATTCAGCATTACTGTAGCTGGAACTGGTGGAGCCAAGTTCTGTGACTTTTGCAAAGACAAAGTTGACTTAGACTTTGGTTTCTCAAACCTCAACACTGAAGTAAACTATTATTTCAATGCTGCTGGAGATGTTTGGGACCCAGTTAAGTTCACATGCGAACAGTTTGAATGCAAGAGAATAGAAAGCAGACTTGCCGTTTATATGTTGGACCCAGATATTTCAAATGCTTTAGCTGCCAAATATATTGCAGTTCCACTTATGTTCCCTATACACCAAATATCTGTCAAAGACTTTGCAGGTGAAGTTGGAAACC
Source organism: Trichomonas vaginalis G3 (assembly GCF_026262505.1). Lineage (NCBI taxonomy): Eukaryota > Parabasalia > Trichomonadida > Trichomonadidae > Trichomonas > Trichomonas vaginalis. The sequence continues at coordinate 13,959,279 of NC_067205.1, forward strand.
AAAATCCAGGAGCCGCAGGTGCAAGAACAGATATTGCTTTAACAACTGCAATGAAACATGCAGATACTATGTTTGTACTGTTCAGACGAACTATAAATGACTATTCTTGTTTCTACAACCCTGGTATTAAATATCATATAAACATAGATGGCAAATATTATCCAAGAGAAGAATATTCTACAGTTGAGGATATGAGGTCATACAACTTGACATTAGATGCTATGAACTTTAACAACAACTTCACAACAACTATTAACCCTGAAATGCAAAGTTCTATTATGCCATATGTGAAAGTATGGACTCATACAGGAGGTCAAAAAACTCAATATACAAATGGAGACCGTTCAAACTTTTGGCTTGGCATTCCATTTGCTGACTCAGAAGACTTTATGGGTGGTATTTCAACTGTTGGTACAGTTCAAATACAATATACTGGTGACAGAGACGGTCCAGATGAATTGAGAGCAAAGAAGTTTACAAAACCAATAGCACTTTTCACGGAAGATGCTCTTTTGAAGATTCGTTCGATGAAACCTGCTGGGGCTCCTCAGATTGGCATAACGACAGCTTCCATCGAGCAGATTTTGGCAGCAGGTCAGTAAGTTGTTCTTGAACTGACTTCTCTCCGTCAAATATTGACAGTACGCCAGTTTTGACATAATATTGTATTATAAACTTTCCTTTAGTAATATCTGTAAGTTTTGAAGTTATATTTTTGTCTGCTTCAAGAACTTTCACCATTTCAGTTATACCAACTTTCTTTGCTTTATGAAAATATTTTGGTTCAGCAAAGACTGCTATTCTATAACATTTTCCATTGTTTGTGTAAAGAACTATTCTGTCAATGTATTTGTATTGTTTGTGAGTATAAACTTTGTTCTGCTTCAATTCAATAAGATATCCGAATGCGTCCATCTTTTTATTCTAAGTAAAATGTCATTTCCGAAAAATAGAAGCGTAAGTGTTTCAAAAGGTTTAATGGCGGTGGCAGATGTGAAGTTAAATTCACCAACTCAAACAAACAGTCAAAGTGTTGTTGTCAATGTCAAAGACAGAGATGTTGAAGTGGGGAAACCATACGAAGACGAAGATGGTATAACAATTGTTCCTGTAAAAGAACCAACATATCCTGAAGTTAGCAGAGACTTAAGTTCTGTTGCAGATATTCGAAACGACTACCAACAACTGAAAGACAAACTTAAAACTCAGGAGAAGATTTGTCAAGCTTTAAGTATAATGTTAAACTTGGTCGAACACAACCCTGTAAAAGTGAACTCATATGTCATTGCACCTCATGAAGTTTTGAAAGAACTATTGAAACTTTTGACAGAGGCAGACGATATAAACATCAAAGAAATAGAACCCGACCTTAGTTGCTGTGGTGTTTCATATAATGTCATTGACAAGATATACGTTATGAAAGGAGGTGAAACGTTGAACTTAAAATATAGTTTCCCAGACGTTATAAAAATATTTGACGACCACAACATTTCATTAAAGTTTATTTGCTAAGTAAATGGCAGAAGACATAATGGTTTATACTATTACGACTAAAAACCCTGAGTCATATAATTCTATAACAACAAACTTACAAAGTCCTCAAGGACGATATTGTAAACTAACCTTAAACACAATGACGACTAAAGCCTGTTTTGCTCTTTTGACACCAGAAGACTTTATTGTTGTGAATGGTAAAAAATACTCCTTTGAAGATACTTACTCAGATATACCACCAACAGGTTTTGTTGACTTATTTAATACTTTAAGTACGGGTGTAACATGTGCTGCAACTAGAGCAGGTTTCATTATGTTTGGATGTCCGACCGAGTTTAGTATAAACGATATGAGCTATAATACAAAACTTATTTCTGGTTTTTACTACCAACAGTTTCCTATAACAGGAAAAGGTGTCATACAAGGAATGTCTATTCCATTGACATTAAGCACACCAATCTTATATATTGTTTCAAACTTAGGTTCAAAGTGTTATTCGAATGTCGACAGAAACTATTATGACCAAAAGATACTTATGCGTATAAACAATACTTTCTCTGCTGGTTTGCCTATTGTTCATTCGAATGCAGAATTTTCAACCTTAGTGAACTCAAACACTTTGGCAAGTATAACGTTGACATTAGTTGACGCAAACTTTGTTCCTGTAAAACTTTTATGTCCTATGTATTTGTCAATGACGGCAGAAAGTTTCGAATTGGAAGATGCAACTGGTGAAAGTATTGTATTACAAGAACAACTTCAACAACAAATAGCTCAAGAACAACAAATGCAACAAATGGAACAACAAAGTCAAGAATAAAAAAATAATATTTTTTTTATTTTTATAAAAATGTACAGAATAGATGTTTCAGATTTTTATGACTTCCAAGCATTCAGAAATATGTGTCCATTTAGAGACTATAACAAAGCAGTCGAGAATTTTAAACGTTTAGTCATTTATGTTGACTCTGCTCCAGAATGTTATGTCATGAAAGAATGGGATGTTGTCTTTAACAAACCAAGAGCAACAATAGTGTCTGAACAAGAATGTAGACAGAAACTTAAGAAAATAAAAGTTGTACAAGTTGGAATGAAGATGTTAGATGCTTGGGATATCTTATTGTCAAAGTTAGAAGATTTTTCAGTTCGTGGTATAAAGTTTTATACACCTTCTCCAAACTTCTATTCTATCTTCACTGGATATAAATATGAACAAGTAGAATGGAAACACAGTATTATAGAAGCTTGGTTAGACCATGTCAAAGAAATTATATGCAATGGAAACGAAAAGGTTTATGAGTATATCTTATGTTGGTTTGCAAACATCTTACAACATCCAAGTGCTAAAAATGAAACTGCTCTCATTATAATTGGAAAACAAGGAACTGGTAAGAACACATTCTTTACAGATATCTTATGCAAACTGTTAGAAGGTTATTCGAATCCGAATATGACAAACTTAGAAAACATCTGTGGTAAATTTAACTCTTCAATAGAGAATATGAAACTTATAGTTTGCAATGAACTTCAAAGTATAGATACAACAAAAGTTTTGAACTCAGATGCTTTGAAGAGTCTTATAACAGATAAAGTTGGAGTTGTTGAAAGAAAGTATAAAGACCAAAGAGTTTGTGAAAATGTTGCAAACTTCATTATGGTTTCAAACAATGCTGTTCCGATGAAGTTAGAAAGTTCTGACAGAAGATATGTAGTTGTCAGAACGTCAGATTCTCATATGCAAGATACAGAATATTTTGACGCTTTGTCAGAATGTTTGACATCTGACTTTTACAACCATTTGTTCTCATATTTCATGACATTAGATATTTCTAAGTTCAATCCAAGACAAATTCCACATACCGAAGAGAGACAAACATTGTTAGAAGCAAACAAGAGTGTATATGAACTGTTCATAGATGAAACTGACTTTGTGTCATTAGATGAAAGGTCATTGTACGATTCGTATAAACAATATTGTCAAGAATATGGTTATATGGCAGCTTCTAAACGTACATTCTTGGCAAATGTCAAAAGTCTTTTAGATGTTCAGAATGGTATATATACAAAGAAAAATTTTTCTGAGTAAATTTTAAAAAAATATTTTTTATCCGATAGAAAAGATGACGAAATATATTTCAGTAAACAAGTACATGTCAGGACTTAAAGAAGAACTAGAACCATTCGCTTATTTGAATGTTTACTTCTACCATTTTGAAAAGTCTTCATTCAGCAAAGTTTGGAACATCGAACCAGTTAAGTTTGCTATTGTGACTAAAAATGGTGCGAAATTTGAAGACTTATACATTGACGGTATGTTGACAGTCAAAGAAAATTTTGACAGAAAGTTCTCAAACCTTAAAGAAGGCAAAGCATACAAACTTGTTATACCTTATGAACCAAAGAAGACAGACGACTATGAATATTATGAGTCTAAAGTTGTAGAAGTTCAAGGTAAATTGGGTAAAAAGATTTTAGAGTCTAAGCCAGTGTTTACTCCTAAAGAGGAAGAGAACATTGACATTGACCCAGAAATGTTCTAAAAATAAAATTTTATTTTTACATGTCATATCTCCCCTTCTCTGGAACTGGTTCAGGTTCTTTCTTCTCTTCTTCTACTTTCTTTTCTTTCTTTTCTCTCTTCTTCTTTTCTGGTGGAGTTATGTCAAATTTGGCGCAACTATATTTATGTAAAAGTTCTTTGTCCTTTAATAGCTCATCTATTCTGTTTTCTATTTCATCTTCAAGAACAGCGCATGTGTCTTCTTTGCATTCTAAGAACTTTTGTTGGACTTCATCTTTCCAATCGGCGTCATCTCTGTCAACAAGTCTGTCATTGACAAATTTTAAGACTGCTCTTTGTAATGTTTTATGGTTCTTGTCATATTCCAGAAACAGAACTTTAGAACAAATTCCCCTTTCTTGTTTACACTATGTAAGATTTTATGGTCGACAGATGTTTTGCTGTCAAAAAGTTTGTCTCGAATATAGATAGCGAAATCGCTAGACATTTTCTAAAAGATAAAAATTTTAATTTTTCTAAAAATATGTTAGAAAAAAAGTTTGCTGACATTGACAAGAAATTTGAGAATGTTTTAAACAAGAACAAGAGGAAGTTAGAAAATGCTCAGATAAAGCCTATACATGACAAGTTCTTATTTGCTCAGAATGGTATAACAGGTCTAATTGCACCACCTGGGTCGGGTAAGACTTTCACTTATCTTAAAATGGCTGCACAACAACAAGAACTAGATGAGAAGAACCCATTCTATGAGTTAGTTGTTATTTGTAGTACTTCTGGTCAATTTGACCAAACCGTCAATTCGTTCAAAGATATTATAAAGAAGTCTAAGTTAGTATGTATAAAGGATACTGAGTTGTTAGATTGGATAAAGAAGTACCAAAGAAGAGTTTTGAAGTATAATGCTATAAATGAGTATATAAATTCTAAGTTTAAAGACCCAAATGAGGAAATGCAGAGAATATTAGAGAAGAAACACTTCAGAAACAAACAGAAAGAGATAGAATACATTTCGAAGAAATTGCAATCTTACGATTGGAAGACTTACCCTCATAGATGTCTTCTTATTTTAGATGATTTCGCCTCTCATCCTTTGTTAAAGAACAGAGAACAAGATATGTGTCGAATTCTTAAGAAGCTCAGATACTTTAACATTTCAGTCGTAATATGTGTACAGACAGCAAAGAGTTTAAGTAAGGATGTTAAAAGAATACTTACTGACATAATACTTTTCCCGGATTGTCCGAAGACGATTTCATGGAACTTATGAAAGAGTCCATGGCAGGTAAGTTTGACAGACATGAACTATGGGAGAAGTACAAAGTCATACAAGACCCTCATACTTCTTTCAGAATTCATATCTACGCAAACAAAGTTCAAATTGTAAAAAGTCAATAAAAATAAAGAGTGCATCTACCCTACTTGTTTGAAGTTGTCAAAATACTCTGTTATTTTTTCTTTCAGTAGCGGTAAGTCTTCTTTGAATGTAAGTATTGTACAACCTTTCATATCATAGTGTGTTTGAGGTAACGTATCTTGAACTATTTGTTTCACATCTTCATTTGGGGTCATTGAAATCGGTAAGTTTTCGCGATAGAACCAATTTCTGTCAGATTTGTAAATCTTAGCAAGGTCGTAAAAGCTTTTGTTGTTTCTTCTGACTAAATGTAACATAACCATGTCACTGTCTTCTTCTTTCTCCAACTCTTCAGTATAAATCATATACTTATAGTTCTTTTCCTTTCCTTTTGGTACCGAACATGGTATTCTTTTCTGAATGCTTTTGTCTTTTGCTTCAAGCTTGTTTTCCATCTCTTCACGTTCTTGTCTATGAATTTCGTCAAGAAGTCTGTAAATATACCAAGCATAACGAGGCGAAGCCCACATTGCAACAGCATTTACAAGAAGTCTATGTACATAATATCCTCTCAAACCGTTTGGCAATTTTTCACGATTTTCATAGAGTTTTGGCGATTGGGGTTTTTCTCCCACTCGAGTTTTTGCGACTACGGGATTTCTCGTAGTCGAATTTTCAGCTTCATTTAATAGTTCAATAGTGCTTTGGTTCCTAAACCAGTCTTGTGGTTTCTTATTGTCGGGTGCAAAACATGCTGTCAAAATACTTTGCATTTGGTACATATCGTCTTTGACCGAACGAATGAGACGGAGTTGTTTGTTAAACTGTATGTACTCGTATTCTTCATTTATAGCTTCATGGACTATAACTGTTGTTGTGTTCTCTGTTGTTGACATTACTGTCTTTACATACAAAATAAAAAAATAAATAAAAATAAAACTAACTTTATTTTTTCTATCTTAAGGAAATTCATTATTTTTGTGCTGAATTCAATAAAAATATATTTTAGGTGAAGAGGTGAGATTTCACCTCTTTTTTCACCTCATTTCTACCCCAGTTATTTTATAAACGTTTCACATGGTAAACGTTATTTTTTAAATTTTGTGAAAACTCAACGGTTTGACACATGCCCTAAAAATTATTTTACTCAGAATTTTGTTGCTGAATTCAGCAAAAATATATTTTAGGGTAGATGGTTAGATCTAACCCGATATCTACCCTCATTTCTACCCCAGTTATTTTATAAACGTTTCACATGGTAAACGTTATGAATTCGTGAGACTCTAAACAGTTTTGTAGCTTCTATTTCTTCTTTTAGTACATCGAATGTTTTAACAATGCCGAAGGTTTCTTTATACTTCTTCTTGACGTCAGATAATAGGAAATCGTCAGCAGTTGGATAGTTTTTGTTCAGAAATGCTAACATGTCCATTTTATTTTCTGCTGGTTTTTCTGCTTCTTTCTTTAAGTCTGCATAGTCGTTTCGCATACGTTCTATCTCTTTGACGGAGTAGTTATATTTCCTCATTGCTGCTTTACATTTAGAACATTGCGGATTCATTTTTGCGTTATACATTGAAATAAAACCAGCTAGAACAACCAAGGCGTCAATGGTTTTCTTTAAATCTGAAGCAGTTGGTTTTATCTGTTCATTCCATACCTTACCTCTTCTATCTTTATCTCTTATCTGCCATACACATTTTGCAGCTAATGAAACAAAGTTGTCGTATGTCTTAAACTCCCCAGATTTATATATGTCAGAGATGTTCTTATATACCATGTCGCAATCTTTGTCCATAACTTTATGGTTGCAATGAAAACCAAGGAATTCATAATTTACCTTTCGTATGAACTTCTTTATTTCTACTGAGTCAGTTGCTTTGACTTCAATTTCGTCGAATTCAGGAATAGTGAGCTTTTGCTGCTGAATTTCAGGTAGTTTAGGCAAATGGTCGATGAGGTCCTCCATTTCATAAAGATACTGTTCATTTGTTTCATCTTTCGCACTACAGTCTAAATTACTTGTTAAAAGTTCCTGCTTTATTCTTTGTATTTCTGTTTCGAAAGTAAATGAAGAAGGAATGAAGCTTTTCATCTCTACTAACATAGATGTTGGATTCATGACTAACGAGTTTGGTGCTGTTGTTTGAATTGTTGTTGTGCCGATTGTTGAAATCATATCTTACATACAAAATAAAAAAAATAAATAAAAATAAAACTAACTTTATTTTTTCTATCTTAAGGAAATTCATGAAAATTCAAGAGGGTAGAAATGAGGGTAGAAATGAGGTTAGATCTAACCATCTACCCTAAACATTATTTTTGCTGAATTCAGCAACAAAATGAACGAGGTCAGGATGTATGTAAATACCTTTGAATTCATTTATAACGCCCTTAGTAAGCTCATAAAATGCTTGTTTTGAGGTCGAGCCACTTTTGGCTCCACCGTATTCTTTCAACCAAAACTCAAGAATTTCCTGCATGAATTTTGTATAAAAAGCAACCGCCGGAATTCAGACTGTTGCTATATTCTTCACAAAACGCCTTATAATACTCTTCCCAGGACTTATTTTCCAACAACTTTCTAAAGTCTTTCCTAAACTGACTGACTGACTGACGGCACAAAGTGGCTTAACGAAAACATTAATATATAAAATTCATGAAAATTCAAGAGGGTGAAAAAACAGGTGAAATCTCACCTCTTCACCTAAATTATATTTTTTGGTCCGGGAACAACTTTCTCTCAATTGGAGCTGTAGCATACTCTTTGCGTAAGCGGTTCAGACCTTCTTCGAAGTCTTGGTCTCTCTTGGACTGAGATTGGAATTGATGGGGTGGAGCTTGCTGGAACATCCAAGGGTTGGGGAAGTAAGGCATAGGCTGAGGAGGGTAGTTCGGGAAGCCTTGTGGTGGGTAGTAACCTTGAGGTGGAAATTGGTAGTAATTCGGAGGTCCTTGCTGGAACTGAGGTTGCTGAGGAGACTGTTGTGGTTCTTTAGGTTCCTCTGGTTTGGGAATGGACTCGGTTGGTGGTACGTCGGACATTCGTTTGTGGCTTAACCGTCGGACCACAACGATAAAAATCTCTGCTACTAGCAGTACTTTTACTGACAGTAGCAGTACTTTTTCTGACAGTAGCAGTACTTTTTCTGACAGTAGCAGTACTTTTTCTGACAGTAGCAGTACTTTTACTGACAGTAGCAGTACTTTTACTGACAGTAGCAGTACTTTATCGTCGAAAACCCTCTCAAATTTTCCTTTTTACTGACAGTAGCAGCAGTTTTACTGCTACTAGCAGTACTTTTACTGACAGTAGCAGTACTTTTTCTGACAGTAGCAATGGTCGAGGTCGAACCTACCGACGAGGCAATTTACCTAATTGAAATTAACGAGCTTGTTAAAGACTTCCTCAGGCAGAATGTAAAAGACAAGCTTGTTAACGGTTGGATAACGGAAAGGTCTACACTTCAGCTCGAGACTTCGACTGGAATTCCAATTCAAATACCAGAAAACACTCCTGTAGACGACATAAAGGACGCCAAAAGAGAAGCTCTTGTTAAGTTCCTAAACAAACGTCCTTGGATACAACTTCCAAACAGAGAGAGTCCAATTCCACGAATTATACAAATTCTCAGAGCACTGTTCCACTTCTCGGGTCAGCCGTTCTACATAACCTCAGAAGGCGACATCCAACCAGTTCAGTAAACATCTCATTTTAACTTCACTTTTTTATGTTTTTTGTGAAAGTGTCAAAAATAAATTGTTTTCATGAGTTTTCTACGATGTTAGAAAAAATGTTATTTTCTAATATCTTCACATTCAATACTTTTTCAGCACTTTTCCGTAGTTATATATGAAAGACAATTCGAGATAAAAGTCATAGTACAATGGAATAATATGTTGCACACCATTTGTTGTGAACCAAACTTGAAAGTCAGAGAAACTGTTACTAGGTGGTTCGTAGAATTTAGAAGCAAAGTCATAAAGGTCCTTACCAGTACATAGAAAACTATTGTTGCTTGAACTGAAACTTGCATGACACATAACATTTTGAGGGTCAAACACGTTTCTATAAACTGTCAAATCTGCTGGTGGAAGTATAAATTTAAATGGACCATCTGGTGGTAATGGTTCGTTCTGGTTTAGTAACCGAAGAAATTGTGCCCAAGAACGTTTGTCTACTTCCCAAAATAAAAACTCTGTATCTCTTGGAGGGTTAATTTCAATCTTTTGAAATGAAACGGTGGAGTTCATCTTGTCATATTCTAGTTTCAGATAGTATGTTCCATTTAGTAAAGAGTCGTATTTTTTTTTGAAATTCCCAATAATATTTGTTCATTTGAGTTTGAAAGTCATCTAGAGTTTTCTCAAGACTTTCGTCTGAACGAACTGTAAAGATTCTCATTTCGTCAAATTTGTCTATTAGACCATCAGAACCTTCATACTGCCCATGAAAATATACTGCGAACATAAATGCGTTAGTTCTATTTGAAAACAAAACTCTTCTAAATCCTATTGCCTTTGCATCTGAAGGACTTTGAAGCCAACGAATTGGATAGTCAAACCTGTATGCTCGGGATGAAATTTCTTCATCTGAAATAGTCCTACCAGCATTTGTAAAGATATAGTCTAACGGTTTTGTATCTGCTACTTTTGTTCTTTGTTTTTCAACCTGAAGCATTTAATATATGTAAAAAATATATTGTTTTAAAATGGTATGCCATTTCATATTTCTCATCTAACAAACAAGTTTCCCAACGGTCTTCTCCAACAAACTCAGCGTACATTTCAAATAAAATAAAAAAAATGTCACTTTTTTTAAAATAAATTTTTTACTTCATGCAATGTTTTATTTCTGTGCCGTCTTCAAGTATGCCCCAATATTTCCTTTTCGATATTACATGAACTTCGGAAAATACTTTATCTAGCTTAAAGCAGCCCATCTTTTCACCGACCATTCCCATTTCAATGAGTTTGTTGTATCCTTCTTCGTTCGTCATGAGTGCGTCAATGTTCTCATAGTAAACCTTGACTTTGGATTTGACTTCGGAGAAGAATTTGTTGTAGTTGTCAAGGACTGCCTTTGCGAACTGAGGGTAAGACCAATGTTCGACAATAGGTTTTAATGTGGTTACTAAGCCACTTTGACCTTGAGTGAATTCGTACTTCAAAACAAAAGGAGAAAACCTTTCAACAAAGTTGTCGAACTTCTCATAATGTTTACTCTTCATCTCTTGAGGTTTCTTAATGGAATATCCCCATGTCGAATTCATAAGCAATTTGAGTGTCATTGCAAGTTTGGGGTTTGAAGCTTTCCTAATATCATACAGTTGTTGTATGACTTTTCCAACTGTATAGTTCCTTCCTGGGAACTCACCATCTTCGTTTGGAATTCCAGTCGGAATATATTGGACAAACCTCATGTATGCAGCGTTAAGGTCGACATAGTATATCTTTTCATCTGAGTCGAACTTGTCGCAACCAATTGGTCCAGTTTGTGGAAATTCAAGTGAGTCTCTTATCTTCTGAGAAACTTCTCCTGTTATCTCATAAACATCGTCGAAGCAACCTGTTTCATATAAAACCTTCTGACCTAACTCAGATGCTCTCCAATACAATTTGACGTCAATTGGATGTCTCAATGGAAGTTTGTTTATAGCATCTTGAAGTTCTTGCAACCTCATTGGAAGTTCTTCTGGTTCAGGTTGGTATCCGAACATACCAACCCCTTGTGGAACTGTGTACTTCTTTTGTACTAGAACTTTGTCTGGAACAACTTTTGGTCTTGCTAACAATGAAAAGTTTGTTTCGTCTTTTGGTACAAAAGTTTCTGTCAGCTTGTCATCTGGAATTGGTTCCAACAAACCTTTCTCGAAAAGAATGTTTACAGCTCTGACAATGTTGCACTTACTTTTACCAAAGAATGGGTTTGTAAGACTTTCGTTCAACATGAAGTGGTTGTGGACAATCTTCAACCATGGTAAGTCTTTGTCAACAACATAGTCGTCATGTGAAGAACCTTTAGCTGTAGGTATGTTGACTCGGATATTGACATTTGCCAACGGTGCAATTTTTGCCAATTGACCTCTGAGAATGTACCTTGTCTTCACACATGACTCAAGATACTTCATCTTCTCATCTGTAACAAGACCAGAGTTCCTGAGACATGTAAGAATACAAGGTTCATTGACAATTGTTTCAATTGAATTGTAAATTCCATACTTTGTCAAGTCAATGTCAGACTTATTTATGAACGGGAAGTATCCAGCATGTTGTCTGACTGCTTGAAGGTTAGGTTGGTACCATTCGAACTTGACACTTGCAATTCCTTCAATTGCATTCAAAATGTCTGAGTCGGAGTCAACCATTTGTTCTCTCTTTGTAGTCTTGAAAGCGTCAAGAAGTTTTGCGGCTGTTTGTTCATTGCCATGTGCATAGTAAATGTAACCATCCAAATCTGTTATGGTCAATCTGAGATTGTGTCCTTTCTTATTTCCGTCTTGAATTGCAGCAAGTACTCCCATGAAGCCTTCTTTGTTCTTTCCTTCGTCAAAGTTTACTGTAAAGGTTCGACTAGATGTAATTTGACTTCTAACTTCACGATACTTTTCATATGCATATCTTGTTCTTTCCATGGGAGCATGTGTGTCTTCACCTTTTCCTTTTTTCCTTCTCAAAGGATGCAATTGTTCGTCATGTTTCCAGTAGAATCTGGCAAAGCCGTCGTGTCCTTCAACTTGAGGTTCACTAACATCGAAAGGCATGTCCATAAGACGTTCTTCTTCTAACCTCTCTAGTCTGTTTGGATAATTGGCACGTGCTGTTCCAAATCCATTTTAGCGAAGACCAGACAATTTGTCATAGACTTTTATGGGTCTTCCCTTCCTATATTTAAAATTCTTCGAAACTCTCCAACCATATCTTTGTAACTCTGCTTTTATTCTAGCAGACTTTCTATCCATTCTATATGGGGGCATTTTTATAAAAAATAAAAAATTTTTTTTTTCTTTACTTTACATAACCGCCTGCTGCCATAAGTCTTTGACGCCAACCCATACCAGCTAATGAAGGTTGACTTGGTTTAGTTTGGAAACTAAACTTTGGTTTTGGTTTATCTTCAGTTTTGGTTTTTTCTTCTTCTATCGGTTTTTCGTCACTTTTCGGTTCCTCTGACTTTACTTCACTTGCAGGAACAGTTGTGTCGTCAACATCTTCATAAATATCATATGCCATTTGTTTTTGTTTTCCTTTCAACTTTTTGTGTTTGTTGTAAAGTTTAGAATATTTCGACTCTAAGTCAATGAGATGTTCTATAATGAACTGTTGGTCAGTGAAGTAAACTTTTCCATCTGTTGTCTCGAAAGCTCCTTCAGACTTCAATATTTTATTTGTGAGAGTCTGTTTCTTTTTTGAGATACTAGCCGTTCCATTTCTATGAAAAGTGACTTTATAGTTAGGTTTGTATTTCCAGACCTGGCACTTTCTATTATTGAATTTTTCTCTTCATCTGTAAGTTCTTTGACAGGTTTTGACAATGGTTCTGAACTTTTTGTTTGTGTGTCAAATCTACCGTTTCAACTTCTTCGGTCATTTCATCTCAGTAAAAAATTTTAGTTTGGTTTGTTTTCAACTGGTTGTTGTTGTTTTTTAAGTCGGTCTAAAACTTCCTGAGGTATAGGAAGAACTTTACAAACACGTGGTGTAACTGCTGGAAGCCGACAAATCCATCTTGAACTCATTTGTCTCAATGCTGCATTGTTCATTTCATCTCAATAAAAAACTTTACATTCCCCACGTTTGAGGCGGTTTGAGGTTGGTTATTGTTTACCCACTGTTGTGCATGGTTATATCCTCTGTTAAAGAATCTTTCACCTTGGTCCATATAGTGTCCTGCTTGGTTATAGTAGTCATTTGCTTTGTTATAATAGTTTCCTGCTTGTCTTCCTACATTGTCCATCCATCCTTGAACTTTTCCTCTTGTTTCAGGATTTGGAATAAGATTTGTTGCATCTCGTGCTACATCCCAACCTTTCTGTACAGTTTGTATAATAGGTTGTGCTTTCTCTTTCAGTATACCTAATGTACTCAAAATCTTCCTTCCAATTCCAAATGCACCTCTGGCTATTGTTCCCACTGCGGGCAAAAATCTGGATGCAACTCCTGCTAATGCGCCAAATAAACCCATTTCTTATAGGGTAAAAAATGACGAATCCGAACAAGGACCCCTATGTTTCTAAAGCGACAAAGAAAGCACTCATGATAAAAATCTTTAGTTCAACACCAAATGCTTGGTTTATGGATATCTTGGAAAACATTCCGAGAGTTAGAACAGATGGACCTCCATACTGGTTAATATTTGTTGGTCAAAACACAAGATACTGTGAAGCCATACCATTATGGTCCAAAAATATTTTAGATGTGAAAACTGCTTTGACAATATTCGTTGACAAATACCATCCAACAAAACTGACATCTGACTGTGAAAGTTCTTTCAAATCAGATGATATTAAAAACTATCTGCGTTCAAAAAATGTAAACCAATATTTCATTGTCGACCAAAACCATTCTGCTCTTGGTGTCATTGACGGATGTATAAAAATGTTAAGAGACTTAAACCAACCACAAGGTGGTGAAGCAAATGAAATGTCATATGACGACAAATATAGACACTTCTCCATGGCAAAGATGAGACAAGTTTTAAATATTTACAATAACCGTAAACAAAAAGGTTTGGGAAACCACTCCCCGAAGAAATGAAAAACAACCCTGACTTAGAGAAAGACTATATATTTAATAATTTAGTCAAAAGAGACAAACAAGAAAGAATGCCGGGCTTCAAACTTCAGAAAGGTGACAAAGTAAAAATAGAAATACCTAAACGCGACCCATATGAAAATACTATTGACTATGACAACAATGGGAACCCGACAGGTACTCACATTCGTGTTCGTAAAAATAGAAGAAAGTATACAAGAGAATATTATGAAGTTTTAGGCAAACATGGCAAAATGTACACACTGCAAGCAGAAGATAAAACTACTATTGCCAGACCTCGTTTCAAACTTGTCAAAGTTCAAGGTGGTATACTTTCAAAGACAGTTCCTAACAAATATGAGACAACTCCTGACGAATATGCTAAAGAAGTTGAAAATGACGACTAAGCAATTCTATACCATGCGTAAACTGTCATGTAAGGTGGCATGTATTCTTTACTTTGTCCCGTTGTTTGTGTATATCCTGAAACGAAATGTGTATGGTTTCCTTCTCCCTGAGTGTCACTCCAGTAACAATTTATAGCAAACTTAACGTCGTCTTTAACATCATATCCTTTACCATTTGTCATTCCTGACCAATCCCAATATCTATGCTTATGCCAACCTGCTTGAGATGTACTTAAATCTATGTAATGACTGTGTGCAGGTAAATTTTCACCTGAAATCGTTTTACTTCCACCTGTTTCCTTTGAAGAGTTTGCACAATACAAAAACCTGTCGACTATTTGTTCCCATGCACCAACACCAAACATTACTTGAGGACCTCTTGCATCCATAGATGTATAAATAGAACCTACTGGGTTCATTAAATCAAACATATGAGATACTATAGGATTGTCTCTTTTGAACTTAAAATATAGTGCAACTATTTCAGGTTTCTTCTGGTTTGTGTCAGAATATTTTTTATAATATAATCTTATGTTTTCAGGGTAGGTAAAATCTTGACTATAATATTTATTTCTGTCATCTGTATAATAATATACTATTCTCGTTTTTTCTATTGCATTATATCTTTTATATCTATAATAATCTAAATATAATGTTAGCTTTTGTTCATCTACATGTGGTGTTCTGTCGTCATCTCCATAGTCATAATAATGTGGTGCTGGAGCTGGGTCAGGCAATGTCATATCTGCCATTTCATAAACTCTTAAATATTTCTTTTGTTCGTCTCCATATAAGTTTAAGTAGCAGTTGTTGTCTAATGGAACTTTAACTTGTGTACCATCATTCTTTTTATAGCTTACATACATTTCATTGTTATTTTTCGGAATGAGTTTATACCGTGTACCATTTTCTAAGGACTGTACCAACTGCCATCTAAAATATTTATTTTCTTCATTGACAGAAAAGTCACCAACAATAGTTTCAATATTTTTTGTTCCTATCAAACTTTGGTATATTTCATTGACATATGTTTTATCTGCTTTATTTTCAAGGCTAACGTTTAAGTCTGTTATTTCAGAAGATGTATGTGTATGTCCAACGGCACTTTTCCTGTTTAAGGTTTCTTGTAAGTTTGTAATATCAGATATAGAATGTGTATGTCCAACGGCACTTTTCCTGTTTAAGGTTTCTTGTAAGTTTGTAATATCAGATATAGAATGTGTATGTCCAACGGCACTTTTCCTGTTTAAGGTTTCTTGTAAGTTTGTAATATCAGATATAGAATGTGTATGTCCAACGTCACTTTTCCTGTTTAAGGTTTCTTGTAAGTTTGTAATATCAGATATAGAATGTGTATGAGTCTTATCTGCTTTTGTCTCTAATGTTTCCTTAAGACTTGGTATTTGGTTAATATAATGTATATGAGTCTTTTTAGAATATTCGTTTTCAGCTCTTGTCACTTCACTTGACATTTTATTGTCAACATATGTTTTGTCTGCTAGTTCAGGATGAGTATGTTCTTTTGTTGCATAAGCATTGTTAGCTCTTTCTTCTTCTTTTGCTATTGCATCGTCTACATATTCTTTGTCAGCTTTGTTGTCAACATCTGCTTTCAAAAGAAGTTCATTTATAGGTTTCTCGTTTAAAGTTCCTTTTGTTGGATTTATACAGACAGTATTGTTCTTATTGTCTTGAAACAGAAACTCATCTGTCATTGGGTTTATTGTCAGTTTTAAGTCACCCCCTTTCAATGACTCAGATATCTTAGAATAGTTTGAAAAGTTTGTTGTGTTCTTATTTAGAGCTTGCATAATGAGTTGTCGGTTGTGTTGTATTTCTCTCATAGACGCTGTTTCATTTGACATTTTTATTATAGATAAAATATGCTTCCAATAGAAAAAGAAAATTCTAGAGTTGCTACAACTAAACCATTAGATGAAATTTTTACTAATGTCGGTTAAAAGTTTGAGACCGATACCGTAAAGCATGAAGGCTATCGTTTTGACTACCCATTAAGATGGTTAAGAGACCCATCCGTCACAAAAGCTATTGGCTTTCGTAGAATGAAGTTCATTTCAGAAGCCATACATGGTTTCCCATTTACGGTCGGTTTTGAAGTTCGATACTATAACAAAGAAAAACGTATGTATGAGAAATTTGAACAGGGAAAACTTTTACAAGTTAGTTTGCTTATAAACTTAGAAACAACTCTTCAAGCTTTTCAAGAAAAAATAAACGATATCTATATTGAATATGCAAACCAGTATAACATTGACGAAGGAGAATACCATCTCGATATTATTTATGACAGGAAAAATGCAACTGTTAAAATCAATAAAATAGATAGGGTTGTTAGATTCCCGACGATAGGTGTCTTGGAAGATTTGCCTGGTGTCATCATAGTGTCTTTAAATCAAAAATTTTATTTTGGAGTTAGTTTTATTGATTTTTCAATAAAAAACATTTCTAAAACAAGAAAATAAAACGATAAAATATTTATATTTTATATAAGGATCTTATATATTTAAAATAAATATCATTTTATTTTTTTCATTGGTGTCTGTCAAACCATAATACACTATTCAAAAATTCAATGTGTGTTGCGGTTTCAAAAGACACCTTCAAATTGAACGATAGCACAGACACTATTGAATTTTACCCATTGTATTTAGTTTTTACCCTTTTTATTTTTAAGAATTAATGACTGAAACACAAGATGAATATGAATCCAAATTTGAGGGATGGATTGATTGCAAACTTCCTCCCAAAAATATCCCTCGAAAAGTACCTCCCTTACCAAAATTCGAGGATACTAAATTCTCAACTAATAATAAATGTCGAGTATGCTTCAATATTGCTTATCTTCCAGATACAAGCGAAAAATCGAAAGAACGAAAAAGACTTTATTGTTATTGTTTAGCGATACATTACAATTTACTAACAAAAACATATATGCGCTGCATTTATCATCGAAAACCATCAGAATTTGATGAAGATCATCAGCATATATATCAAATACAATGTGAAAATAATCCATATACGAGAAGAGATTTAATAAAACAAGATAGAAAATTACTTTATGTTGTAAAATTTGTTGTGGATACCAACATGTCAATCAATATGGCCGCTTCAGGTGTACTAGAAGATTTCGCCCGACATGTCTACTCCACCTTCAAGGGAGTAATCAATTTTCAACTCAAGATCCCATATAGAAGAGACGAGATAAGGGATGGAATCATTACATTAGCCGACTTGGTAGCTCCAAAAATACACGTTGAGCTTGACAAGATGGGCTACTATTCGATAACAATTGATGCGGCATCACACGGAAGCCGGCATGGCTTTTTTGTGATGGCTAGCAATCCAGCAAAAATGAAGAACCATATCTTCATTGATACTATGATCGCTGATGGTTGGAATGCCAGGGATTACAATAATTTCCTTTCTGCAATTGTTGCCGATGGATGCCCCGCCCAAGTTAAAGGGCTGTGCCACTGGAGGAGATGCGGAGCACTATATCCGGGTCTTCAAACCGTTTATATCCGATGTGTTGCGCATCTCCTCAACTTAGTGGTGAAGCATACGGCAGACAATTGTGCAGCTTTCGCAATGCAAATTAATTATTGCAAAGCGATAAGCAAGGAGTTATCGAAGCCGGACACGAGAAGGGCATTGAATATGAGGGTTATTCATGTTCCGGATCATCGCTGGATGTTTTTCTGGGATCTTCTGAAGTGGATAAAAGAAAAACACCCTAAAATTTATGAATTGTTCAATATGGATGATCCACCGGAATCTGTTCAGATCTTAAGGGATATGGAAATTGATTTCAAGGATGGACTTCCACAATGGTTGTTAAATTTCGAAGAGATTCTTTTACCAATCAAGAAACTCTTGAATTATGCAGAGAGTGACGTTGGCTGCTTCTGCTACATCTATCCAATGTTTCAATCGACGATTGAGCAGTTGACCGGAATTGCAAATCGTCCTGAATTATCAAGTTCGTCAAAGCGCATTGCAGATGCATTAATCGCCAACATGAATGAAGTTTTTGACAAACAGGGCAACTACGCTTTGATGAAATTTGCCTTTGGTCTAACTCCATGGGGCCGGTCAGTCATCCGCGCAGAATTGAACATGCATACTGAGTACAAGCCAGACGTTTCACTCTTCTTCCAAGAACCAATACCTATCAATGCTGAACTTGAAATCCCTCCAAGGAGCTACACCCCTGATCATTTGGATGAAGTGGCAGAGGATCAATTGGACAGAAATCTAGATATAGAAGAGCCCGAGATTGAGAACGAAGCAATTGAAGGTGATGGCCAAGTAGATGCAGAAGACATTGCTCAGGATGAAGAAGTTGAAGAGAATGAACCAAGGAGGAGACTAGGCAGGAACCTTGGTGAATGGGCGTCTCTGTCAATGCAAGAAGTGGAAGAGTACAGCTTCAACGATTTTATGATCGAGATGCTTTCGAGACGTGCAGAAGCAGAAGCGAGGTTCTACAAGAGAAGTTCGGCCAAGAACATAGCTAATGAGTACAAGAAAGCTCTTTCCAACTTTATACATATGAATGAGAGTAAAATCAGGAACAACACCGACATCACCTGCTTGGATTAAAGGTTTTGGGTAGCATGTGATGCAAATTTCAAGGCATTGAAAGAGATTGCCTTAAAATTCATGTCTATTGCTGCAACCGAAGCTGATGTGGAAAGAATGATTTCAATTGTGCGGAACCTGCGTAATAGGTTTAATCAAAACGCACGTGAAGATCCAATAAAGTGTAGAATCCTATTGAAGCTTTTCATGACAAATGAAATCCTGAAAAAGATATTTCCAGATCTGACTGATCTTTAACTTGCCGTAGCTCCTTGATGCTGTAGCTCCATGCTGCAGCTTGACCTACTGTAGCCCCTTGATGCTGCTTGATTGTAGATGTTGGCCTTGAATGATGCCGCTTGACCTGCCGTAGCCCCTTGCTGCCGTAGTTCGTTGCTGCCGTAGCTCCTTGCTGCTGCTTGATCATAGATGTTGCCCTTGAATGCTGCCGCTTGACCGTAGATGTTGGCTGTGAATGTTATCGCTTCAACCGCTAGCTCCTAACTGCCTCCAAACAGCCGTTTTGCTATGACCTCAATCACTTTTATTTATTATTTTAAATATTATTTAATTTTATTATTTGAATAGGCCAACTTATATTTGAGAAGCTCAATTTGAGACCACTTAAAACATTGAAATATCATAAATATTGAAATATTAAAAAGTGTATTTCAAAATATTGAAATTATAAAAATTTATAATACTGAAATTGAGACAAATTAATAAATTCAATGCGTTTTTTTTTGAAATAACTCTCAAATATTATTTTTTTGTTTATTTAATGATGAATAAATATGATTGCTTTAGTCAATCATAAAAACTAATTTAAGTTTAAAATAATGAAAGGATAATTTGATCGTTTTTTAAAATACAATTATTTTTGATGATTTGCAAGAATCTTTGAAAAGAATATAATATAGGTTCTATTTTTGTAAAATTTATCCAAATCATGTATTACATAAATTACGATTAAAACGATGAAAGAACCAAAAAGTGTGTTTTGTGTTTTGTTGTTGCGTGTTGGATGCGGGATCCTGTTATTTCCGAAATCGACAAAAAATTTGGAAATTTAATTTCCGAAATCGAAATTATATTAATGTTTTTAATATTCTTATATCAAAAGGATTAAAGTTCATTAAGAGAAAAACAATTCGTCTTCTTCAATCTATTGGCGCATTTATTTCTACACGCCAATAAGGAAGGGAAAATTATAAGACACCATGGTGTCTTCAAAACGCTAATTTTTGATATTTTTAACAACCCTAAAAATAGAAGACCTTGGAGAAAACGTTTATATTTCTACAAAATATAACAACTTGGCATGGTATAGATTTATGAGGATGTTAAATCAGCCTGCAGCATATCCAGTGCACCCGGACTATTATGAAGTCGAAAACCCTAATGGAACATATGAAAATATTTTCGACCCAGATGCTATTATTGTTCATGCTTCATTTTCTGGCGCCCAAAACTCTTTCTTATGCTTGGCAAATGACTTTTACGAAAAACCTACAAAGTTATACGAACCACCAAGTGGAAGTATTTCAGACTTTCAAGTATGGTTTACTACAGATGGAAGAAAAAGAATAATTCCATTATACCATGCGTTTTACTTAGAACTTAGTTTCATATACAACTACTATCGAACGGTAAAAATATAATTTTTTAATACGGTTGAGGTGTTGGATTTGGTTGCCAACTAGACTGTGGTGCAGGTTCAGGCTGTTGTATAACAGGAGCTTGTTCTTCTGGTTCAGGGTCTTTATGTATAATACCAACAAACTGACCTACTCTTTTACCAATATTTTTGACACCGTTCCATACTCCTCTTCCGACAGATTTTATTCCATTCCATATACCTCTTCCAACATTTCGAAAGAAGTTTCCTATCTTACTGAAGAAACCCATTTTACTATATGTAAAAATCTAATGTCCACCTAGTCTCTTACGTTTCCTGTTGAGTTCCATAGCATTCTTTAACTGGAACTCATACATTCTGTTTCTCCTCTGGTAGAAAACATATTCTGGGTCAACTCCTGTGTTCGCGTCATCTGCATAAAGTTGTTTATATCCCACTTCAGGGTTTGTATAAAACTCTTTCCATCTCATATTTGCATACCATGGTGGCAAACCTAACGCAGCGTCATTTGACATGGCAGTTTGCATTTGTACATCTGTTGGCACTTGACCATAGTTTGCCATTGCAGTTTGTATTCTAACTTCATTTGGAATATTCTCTGGGTTTGGTTGTCCAGGTTGCTGTGCATTCGCTAAGTTCTGTGCGTCCATTTAATATTAGATAAAAATATCTCTTACGAGTACATATGCTGAACATTTGCAGGCATTGGTTCATCTTCATATTCTCTGTACTTTTCTGCCACGTCAAATAAATAAATGACACAATGGAAAAAACCTAAAACAAGTAGTCCTATTTCAAACCACATTTACTTACTAATAAAATTTCTTTATTGTGACACTTTCTCCAGTTTATAGGACCTCTCTCATATTCTATCTTGTCATATATAAACTCATAGTCATGTATGTCCTCTAACCATCTCATAACGGTTTCCAAACCACTTTTATCGGATGTAAAGTAAAAGCATGGATGGTTATGTATAACGTCTAAAGTTTCTAAAGAGTCTCTCAAAGTCCAGTCTACTTGGTATTGAAAATCCCATGTGTTATAGAACGGCGGGTCCACTATAAAGAAAACATTTTCCTTGTCTTTATATTTTCATACAACTCTGTCCAATGACATCTCACAAACTCTATACCTCAATATATTTTTCTATGTCCTCTTTGAAAACCTTTGTATAGTTAAGATATAAAACTTTTGACATAAGTGTTTCAATGTCATGAACTCTTATAGAACCACTATATAATAGTCTAGCAGATATACTATCCCAGTCTATATATTCTGCTTTTTTCAAAACCTCTCTCACAATATTTTTCTTATCTAATGGTATACGTTCCATCTTACCTATAGGTATCTTTTCTTTTAACTCTTTCAATATATTGTTTGTGTCTGGTATATGTTTGAGACGGTCCATATAGTTGTCGAAGTCATTGCATATAATCTTTGAGTCAGGAAATATTGTATGGCACAAATGGGATATATAGAAACTTCCACCGAACAAATCTACAAATGTTAGACCATTCGGTAGTTTCTTAAGTTCTCTCAATATAATATCTTTACATTTACTCTTATTTCCAAAGAACGGTAACAGTGGTTTTGTAAAATTCATTTATATATAATAATAAAAATTTTTTACCCGAAAAGTGACAGAAAAGTGACAAAGCATGAAAACATATATAATTTGTGAAAAGCGACACATTATATATGTTTTCGACCCAGAAGAAGGCTTCTTCCCAGAAGCAATGGAGGAAGAAGAAGAAGAGGAGGAAATACAAGACTCTATCCAAGAAGAGTCCTCCGAATTCACACCAGAAGACTAACAATTTTCCGAATAAAAACTTCATTTATACTAAACATCTTCGGGGCTAGAGGGCGCAACGCGCCTGGAAGCCCCACTACCTTTTTTTTTCATATGGTTTTATGATAGATAAGCATTATATTCCCACTCATTATATTCGTAAATTTTGAGGTTTATCCTTCGCTTTTAAGATCATTGAATTTGATTTTTATATAAAATAGTTATATATTAGAAAATAATATGAGTTTATGTGATATTATTTTTCAGAAGATTTCATTCTATATGCCTATGAAAAGTACTCTCAAAACTAACTTTTTCCTAATTATAATTAAATCTAGAATATTGTATTATGCTTAGTAAGGGTTTCGTTTTGCTAAAATTGTCACTTTTATAGCATGTTTGTTTTTGGATGTTTTGCGAAACCAAAAAAAAAAAACTATGATATACAATGTGTGTGTAAAGAAAATACTTTATTTACTAGTTAAAAAATCATTTGGTATTGATCAAGTTATTTTTTCTGGATAAGATATTATATGGATAATTGGATAGAAAATACAATTATATAATCTTGTACCTGGTTTAATTAAGCTAATTGTCATCAGAAACTTGTAATTTTTATGAATTTCAGATTTTCTTTTCATTACTGCTTTTCTTAATAGGTCAAGTTCTTATTTACGTTATAAAGTATGATATTTACAAATATCAAGTTATCATGTTTTTTGAGAAATTATGAGAAACAAACAAAAATGAAAAAGATAGGAATAGCAATGAATAGTGATGTGGGTATAGAAAATGTAAGAGATATGAATGCAAAGCAATCAGTATTTAGGATATTGACCATAGATTTCGAAAAAAAAATGCTGCATATTGAGCGAAAACTATGATTATATTATAAGGCTGTCATTTAAAGCATAATGAAACTATTCCCTTTTCATTTTAATCGAATAAGATAGTAAAGATTTTTGAATTAGCTAGAAACTGATGAGATGTTTTCACAAATCAGATTTTTAATCTCTATAATGCATAATTCACTCAATATCTCAATTTTGATATTGCGAGATATTTTTGCTATCGGTTTCGCAATTTTGACACAATAGCAAGAGGGTTCTATAAGCATTATTATCAACGTAGAATCTGAATATCATATCAGAAAATGTCGCAAATCTGACATCTACCCGACCAAATAGCAAAAATAATTGAATACTTTTCGCAAAAACTTTAAAAATCGATAAAAATATGAAATATAGATATTAAAGAGACTTTTTATATAATATTCATAAAGATTTTCCAAAAATATGATACCGCAAAATTAAAAAAGTGACGTCTTGAGTGGAGTCAAAGGTCGAAATTGCTAGCTAAATGTTTTTTAGCGAAATTGCGTATTGTACGTTTTCTTCGCAAAACGAAACCCTTATGCTTAGTATTATTTCATTTTTCTCATTCAATTTAGAATTTACAAATGTCAAAAAATTGAGAGCTGTCACTTTTGATGAATTTCTGTTTATTACAATATACTAATAAATTTATTCGCTTAAAATGTTTTCAATTAAGGGTGGCTTCCGACCAAATTGTCACTTTTTAGCCCAAGTGAGAAAATTTCGTAATTTATAACCAAGTTTTTTAAAATCTATATTTAATAAAGATTCTATTTTTCTTATTAAATTTCAAAAATGAGGGGGTTCGGAATCGTCCACAAATTGCCGAAAGGGTTTTTGCTAGTTTTGAATCCGCTTATTTTTATCGACCAAAATTATAATAAATATAATTTTCGATAAGTATTCTACCCAAATGATTCTTCAAAAAATTATTTTTCGGATTTTATTCCGTAAAAAAACGTTGCAGAAAACGCCTAGAAAATTTCGAATTTTCCCTAAAAAATTCAGTGCAGGTCGATTTAAGAGATTTTTCAAAAATAATCATATCAGTAGATAGGGTATAATATAGAGGAGCTTTATGAATAACTCAAAATCCGGGAAACTCAATATTCAACGAGAAAAACGCTTAACGAATCTCACTTTTGGTGTAAACATCACAAAAAATTGAGAGAGCTTTCTGGTCGGAAGCCTCCCTTAAAAAAATTCTCAAAGAATTTTTTTACATCCCTGTTCCAACGTTTGTCCCCAACGTTAATGAAACATTTCATAATAATATAGAATGAGTTCAAATATGCGAACAGTTGTGAATTCTGAATTTTGAAAGTAAAAAATGAATATTGAATTATGCTATCATAATGATGGTTTAAATATATTGCTCAAATAAATCAGCAAAAGAAACAGATAAAAGATAAAATTTTGGATTGGATATTATATTATTCTTTGATACGATTTGATTTGTACATAATTTCTCATATTGATTCCTAAGAATGAATATCTTTTATTTTTTGAAATTCAAAAATGGATTTTGAAATTTGAAGAATTTTCGAATTTTGTTTATAATTTATTGATATACTATATTGATTGGATCTTATTCTAGTTGGCATAATTTTCAATTTAAATAATTTTTCTAAAATTGAATTTCCAAATAATATTGAATCGATCATATTATTCTTAGCTAATTATCTTGTATTTCATCATTTATTGAACCAATTTAACAATTTAAAAATCGATGATATTCAATTTTTGCTGAGTCAGCATTGTAGAAATACATATGATCTGTATGGCTAGCTAACATATTAATCATTTGGTTAAAATTAAAGATTTCAATGCATTGGCAATAATAGAATCAACATCTTTATCAGTTTTTGAAGCGATTATTTTTTAATATCGGCATTTAATACCACTTCATCTCAGATAATATTTGCCATTACTTTTTTTCCCATGCATTCATTTCAATTATTTTTTCAAAGCCTTATGAAAAGTTGTAACTCACAAAAATATTTATACTACTTCCAGTCTCAATTGAAGAAACATAACTTATTATATCATATTGTATAATAAAAACACTTATCCATAAATTGAAAGAATCGTTATATGATCAATTTTTCAGATAGATTCCTTTTCAATGATTATTTTATTCTTCAATTATTTTTACGTAATAATGTCCAACTCATGTAGAATAGATTATCGATTTCAAAATTAAAATTACATTTTTTCTAGAAAATCGAAGCTTAGTTAGCCAAGACAAGTCCCAAACTTAGCGATCAGCATTTTAAGTACTACATAATATCGGATAATGATCTACTAAATAAAATTATAAAAACCTCGATTTTTTAAACAGAAAAATTTAATAAACAAGAAAGTACAGAAAAATGATAACAAAATTAAACAAGTCTGCTTTTCAATTGTTTTCGCATATGTTGAATAAGCTATATGGATCGGAAGTGGATACTTTTAACATATCAATTAAATTTTTGGATAATGGAGTATAACTATCCATTTCAACGTTTTTCTTATTAGAAAATTCCTGCAAATTTTCTGAAGATTGAGCCATTGGCAATGGAATTTGAATACCATAAGATTGCGTGATGAATTCATTTGGTTTTATTCCTAAGTCTGATGGATATTTTTGATAAATTAGTTGATATCTATATCTACATTGAACATCTGTTCGCCCATGAATTTCATTTGCAACCTTGGTCCAACTATGGTCTCTATTGATTGCAACAGCACGCATAAGCATTATATCTTCTTCTTGGGTCCATGGAGATTTTACAATAGTTGGATTGAGTGAGCGGTTCCAACGTTGAGAACATTGACTTCGAGTTCTTCCATTTCCGACAAAATTGGCCACTAGACGAAAATCGGATATACCAAATTTATGTATGCCCGCGAGAAGTCTTTGATCTTCGTATTGTGTCCAAGAATTAAAAGTTTTGTTAACGAATTTCTTTCTACTCGAGCTTGAAACCGGAATAGGCCTGGAATCTACTTCTAAGAGCTTAATTAAATTATCGAGTGGCTGAGTTGTTCCCAAAACCGAAATGCATTGTTTTAATAATTCGTTAGCTGGGGTTTTATTGATAATGAAGCTGTAAAAGATTTCCTTCATCTTCATAACTTTCAACTCATCGTAGCCTGAGAGGAAAACGTCATAAATATTAAGAAGAGATGGTTCTTCTGCCATCTCAGAAAATGAACAGTTTTGAAATCGTCTAAAGGTCTATTCAAAATTTTAATCCCAATTTAAAGTTTTTTAATTATTTGACTATAAAGGACTGTAAAAGCATATTTTGTTCAAATTCAAATTTTGATCTTTTGAAAAATTGAAGAACATTTAATAATTAAAAATTTCATGTTCTACGCTTTGTCCTCTAATTTAGATAAGTAATTGCTAAATGTAAATTTTAAGATGAACGGTTATTTGATAAAAAAAATTTCTATTATTCAAATTTTCTCTTTTAGAAAATGTCGACGAATGTAAAACAAATACGAATCTTTTCGATCTAGATATCTACCCATTCAAAAAATAATTATATGAAATTTTTAAAATCGTAATGATATATTTTACAAATCTCATGAGAGAGCTCTAAATCAACTTTTATTTTTTTTACCATCTTTTTTTTGAAATTTCAGAAAATCTTTTTTTGAATTTAAAATTTGAAACCAAGCTTGGAAATATTTTCAATATTTGTAACTTAAATCATATGCATATATTAATTTAGCAAATAATAACAATTTAATTGTGTAATTTTTTATTGGTGAAAATAACACAATCTTATCATTAAAAAAACATTAATTGTTTATTCATCTCATATCATTATAATTCTATTTTTATATATATCTTATGTACTTTATCTGTAAAAAATTATTTATTAAAATGTTTTGTAGAATTGATATCCATTAGAATGGATTTTAAATTCCATACAAGTGTATTATAAAACCATCTATTTGATTTTTTGTTTTCGTTTATATTTATATATTTTGAATAATTAGAAATGTGTAAGTAATAATTCTATTCGATTAATTTGATGATAGTGGTCTAAAAGTTAATTTTTGAATAATTTGTAATTATCGTTTTATGAAAAAATGGGATAAATATTCATTATATTGTTTCTCATCGAAAAATATGATATGTTTAAAAAAAAAAAAAAAAAAAAAAAAAAGGTAGTGGGGCTTCCAGGGGCTGCGCCCCTTCTAGCCCCGAAGATGTTTAGTATAAAATGAGGTTTTTATTCGGAAAATTGTTAGTCTTCTGGTGTGAATTCGGAGGACTCTTCGTGTTTCTCTTCTTCGTGTTTCTCTTCTTCTTCCTCTTCCATTGCTTCTGGGAAGAAGTCTTCTTCTGGGTCGAAGACATTATATAATGTGTAATTGAATGACACATTATATCTTTCTTTGAGTTCGCTCCTGACAAAGAACTTAGTTCCAGGAATACAGAAGACTTCTGTGCGTTGGAAAAGCTGATGTCCTGGAACAAATTTGGCAATTAGAGACTTCTTTTTTCCGAATTGTTCAGGAGTTTCCATGACGACAGTAACAACATCTCCATCTGCGAGGTCTTGTTGTTGTTCGGAAAGGTAAAGAGCAATGATATAAATGGTTGCTGCGTTGAATTCGAGAAAGTCGAATTCAAATTGTGTAGTCGTATAGCAGTCAAACCATTTTGTACAGTTGTCTCCGAACTCGTCAATGTATTCATCTTGGTCATATCCGTAACTAAAGACTTGGAATTCGGCAATTGTCTTGTCGAATGACCGTTGGATGTTACGAGGAAGATTTTGACGAACTTGGTATAAAGTTCTCAACATTATGAGCTTAGTAAATGTTGGAAAATACTGAACTAAGACATCGCTAAGCTCAATTGGACTTGGAATTGTCTTAGTAAGTTCAATTGAACTAGCAATTGCTTTGTTCAGAACTTCACAGAACTGAGTATTGTATATAGCGTCTGGTTGTGTGTTTTCTTCGGCGTCTTTGAGATATTTAGAGCAAATTTGTTGAAGAATTTCTCTTAATTCGCTGTTAGACTTTTTGGCGGTTATTCTAACAGCTGTGCCAGTTCTTGGAGGTTGTGGGGCTTTGGCTTTGGTTAGCGGTTGAGAATTGTTAATGTTGGCTTCCATTAGACAAAAATAAACTGTTTTTTTCGGACTACTCATAGAAAAGTTTAAAATAAACCGTTTTCGTCAACGGTAACCCCCTCTATTTTTTTATTTTATTTAATAGTTACCGTTGGCAAACCGTTCCATCTCAAATATTGAATGAACTATAAACGTTTTTTGTTTTCTATATATACTTTTTTGTCCAACGGTAAAACTTTTTACACAACGGTTTTTGAGAGTCGTCGCCGTTGACTTTTTTGTAGAGCACTCAAAATAGTACAGCTTTGTCTGGACAAGTAAGGGTCTATCGTCGCTACAGGAAAAGTTACAGGCGTTCCAAGGAAGTATACTTTGAGAAGACTTTCCCCCTTATAGAATGAGATAGGACGGTTATTTTACAAAACTGACAACACTTTGACCGAGTAGTTTTTTGTGCTGAACAAAAAGTGTCATATAAACATCTGTCAAAAACCGCTTTTAACTTCACTTAAAATGCCACGTAAGCTACGTAAGAATATACGTAAGAGGAAGAGAGCATTGAAACATCCAATAGTAAGACTGACACCACAACAACAGTTGCAACAACAAATGCTGAATGACCCCACTATGTTGCAACAAATGTCAAGCAATCCTATGCTTTTAAACCGAGTTGTTGGTGCACAGAGTGGAGGTTTAAGAGCGGCACTTTTAGCGAAAATGGCAGGCTATGGTGGAGCTGCAGACGGAACAGCCTATAACCCTCAAAGTCAAATGAATTTGAGTTCACTCAAAAATCAAATAACAGATGTCAAAAAGTCAAACATAGACATACAGAAGCAAATAAGTGAAAACGAAAAGAAACTAGAATATGACAGACACACAAAGAAACTCAATGAGTTAAACGTAGAGAAAAAAAGAAAGAAGAACAACTGAAAGAACTAAGTACAGAGGAATATGCGAAAAAAGTGTCAGAAAAAGCAGCAGAAGTAGCAAAAATGGAACAAGATGTCATAAATTTGAAAAACCATACTACTCAATATAAAATACTGAAAGATGAAGAGATAAAACAAAAAGCCCTGAAGACATATATGGATAGCGATGAGTATAAAAAAGAAGTTGAAGCAAATGTAAAGGCAGAAAAACTTTTACAGTTGCAAAACCAAACCGTACAGTATGAAAACTTAGCACAAGAAAGTAAAAATAACGACGCGGCTATGCAAAAGGCAATGAAAAGCGCAGAATATATAAAAGCCAACAATGACTGGTTAGATGCCCAAGCCAACGCTAAAGCAGCCCAACTCATAGGGTCAATAAGGACAAAAAATACAAGCGGATGAAGATAGTTCAAATGAAGCTTTAACAAATGCTGACTTTAAGAACGCCTTCGAAGCTCTTCATAGTAAGGTGAAACAAGTGAACGACTTCTCATCTGGAAAGAAACTGAAGTCTGAAGGTTTCGACAAAGAGTTAAGAGAAGTAGCACAAAATATGACGAAAATAACAGATGCAGCAACGAGACAGGCAGTTCAAAGTGCCTATGACGCCGTTAGAGCAACTGTTGTGGAAAGTCAAGAAAAAGAGTTACAACAGACCAAAACAGACCTAGTAAATGCTTCTTAAGAACGAAAAGTCAGGTAGGACATTACGCTGCAGATGGAACATATGTGCCAGCTGGTGGAACTTATATACCACCAAACCCTCCAAGAGAAGCACCTGCACCAGGACTACCTAAAACATTTACATCGTCACATGGACACAGACACAGGCATGCACCAAAACCAACACAACAACCACCTCCACAACCAGCACCACAACCAACAGTTCAAAACACTGCACAGCAACCAACACAACAACCAACAGTTCAAAACCCTGCACAACAACAACCACAAACAGAGCAAGGACATAAAAGAAGTAGAGAACAAGGAAACCAAGAATTCTTAAAAAGCTTAAAGAAGAGTGTGGTTTCCCAGATACTGTTGACTTTAGTGACAGATATAAAGAAGCTATTGGAAAGTTCAAGGATGGAAATACTGACCCGAACCTATTTAGCTTTATGGCTCAGCACCAAAAACGGATATAATCTCAAACCTGGAAAATACAAGCTCGCTAAGGATATGATTTAATAGCATATCATCCAAATGACATGGATGAATTTACTCCGAGATATTTGATGTCAGAGCTAAATGACAATTCAACTTTCGTCATGAAACGCGTAAAAATAGAGACGGAACGAAAGAACAAAAGCTTATGAATGCGGATGACGTAGATAGGGAAATTGTTGAAAACGGTCTCGGAATATATGAAATGCCAGCAGATGAGGTACAAGAAACTCCACAGGAAGAAGTTCAGATACAACCAGACATGGAAGAAATAGTTCAGCAACAACAGCTAGAAGAGCCTGAAGGAAACGAACAAGTCCTTCCTTTGGAAACTAACTTCACAGAACTAGATGAAGATTTGGAACAGCCGAAAAATCTTGACCCTCAACAAGAGTATGAGGTGAATATGGAATCTTTCCCAAGAGTCTAAGAAAGATTCGGCTGACATAGTAGAAGAATATCGAAAAATGTTTGCCGACATACAAAAGACTCCAACACCAGATGAAAATATCCAGCATAGAATGGAAGAACTGAAAAAAAATGTACACAAATACAACAACCCTTTTACTTACGAGCATTTAACGTTCAATCTTCGGATGAACTCGGTGAAGATAAAAGGTTAAATTTCAAGAAAACATATAGAAATGAAACATTGTTTAAAGTTCATTCAGAACCTAACCAAGATGGAAACAAACCTACTTTTGTTTCTGCAGACGATGGAACTACAATGAGATGGGGTCATAAAGCTAACCCGGATAGGTGGTTCATAAACTTACAACCACAATTCCAAGAAGTTGTAGACGCAATGGAAGTCAATGGTGAACAAGATATAGCTGGTATTTTAAGCGCGCGCTTTAATGCCATTGAAAGATATGAAACATGCAGATATTTTGGACCAGTATGAAATGAACATGGCTGATGGAAATATAACACCTGACGTTCTAGAACATTTATCTCAAAGAACTACACAGAACCATAGAGATGGTATATTTGGTGAAGAGTTTAGAAAGAAAGTTAGGGAGAGAGAAGAAGAGAACCTATTGTACATGACCTTGCAAACGAAAGTTTACAAAATGTCATAAAAACTTACTTTGCAGACGATGAATCGAGAAGGGATGAATATTTAAGAAAACTCAAATGGACAGTACCAAATGAAATGTTAGTATTGAAAAACATGTTCCTTGACAAAATAAAACCAACTACAGAAATAAACGACGCAAGACTGAAAGATTGGTAAAAGCTTTCCCATTCACAAAAGATATAGTTGGTAACATGGAAAGAAAACCAGAATGGCTACAAAAACATATATTTGGAAACGAGCATATTCCATATGGACAGCACTGTTTGAAGAGCTTTGAACCTGAAACTCAGGAAAAGAGTCATGCAAACAATAAAGGAAGACTCAAATACAAACTATGACAAACTCTTTCTAGATATAGGTTACCTGAGATGGGCGACCAGAGCCAAAAGGCAAAAAAGGCATGGAAATTTGCAACATACTAGATGAACATAATGCAAAAGATGCAACAACTTCAAGCAGAGGGCAATGAAGGAAAAGAAGAGTTAAAAATCAGTCAGGAACAAAGTAAAGCTTGGTCCACGTGGGTTCTATTATGACATATAAATCCAACTATTCTATATTTTTACTCATATGAAATGTACGCCGCTCAGAATATAACGCCAACAGTTTTGGATGCCATGAACGGAAATGTTTCCGAATGGTATAACGAATGCGACAATGCCATTAGAAGGTCAGAAATAGTTCCTGGAACTTACGAATATACAACTGCTGTTTCTTATGGAAACGTAGGTGAGTTTGGAGAAGGTTCTTCAACAACAGTAGATATTGCTTGCGACAGGTTTCATATAATTTCTATTGACAACTCTTTTCTTATACGTGGAACAAGACATTGAAATAAAACCTTCTGCCAAGTTGTCTGAAAAGGTTGCAATGGAATTTTCTATGTCGGATACCAATATGCTCCAGAAGTTTTCATGGGATATAAGATATTTCTAACTCTGACTTAGTTCAAACAGTAACATGGGCAAACTATGAATGGTTCGCTTTGAGAAACTCAGTACAACCACAAGCTAGAGAACAAACAGACCAGTATGCAACTATTGAGAAAATAAGAAGACTTGACCCTAACGTTCCAGGAGTTTATGTTAACCTTTCTGGACAAACTGCAGCAGCAGTAACCAAAGTAAAATTGAAACTTAGAGTTCCTTTGTCATCTTTCCTCATCTTCAGGTTTTTAAGATACTTGCCAAACTGGGCAGGAAAAATTTCTATAGAACTTACTCCAAGCAAAAATAACTTAGTCATTGCACCAACACAAGACCCATTCACTCTTACAGACGTAAAGGGAACAAATCAAACGTCATTCGCCGACTTTTGCAAAGACAAAGTTGACTTAGACTTTGGTTTCTCAAACCTCAACTGAAGTAAACTATTATTTCAATGCTGCTGGAACTGCTTGGACCCAGTTAAGTTCACATGCGAAAAGTTTGAATGCAAGAGAATAGAAAGCAGACTTGCAGTCTATATGTTGGACCCAGATATTTCAAATGCTTTAGCTGCAAATATATTGCAGTTCCACTTATGTTCCCTATACACCAAATATCTGTCAAAGACTTTGCAGGTGAAGTTGGAAACCAAAGTGCTGACCCAGGTGCAAGAACAGATATTGCTTTAACAACTGCAATGAAACATGCAGATACTATGTTTGTACTGTTCAGACGAACTATAAATGACTATTCTTGTTTCTACAACCCTGGTATTAAATATCATATAACATAGATGGCAAATACTATCCAAGAGAAGAATATTCTACAGTTGAGGATATGAGGTCATACAACTTGACATTAGATGCTATGAACTTTAACAACAACTTCACAACAACCATAAACCCTGAAATGCAAAGTTCTATTATGCCATATGTGAAAGTATGGACTCATACAGGAGGTCAAAAAACTCAATATACAAATGGAGACCGTTCAAACTTTTGGCTTGGCATTCCATTTGCTGACTCAGAAGACTTTATGGGTGGTATTTCAACTGTTGGTACAGTTCAAATACAATATACTGGTGACAGAGACGGTCCAGATGAATTGAAAGCAAAGAAGTTTACAAAACCAATAGCACTTTTCACGGAAGATGCTCTTTTGAAGATTCGTTCGATGAAACCTGCTGGGGCTCCTCAGATTGGTATAACGACAGCTTCCATCGAGCAGATTTTGGCAGCAGGTCAGTAAGTTGTTCTTGAACTGACTTCTCTCCGTCAAATATTGACAGTACGCCAGTTTTGATAATATTGTATTAAAACTTACCTTTAGAAATATCGGTCAGTTTTGTTGTTATATTTTTGTCAACGTCAAGAACTTTCACCATTTCAGTTATACCAACTTTCTTTGCTTTATGAAAATATTTTGGTTCAGCAAAGACTGCTATTCTATAACATTTTCCATTGTTTGTGTAAAGAACTACTCTGTCAATGAACTTGTATTGTTTGTGTGTGTAAACTTTGTTCTGCTTCAATTCGAAGAGATACTCGAATACGTCCATCTTTTTATTCTAAGTAAAATGTCATTTCCGAAAAATAGAAGCGTAAGTGTTTCAAAAGGTTTAATGGCGGTGGCAGATGTGAAGTTAAATTCACCAACTCAAACAAACAGTCAAAGTGTTGTTGTCAATGTCAAAGAAAGAGATGTTGAAGTGGGGAAACCATACGAAGACGAAGATGGTATAACAATAGTTCCTGTAAAAGAACAACCAACATACCCTGAAGTTAGCAGAGACTTAAGTTCTGTTGCAGATATTCGAAATGACTACCAACAACTTAAAGACAAACTTAAAACTCAGGAGAAGATTTGTCAGCTTTGGGTATAATGTTAAACTTGGTCGAACACAACCCTGTAAAAGTGAACTCATATGTCATTGCACCTCATGAAATTTTGAAAGAACTATTGAAACTTTTGACAGAGGCAGACGATATAAACATCAAAGAAATAGAACCCGACGTTAGTTGCTGTGGTGTTTCATATAATGTCATTGACAAGATATACGTTATGAAAGGAGGTGAAACGTTGAACTTAAAATATAGTTTCCCAGACGTCATAAAAATATTTGACGACCACAACATTTCATTAAAATTTACTTGCTAAGTAAATGGCAGAAGACATAGTGGTTTATACTATTACGACTAAAAACCCTGAGTCATATAATTCTATAACAACAAACTTACAAAGTCCTCAAGGACGATATTGTAAACTGACCTTAAACACGATGACGACTAAAGCCTGTTTTGCTCTTTTGACACCAGAAGACTTTGTTGTTGTGAATGGTAAAAAATACTTCTTTGAAGATACTTACTCAGATATACCACCAACAGGTTTTGTTGACTTATTTAATACTTTAAGGACGGATGTAACATGTGCTGCAACTAGAGCAGGTTTCATTATGTTTGGATGTCCGACTGAGTTTACTATAAACGATATGAGCTATAATACAAAACTTATATCTGGTTTTTACTACCAACAGTTTCCTATAACAGGAAAAGGTGTCATACAAGGAATGTCTGTTCCATTGACTTTAAGTACACCAATCTTATATATTGTTTCAAACTTAGGTTCAAAGTGTTATTCGAATGTCGACAGAAACTACTATGACCAAAAGATACTCATGCGTATAAACAACACTTTCTCTGCTGGTTTGCCTATTGTTCATTCGAATGCAGAGTTTTCAGCTTTAGTAAACTCAAACACTTTAGCAAACATAAACTTAACCTTAGTTGACGCAAACTTTGTTCCTGTAAAACTTTTATGTCCTATGTATTTGTCAATGACGGCAGAAAGTTTCGAATTGGAAGATGCAACTGGTGAAAGTATTGTACTACAAGAACAACTTCAACAACAAATAGCTCAAGAACAACAAATGCAACAAATGGAACAAATGGAACAAATGCAACAACAAAGTCAAGAAAAAAAAATATTTTTTTTATTTTTATAAAAATGTACAGAATAGACGTTTCAGATTTTTATGACTTCCAAGCGTTCAGAAATATGTGTCCATTTAGAGACTATAACAAAGCAGTCGAGAATTTGAAACGTTTAGTCATTTATGTTGACTCTGCCCCAGAATGTTATGTTATGAAAGAATGGGATGTTGTCTTTAACAAACCAAGAGCAACCATAGTTTCAGAACAAGAATGTAGACAGAAACTTAAGAAAATAAAAGTTGTACAAGTTGGCATGAAGATGTTAGATGCTTGGGATATCTTATTGTCAAAGTTAGAAGATTTTTCAGTTCGTGGTATAAAGTTCTATACACCATCTCCAAACTTCTATTCTATCTTCACTGGATATAAATACGAACAAGTAGAATGGAAAGAAAATGTTTATAGAAGCTTGGTTAGACCATGTCAAAGAAATTATATGCAATGGAAACGAAAGAGTCTATGAGTATATCTTATGTTGGTTTGCAAACATCTTACAACATCCAAGTGCTAAAAATGAAACTGCTCTCATTATAATTGGAAAACAAGGAACTGGTAAGAACACTTTCTTTACAGATATCTTATGCAAACTGTTAGAGGGCTATTCGAACCCGAATATGACAAACTTAGAAAACATCTGCGGTAAATTTAACTCTTCAATAGAGAATATGAAACTTATAGTATGTAACGAACTTCAAAGTATAGATACAACAAAGGTTTTAAACTCAGATGCTTTGAAGAGTCTTATAACAGACAAAGTTGGAGTTGTTGAAAGAAAGTATAGAGACCAAAGAGTTTGTGAAAATGTTGCAAACTTCGTCATGGTTTCAAACAATGTTGTTCGATGAAGTTAGAAAGTTCTGACAGAAGATATGTAGTTGTCAGAACGTCAGATTCTCATATGCAAGATACAGAATATTTTGACGACTTAGCAGAAACTTTGACACCTAACTTTTACAACCACTTGTTCTCATATTTCATGACATTAGATATTTCAAAGTTCAATCCAAGACAAATTCCACATACCGAAGAAAGACAAACATTGTTAGAAGCAAACAAGAGTGTATATGAACTGTTTATAGATGAGACTAACTTTGAGTGTTTAGATGAAAGGTCATTGTACGATGAATATAAACAATATTGTCAAGAATATGGTTATATGGCAGCGTCTAAACGAACATTCTTGGCAAATGTCAAAAATCTTTTAGATGTTCAGAATGGCGTATATACAAAGAAAATTTTTTCTGAGTAAATTTTAAAAAAATATTTTTTTATCCGATAGAAAAGATGACGAAATATATTTCAGTCAACAAATATATGTCAGGACTTAAAGAAGAACTAGACCCATTCATATATTTGAATGTTTACTTCTACCATTTTGAAAAGTCTACATTTGACAAAGTTTGGAACATCGAACCAGTTAAGTTTGCTATTGTGACTAAAAATGGTGCGAAATTTGAAGACTTAGACATAGAAGGTTTGTTAGCAGTCAAAGAAAATTTTGACAGAAGGTTCTCAAACCTTAAAGAAGGCAAAGCATACAAACTTGTTATACCTTATGAACCAAAGAAAGCAGACGACTATGAATATTATGAGTCTAAGATAGTTGAAGTTCAAGGTAAATTGGGTAAAAAGATTTTAGAGTCTAAGCCAGTGTTTGCTCCTAAAGAGGAAGAGAACATTGACATTGACCCAGAAATGTTCTAAAAATAAAATTTTATTTTTACATGTCATATCTCACCTTCTCTGGAACTGGTTC
This sequence comes from Trichomonas vaginalis G3, assembly GCF_026262505.1. Lineage (NCBI taxonomy): Eukaryota > Parabasalia > Trichomonadida > Trichomonadidae > Trichomonas > Trichomonas vaginalis. The sequence goes on from NC_067205.1 coordinate 13,996,656, forward strand.
AGGTTCTTTCTTCTCTTCTTCTACTTTCTTTTCTTTCTTTCTCTCTTCTTCTTCTTCTCTGGTGGAGTTATGTCAAATTTCTCAGAACCATATTTATGTAAAAGTTCTTTGTCCTTTAATAGCTCATCTATTCTGTTTTCTATTTCATCTTCAAGAACAGCGCATGTGCCTTCTTTGCATTCTAAGAATTTTGTTGGACTTCATCTTTCCAATCGGCGTCATCTCTGTCAACAAGTCTGTCATTGACAAATTTTAAGACTGCTCTTTGTAATGTTTTATGGTTCTTGTCATATTCCCAGAAACAGAACTTTAGAACAAATTCACCTTTCTTGTTTACACTATGTAAGATTTTATGGTCGACAGAAGTTTTAGAGTCGAAAAGCTTGTCTCGAATATAGATAGCGAAATCGCTAGACATTTTCTAAAAGATAAAAATTTTAATTTTTCTAAAAATATGTTAGAAAAAAGTTTGCTGACATTGACAAGAAATTTGAGAATGTTTTGAAAGAAGAACAAGAGGAAGTTGGAAAATGCTCAGATAAAACCCATACATGACAAGTTCTTATTTGCTCAGAATGGTATAACAGGTCTAATCGCACCACCTGGGTCGGGCAAGACTTTCACTTATCTTAAAATGGCTGCACAACAACAAGAACTAGATGAGAAGAACCCATTCTATGAGTTAGTTGTCATTTGTAGTACTTCTGGTCAATTTGACCAAACCGTCAATTCGTTCAAAGATATTATAAAGAAGTCTAAGTTAGTATGTATAAAAGACTCTGAGTTGTTAGATTGGATAAAGAAGTACAAAGAAGAGTTTTGAAGTACAATGCTATAAATGAGTATATAAATTCGAAGTTTAAAGACCCAAATGAGGAAATGCAGAGAATATTAGAGAAGAAACACTTCAGAAACAAACAGAAAGAGATAGAATACATTTCGAAGAAATTGCAATCTTACGATTGGAAGACTTACCCTCACAGATGTCTTCTTATCTTAGATGATTTCGCCTCTCATCCTTTGTTAAAGAACAGAGAACAAGACATGTGTCGAATTCTTAAGAAACTTAGGCACTTTAACATCTCAGTTGTCATTTGTGTACAGACAGCAAAGAGTTTAAGTAAGGATGTTAAAAGAATACTTACTGATATCATACTTTTCCCTGGATTGTCCGAAGACGATTTCATGGAACTTATGAAAGAGTCCATGGCAGGTAAGTTTGACAGACATGAACTATGGGAGAAGTACAAAGTCATACAAGACCCTCATACTTCTTTCAGAATTCACATCTACGCGAACAAAGTTCAAATTGTAAAAAGTCAAGCTTGAAAAATAAAGAGTTTTAGTCTTAGTCTGTTGTGGTGCTGGGGCTGTCGGTTCTTCTGGCTTTGGAAGGCATTCAGGAAGAGGAACGTCGGACATTCGTTTGTGTCTTAACCGTCTTTGTTCTGAAACAATATAATATTGTCTTGAAAAAGTACAACATTGTCTTGAAAAAGTACAACATTGTCTTGAAAAAGTACAACATTGTCTTGAAAAAGTACAACATTGTTCTGAAAAAGTACAACATTGTTCTGAAAAAGTTCAAGACTTGTTCTGAAAAAGTACAGCCGTACTCAAATTTGAGAGACATTGTACTGAATTTATACAACATTGTTCTGAAAAAGTACAATATTGTACTGAATTTATACAACATTGTCTTGAAAAAGTACAACATTGTCTTGAAAAAGTACAATATTGTCTTGAAAAAGTACAACATTGTACTGAATTTATACAACATTGTCTTGAAAAAGTACAACATTGTTCTGAAAAAGTACAACATTGTTCTGAAAAAGTTCAAGACTTGTTCTGAAAAAGTACAGCCGTACTCAAATTTGAGAGACATTGTACTGAATTTATACAACATTGTTCTGAAAAAGTACAATATTGTACTGAATTTATACAACATTGTCTTGAAAAAGTACAACATTGTCTTGAAAAAGTACAATATTGTCTTGAAAAAAAGTACAAATTGTACTGAATTTATACAACATTGTCTTGAAAAAGTACAACATTGTTCTGAAAAAGTACAACATTTTCTGAAAAAGTTCAAGACTTGTTCTGAAAAAGTACAGCCGTACTCAAATTTTGAGAGACATTGTACTGAATTTATACAACATTGTTCTGAAAAAGTAAATATTGTACTGAATTTATACAACATTGTCTGAAAAAGTACAACATTGTCTTGAAAAAGTACAATATTGTCTTGAAAAAGTACAACATTGTACTGAATTTATACAACATTGTCTTGAAAAAGTACAACATTGTCTTGAAAAAGTACAACATTGTTCTGAAAAAGTTCAAGACTTGTTCTGAAAAAGTACAGCCGTACTCAAATTTGAGAGACATTGTACTGAATTTATACAACTTTGTTCTGAAAAAGTACAATATTGTACTGAATTTATAAACATTGTCTTGAAAAAGTACAACATTGTCTTGAAAAGTACAATATTGTCTTGAAAAAGTACAACATTGTACTGAATTTATACACATTGTCTTGAAAAAGTAAACATTGTTCTGAAAAAGTACAACATTGTTCTGAAAAGTTCAAGACTTGTTCTGAAAAAGTACAGCCGTACTCAAATTTGAGAGACATTGTACTGAATTTATACAACATTGTTCTGAAAAAGTACAATATTGTACTGAATTTATACAACATTGTCTTGAAAAAGTCAACATTGTCTTGAAAAAGTACAATATGTCTTGAAAAGTACAACATTGTACTGAATTTATACAACATTGTCTTGAAAAAGTACAAATTGTCTTGAAAAAGTACAACATTGTTCTGAAAAAGTTCAAGACTTGTTCTGAAAAAGTACAGCCGTACTCAAATTTGAGAGACATTGTACTGAATTTATACAACATTGTACTGAATTTATACAATTGTTCTGAAAAGTACAATATTGTACTGAATTTATACAACATTGTCTTGAAAAAGTACAACATTGTTCTGAAAAAAGTTCAAGACTTGTTCTGAAAAAGTACAGCCGTACTCAAATTTGAGAGACATTGTACTGAATTTATACAACATTGTACTGAATTTATACAACATTGTTCTGAAAAAGTACAATATTGTACTGAATTTATACAACATTGTACTGAATTTATACAACATTGTTCTGAAAAAGTACAATATTGTACTGAATTTATACAACATTGTTCTGAAAAAGTACAATATTGTACTGAATTTATACAACATTGTACTGAATTTATACAACATTGTTCTGAAAAAGTACAATATTGTACTGAATTTATACAACATTGTCTTGAAAAAGTACAACATTGTCTTGAAAAAGTACAAGTATTGTTCTGAAGCAGTGCAATGACCGACATAGACCCAGAAGGATTTGACAAGGCAATTTACCATCTAGAGCTACATGAGCCATCTTTGGTGTCAAGCTTGAAAAATAAATGGTTCATTTACTCTTCCTCTTTGAAGTTGTCAAAATACTCTGTTATTTTTTCCTTTAACAATGGCAAATCTTCTTTGAATGTAAGTATTGTACAACCTTTCATATCATAGTGTGTTTGAGGTAACGTATCTTGAACTATCTGTTTAACATCTTCATTTGGTGTCATTGAAATCGGTAAGTTTTCGCGATAGAACCAATTTCTGTCAGATTTGTAAATCTTAGCAAGGTCGTAAAAGCTTTTGTTGTTTCTTCTGACTAAATGCAACATAACCATATCTCTGTCTTCTTCATTTTCCATCTCTTCAGTGTAAATCATATACTTATAGTTCTTTTCCTTTCCTTTTGGTACCGAACGTGGTATTCTTTTCTGTATGTTTTTGTCTTCTTTCATCATATCTTCTCTCTGCTTTGTACAAAGTTCGTCAAGAAGTTTACAAACATACCATGCATAGCGAGGTGAAGCCCACATTGCTATTGAACTAACTAGGAACTTATGAACATATATACCTTTTAGATGCGATGGTAAGTTTTGTCTGTCTTGGTACATCTTTTTAAGTTCTTCATGTTCAAACTCACTGAGGAGTTCATGAGTGCTATTTAATTCAAACCAGTCTTGTGGTTTCTTGGTATCTGGAGCAAAACATGCTGTCAAAATACTTTGCATTTGGTACATGTCATCTTTGACCGAACGAATGAGACGTAACTGTTTGTTAAACTGAACCCACTCGTATTCTTCATTTATGGCTTCATGAACGATAGCAGTTGTTGTGTTCTCTGTTGTTGACATATCTGTCTTTACATACAAAATAAAAAAAATATTTTATAAAAAACTAGCGTTATTTTTTCTGTCTTAAGGAAATTCATGAAATTTGGTCATTTTTTTCAGCAAAAATATATTTTAGGTGAAGAGGTGAGATTTCACCTGTTTTTTCACCTCTTTTTTCACCTCATGAATTTTCATGATTTCATCGTAAATGTTTTGTCAAGACTTCTTCGTATATGTTTTGTCAAGACTTCTTCGTATATGTTTTGTCAAGACTTCTTCGTATATGTTTTGTCAAGACTTCATCGTATATGTTTTGTCAAGACTTTAATCGTCAATGAGTGTAAAACAGACAAAAATATATTTTAGGGTAGAAGGGTATATCTACCCCGTTTTCTACCCTCATTTCTACCCCATATGTCCTTACTGAAAAAGTATGTGTTCCATATGTCATTTTACTCAGAATTTTGTTGCTGAATTCAATAAAAATATATTTTAGGTGAAGAGGTGAGATTTCACCTCTTTTTTCACCTCTTTTTTCACCTGTTATTTTATAAGCGTTTTACATGAATTGTATGATGTATATTTGAAATCCTAAACAATTTCGTAGCTTCTATTTCTTCTTTTAGTACATCGAATGTTTTAACTATGCCGAAGGTTTCTTTATACTTCTTCTTGACATCTGAAAGAAGGAAATCTTCTGCTGTTGGATAGTTTTTGTTCAGAAATTCTAACATGTCCATTTTATCTTCTGCTGGTTTTTCTGCTTCTTTCTTTAAATCTGCATAGTCGTTTCTCATACGTTCTATCTCTTTGACTGAGTAGTTATATTTCCTAATTGCTGCCTTACATTTAGAACATTGCGGGTTCATTTTTGCGTTATATTCTGAAACCTTACCTGCTAAAACAACTAAGGCGTCAATTGCTCTCTTTAACTCAAAAGTTGCGGGTCTTATTTGTTCATTCCATATCTTACCTCTTCTATCTTTATCTCTTATCTGCCATACACATTTTGCAACTAACGAAACAAAGTTGTCGTAGGTCTTAAACTCCCAGATTTGTATATGTCAGAGATGTTCTTATATACCATATCGCAGTCTTTGTCCATGACTTTGTGGTTGCAATGAAATCCAAGAAACTCATAGTTTACCTTTCGTATGAACTTCTTTATTTCTACTGAGTCAGTTGCTTTGACTTCTATTTCATCGAATTCTGGAATAGTAAGCTTTTGTTGTTGGATTTCAGGAAGTTTAGGTAGATGGTCAATAATGTCCTGCATTTCATAAAGATACTGTTCATTTGTTTCATCTTTCGCACTACAGTCTAAATCTCCTTGGAGAGTTCTTGCTTTATCTTCTGGATTTCTGTTTCGAAAGTATATGAAGAAGGAATGAAGCTTTTCATCTCTACTAACATTGAAGTTGGGTTCATGACTAAAGAGTTTGGTGCTGTTGTTGCTAACATGTTCTTACAATAAAAATAAAAAAATATTTTTTTAAAAAAACCAACTTTATTTTTTATTTCGGGAAAATTCATGAGGTGAAAAAAGAGGTGAAAAAAGAGGTGAAATCTCACCTCTTCACCTAAAATATATTTTTGGTGTAAATTTCATGAAAATTCAAGAGTTTTAGACCATGTTAGAAAACGTGTTAGAAAACATGTTAGATCTAACATTCTAACATAAACATTCTCGTCAAATACAAAAAAATACAAAAAAATGACACTAACTTTATTTTCTGACTTTCACAAAAGACCAAAAATATACGCTTTACATGTATTTTTCAGCAACTTCGTCAAATAATTTTATAGCACTATCTATCTCATCTACTTCAAACGTTTCTTTACCTTTCGTGGGAGCACCATACATCTTCTCAAACTTTTCAAGTAGTTCTGTTTCAGCAGCTCTCATATCGTTAACAAACACAACCTTAACTCTATTGACTGTACTGTCATATCTTTGAGTTATATTATATGTTCTTCCTATCTTATATCTCTTTGTATTGAAGTCCTTCGGTTTCTGAACGATGTAAAGTAAGCCCTCACTGCAACGTTCCGTATCGAATGAACCATATGTTATGAAATTATATCCAACAACTGGGTCAATCCATAACAAAACTATCGGTATAAGACTTTTGTCAATGAGATATGCTGTAGTTCCATAGAATCTTACCGATATCATAAGCTCAGGATTTCTTGTCAAAATTTTCTGAGTTGAAGCAATTCCAACCCAATGCCATGTTTTCTTTCCAGATGGAGATATAATGTCTGACAAAGAATATTTGTTGTATTTCTTTGAGTATCTTACGTTTAAATCACCTATTCTAACCACTTTGGTGTCATTGTCTATCTTTTTAACTGTTTCAAACTCAATGTTTAACATATCTGTTCTTACATACAAAATAAAAAAATAAAAAAAATAAAACTAACTTTAATTTTTCTATCTTAAGGAATTTCATGAAAATTCACCTGTTGAATTTTGTATAAAAAGCAACCCGCTGTTTTCCGACGGTTGCTATATTCTTCACAAAATGCTTGTTTTGAGGTCGAGCCACTTTTGGCTCCACCTCTTTTTTCAACCAAAACTCATTTTTGTCGAATTCAGCACAAATTTCATGAAAATTCAAGAGGTGAAAAAACAGGTGAAAAAAGAGGTGAAATCTCACCTCTTCACCTAAACATTATTTTTCAATACTTTTTCAGCACTTTTCCGTAGTTGTATATGAAAGACAATTCGAGATAAAAGTCATAGTACAATGGTATTATATGCTGCACACCATTTGTTGTGAACCAAACTTGAAAGTCAGAGAAACTGTTACTAGGTGGTTCGTAGAATTTAGAAGCAAAGTCATAAAAGTCCTTACCGATACAAAGAAAACTGTTGTTGCTTGAACTGAAACTTGCATGACACATAACATTTTGAGGGTCAAACACGTTTCTATAAACTGTCAAATCTGTATGAACGGGATGAAATTTCTTCATCTGAAATATTTCTACCGGCATTTGTAAAGATATAGTCTAACGGTTTTGTATCTACTACTTTTGTTCTTTGTTTTTCAACCTGAAGCATTTAATATATGTAAAAATATATTGTTTTAAAAAACGTTTTAAAATGGTATGCCATATAGCTTCTTGAATTTGTTGAGAAATATATGAACGTGTTTTCCATCTGTATCTCTAGCGTTTACATGAGCACAGCCATCCTTAGTAAAATATACTTGTAATTTCCTATAGTTTACGCCGGTATAAAAGTAGAAAGAGTCTTGTTCTTCGCTATAGTAGTAAAACTCAAACGTATGCTTGCCATAGTCTGTAATTTCAATTGCTTCATCTTCTAGTTCGTCGACAAATTCGAATACAATATCTCTAAATCTACCCTTGTTCTTATTGTTTTCAGAACAAGTGACCCAACGTAAGTTTTCAAGTCTATTGTCGTTTCTTATACGGTTTATATGGTCTACAAAAGGTAAATTGTTAGGGTTTGGTATAAAATGAGTTGCAATGACAACATGTTTAAGATAGTGTTTTCCACCAATCCTCATCCTAGCATATCCGTCATTTTGCTCCCATTCGCTTAAAACTCTTTTTGTCTTTTTGTTTCTGACTTCAAATGACTCACAACAGTGAATTTCATATTTCTCATCTAACAAACAAGTTTCCCAACGGTCCTTTCCGACAGACTCAGCGTACATTTCAAATAAAATAAAAAAATATTTTTTTGAAAAATATACTGTTTTTCCTTTACTTAACATAACCACCAGCTACCATAAGTCTTTGACGCCAACCCATACCAGCTAATGAAGGTTGAGTTGGTTTAGTCTGGAGACTAAACTTTGGTTTTGGTTTATCTTCAGTTTTTGGTTTCTCTTCTTCTATCGGTTTTTCGTCACTTTTCGGTTCCTCTGACCTTACCTCACTTGCAGGTATGGTTGTGTCGTTAGTATCTTCGTAAATATCATATGCCATTTGTTTTTGTTTTCCTTTCAACTTTTTGTGTTTGTTGTAAAGTTTAGAATATTTCGACTCTAAGTCAATGAGATGTTCTATAATGAACTGTTGGTCGGTGAAGAATACCTTCCCATCTGTTGTCTCGAAAGCTCCTTCAGACTTCAATATTTTATTTGTGAGAGTCTGTTTCTTTTTTGAGATACTAGCCGTTCCATTTCTATGAAAAGTGACTTTGTAGTTAGGGTTTGTATTTCCAGACCTGGCACTTTCTATTATTGAATTTTTCTCTTCATCTGTAAGTTCTTTGACAGGTTTTGACAATGGTTCTGAACTTTTTGTTTGTGGTGTCAAATCTACCGTTTCAACTTCTTCGGTCATTTCATCTCAGTAAAAAATTTTAGTTTGGTTTGTTTTCAACTGGTTGTTTAGGTTTTTTAAGTCGGTCTAAAACTTCCTGAGGTATAGGAAGAACTTGACAAACACGTGGTTGTGTAACTGCTGGAAGCCGACAAATCCATCTTGAGCCCATTTGTCTCAATGCTGTATTGTTCATTTCATCTCAGTAAAAAAATTTACATTCCCCACGTTTGAGGCGGTTGCGGTTGGTTGTTGTTTACCCACTGTTGTGCATGGTTATATCCTCTGTTAAAGAATCTTTCACCTTGGTCCATATAGTGCCCTGCTTGGTTATAGTAGTCATTTGCTTTGTTATAGTAGTTTCCTGCTTCTCTTCCTACATTGTCCATCCATCCTTGAACTTTTCCTCTTGTTTCAGGATTTGGAATAAGATTTGTTGCATCTCGTGCTACCTCCCAACCTTTCTGTACAGTTTGTATAATAGGCTGTGCTTTCTCTTTCAGTATACCTAATGTACTCAAAATCTTCCTTCCAATTCCAAATGCACCTCTGGCTATTGTTCCACTGCGGGCAAAAATCTGGATGCAACTCCTGCTAATGCGCCAAATAAACCCATTTCTTATAGGGTAAAAAATGACGAATCCAAACAAGGACCCTATGTTTCTAAAGCGACAAAGAAAGCACTCATGATAAAAATCTTTAGTTCAACACCAAATGCTTGGTTTATGGATATCTTGGAAAACATTCCGAGGTATAGAGAAGATGGACCACCATACTGGCTAATATTTGTCGGTCAAAACACAAGATACTGTGAAGCCATACCATTACAGTCCAAAAATATTTTAGATGTGAAAACTGCTTTGACAATATTCGTTGACAAATACCATCCAACAAAACTGACATCTGACTGTGAAAGTTCTTTCAAATCAGACGATATTAAAAACTATCTGCGTTCAAAAAATGTAAACCAATATTTCATTGTCGACCAAAACCATTCTGCTCTTGGTGTCATTGACAGTTGTATAAAAATCTTAAGAGACTTAAACCAACCACAAGGTGGTGAAGCAAATGAAATGTCATATGACGACAAGTATAGACACTTCTCCATGGCAAAGATGAGACAAGTTTTAAATATTTACAATAGCCGTAAACAAAAAGGTTTGGGAAACCACTCCCCGAAGAAATGAAAAACAACCCTGACTTAGAGAAAGACTATATATTTAATAGTTTAGTCAAAAGAGACAAACAAGAAAGAATGCCAGGCTTCAAACTTAAGAAAGGTGACAAAGTAAAAATAGAAATACCTAAACGCGACCCATATGAAAATACTATTGACTATGACAACAATGGGAACTCGACAGGTACTCACGTTCGTGTTCGTAAAAATAGAAGAAAGTATACAAGAGAATATTATGAAGTTTTAGGCAAACATGGCAAAATGTACAGACTGCAAGCAGAAGATAAAACTACTATTGTCAGACCTCGTTTCAAACTTGTCAAAGTTCAAGGTGGTATACTTTCAAAGACAGTTCCTAACAAATATAAGACAACTCCTGACGAATATGCTAAAGAAGTTGAAAATGACGACTAAGCAATTCTATACCATGCGTAAACTGTCATGTAAGGTGCATGTAGTCTTTACTTTGTCCCGTTGTTTGCGTATATCCTGAAACGAAATGTGTATGGTTTCCTTCTCCCTGAGTGTCACTCCAGTAACAATTTATAGCAAACTTAACGTCGTCTTTAACATCATATCCTTTACCTTTTGTCATTCCTGTCCAATCCCAATATCTATGCTTATGCCAACCTGCTTCAGCTGTAGTTAAATTTATGTAATGACTGTGTGCAGGTAAGTTTTCACCTGAAATCGTTTTACTTCCACCTGTTTCCTTTGAAGAGTTTGCACAATACAAAAACCTGTCGACTATTTGAGTCCAAGTTCCGAGACCAAGTACTACTTCTGGTCTGGTAGAGTTCATTGACGTGTAAATAGAACCTATAGGATATATTGTTTGAAGTATTTCTGTCTTTAATGTTTGAAGCTCTGTTTTGTCTGCTTTTTTATATAACTTTTCTTCAAGTTCATTTACGTCAGAGATGCTATGTCTATGATATTTTTGTGGGTATGTTCCTTCTGTCCATGCGAAAATACGTTCTTTTGTTGCATCTACATATCCTTTTATCCATGTCGAGTCTGCTTTTGTATTCCTTAACTCTGTAACACCTTTCTCAAGCTCTTTCAACTGTTGTCCATCTTCCATTAAACCTCTGGTATGACTTGAAACCGTTTGTGCCAACATATCTACAGTTTCTTTGTCGGCTATAAGGTCTAAACATCCTGAAACCCACCCTGTATTGGCTTTACCTTCTAAAATCTTCGATGTCCGTTCATTATACCATTCAACCATTTTTTTAATTTCTTCATCTTTTTCATCCACATATTCCTTATCTGCCTTCTTCACTAACACACTAGCCATAAGTCCTTATCTACTTTCTCCTCTAACTCACTGTTGACATATGTTTTGTCAGCTTTCTTTTCAAGGCTAACGTTTAAGTCTGTTATTTCAGATATAGAATGTGTATGTCCAACGTCACTTTTCCTGTTTAAGGTTTCTTGTAAGTTTGTAATATTTGCAATGGTATGTGTATGAGTCTTTTTAGAATATTCTTTGTCAGCTCTTGTCACTTCACTTGACATTTTATTGTCAACATATGTTTTGTCTGCTAGTTCAGGATGAGTATGTTCTTTCGTTGCATATGTTGCATCTGCTCTGTCATGTTCTTCTTGAACTTTTTCAATGACATACTCTTTGTCAGCTTTGTTGTCAACATCTGCTTTCAAAAGAAGTTCTTTTATAGGCTTCTCGTTTAAAGTTCCTTTTGTTGGATTTACACAGACAGTATGGTTCTTACTGTCTTGAAACAGAAACTCATCTGTCATTGGGTTTATCGTCAGTTTTAAGTTTCCTTCTTTCAATGACTCAGATATCTTAGAATAGTTTGAAAAGTTTGTTGTGTTCTTATTTAGAGCTTGCAAAATGAGTTGTCGGTTGTGTTGTATTTCTCTCATAGACGCTGTTTCTTTCGACATTTTTATTCTAGATAAAATATGCTTCCAATAGAAAAAGAAAATTCAAGAGTTGCTACAACTAAACCATTAGATGAACTTTTTACTAATGTCGGTCAAAAGTTTGAGACAGAGACCGTAAAGCATGAAGGCTATCGTTTTGACTACCCATTAAGATGGCTAAGAGACCCATCTGTCACAAAAGCTATTGGCTTTCGTAGAATGAAGTTTGTGTCTGTAGAAGATAAAAGTTTTCCATTTATTGTAAGGTTTCATATAGATTATATATCTGAAGGGAAACGAAAAATGTGGGAAGAAATTGAGCTAATACAAGTTGACCTTTCATCTTCTCTACAGACTGCGTTAAAAAATATAGAAGATAAAATAAATTCATGTTATGCAAAATATGCTGATGAATATGCAAATACCGAGAGCACACTTTATGTGAGAATTGTATATGACAAACAAAATTCACAAGTGTCATTTCAAATCTACGAAGACAATCCAAAGAAAGACGAACAAATATATACAGAATTCACTGCAATGTCATGGTATTATTTGCAAAGAATGTTAAATCAGAAAGTCGAACTTCCTTTAGCAAATATTTACAGTCGATATGCAAGAGATGAACCATATTTATTTAAAGATGTTTTCGACTCAGATGCTATTATAGTTCATGCTTCATTTTCTGGTGCACAAAACTCTTTTTTATGCTTGGCAAATGACTTTTACGAAAAACCTACAAAGCTATATGAACCACGAGTGGAAGTATTTCAGACTTTCAAGTATGGTTTACTACAGATGGAAGAAAGAGAATAATTCCATTATACCACGCGTTTTACTTAGAACTTAGTTTCATATACAACTACTATCGAACGGTAAAAAATATAATTTTAATACGGTTGAGGTGTTGGATTTGGTTGCCAACTTGACTGTGGTGCAGGTTCAGGCTGTTGTATAACAGGAGCTTGTTCTTCTGGTTCAGGGTCTTTAGGTATAATACCAACGAACTGACCTACTCTTTTACCAATATTTTTGACTCCGTTCCAAATTCCTCTTCCTACGGTTTTTATTCCATTCCATATACCTCTTCCAACATTTCGAAAGAAGTTTCCAATACTACTGAAGAAACCCATTTTACTATATGTAAAAATCTAATGTCCACCTAGTCTCTTACGTTTCCTGTTGAGTTCCATAGCATTCTTTAACTGGAGCTCATACATTCTATTTCTCCTCTGGTAGAAAACATACTCTGGGTCAACTCCTGTGTTCGCGTCATCTGCATAGAGTTGTTTATATCCCACTTCAGGGTTTGTATAAAACTCTTTCCATCTCATATTTGCATACCATGGTGGTAAGCCTAACGCAGCGTCATTTGACATGGCAGTTTGCATTTGTACATCTGTTGGCACTTGACCATAGTTTTGCCATTGCAGTTTGTATTCTAACTTCATTTGGAATATTCTCTGGGTTTGGTTGTCCAGGTTGCTGTGCATTCGCTAAGTTCTGTGCGTCCATTTAATATTAGATAAAAATATCTCTTACGAGTACATATGCTGAACATTTGCAGGCATTGGTTCATCTTCATATTCTCTATATCTTTCTGCCACGTCAAATAAGTAAATGACACAATGGAAAAAACCTAAAACAAGTAGTCCTATTTCAAACCACATTTACTTACTAGTAAAATTTCTTTGTTATGACACTTTCTCCAGTTTATAGGACCTCTCTCATATTCTATCTTATCGTATCTAAACTCATAGTCATGTATGTCCTCTAACCATCTCATGACACTTTCCAAACCACTTTTATCGGATGTAAAGTAAAAGCATGGATGGTTATGTAAAACGTCTAAAGTTTCTAAAGAGTCTCTCAAAGTCCAGTCTACTTGGTATTGAAAATCCCATGTGTTATAGAACGGCGGGTCCACTATAAAGAAAACATTTTCCTTGTCTTTATATTTTTCATACAACTCTGTCCAATGACATCTCACAAACTCTATACCCTCAATATATTTTTCTATGTTCTCTTTGAAAACATTTGTATAGTTAAGATATAAAACTTTTGACATAAGTGTTTCAATGTCATGAACTCTTATAGCACCACTATATAATAGTCTAGCAGATATACTATCCAGTCAATATACTCTGCCTTTTTCAAAACCTCTCTGACAGTATTTTTCTTATCTAATGGTATACGTTCCATCTTACCTATAGGTATCTTTTCTTTTAACTCTTTCAATATTTTGTTTGTGTCTGTATATGTTTGAGACGGTTCATATAGTTGTCGAAGTCATTGCATATAATCTTTGAGTCAGGAAATATTGTATGGCACAAATGAGATATATAGAAACTTCCACCGAACAAGTCTACAAATGTTAGACCATTCGGTAGTTTCTTAAGTTCTCTCAATAGAATATCTTTACATCTACTCTTATTTCCAAAGAAGGGTAACGGTGGTTTTGTAAAATTCATTTATATATATAATAAAAATGTTTTTTCCTGAAAAGTGACAGAAAAGTGACAAAACATGTACGAAGAAATCTTGACAAATTCAAGAGGGTAGAAAAGAGGTTAGAAAAGTTATATCTAACCTTCTACCCTAAAATATATTTTTGTCTGATTTTACGAAGAAGTCTTGACAAAACATTTACGAAGAAGTCTTGACAAAACATTTACGAAGAAGTCTTGACAAAACATTTACGAAGAAGTCTTGACAAAACATTTACGATGAAATCTTGACAAAACATTTACGAAGAAGTCTTGACAAAACATCCTCAGGGCTAGAAGGCACGAAGTGCCTGGAAGCCCCACTACCTTTTTTTTTTTTTTTTTTTTTTTTTTTTTGTTTGTTACCAATTTGTATTAGAATTTTAAAAGAATTTGTTTGTTTTAGTTGTATTTTTTCGAAAAATATTAATTTTTGGCTTTTTCAATTGATCCGTATGATAATTATTAATCACTTTAATCATATGCCTATGGCAGTCCCAACGGGAACCGCGGTAATTTACCGAGGTTTCCGCACACCGGTTCCTTTTTTTAGGAATTTTTTAGATTAAAAAATATGCTTTGTAAATCATTTTTTGTAAATCGGCAAAAATTTGGAAATATTCTGACGACAATAAATCTGGGAATAGTATTTTAAATACGAGAACAACCTATTTAAAAGTGTTTCGCTCGATTTTGTATAATTTCAAATTTTCGCATATAGCTTTCTGTGAATTACCGTGATTTTACCGCCACATCAATAGTTTACGACACTTTTTCCGTAAATTGAGTAGTTTACTGCACTTTTTCCGTAAAATTGAGTTACGGGAATCCGTAAGATTACCGTACCTCACTTCTAGTTGAAAATAGCATTAGTATATAATAAATAGATATATTATTCATATTTTTGATTTTGAATTACGGAAAAAGTGAGTTCAGAACTTCCAATTATTATTTGATTAATTATGTTAAAAATACTATAAGGAATTAAATACATAATGTTGAAATTTGAATTACGGAAAAAGTGAGTGTGAAAGTGAAGTGAAAAAGTAAGATATTTTTTGTTGAAATAAATCATAGTTGTACAATTTTGAAACCATATGTAAAGCTATAAATTGAATAAATTCAAAAACAAAAATTTTTATTCTTATTAATAAATTTATATTAATCAATATTGAACAACCCGTAATTAAAATTGAATTCCTCTTAAAATTTAATCCATACGTTAATTTTTAATTTGCTCGGCGAATGCCGAGCTTCCCTACTTCTCTGTCATTCCTTCAAAAAACTCTAATCTTCATCGCACTTACAAACATCATGTTTTGATGTATTGTCGAGAATCTTAGACTTGTTTGTCATTTGATGATAGCATTTGAAAGTCATCTCGAAAATCGATTAACAAGACAATTTCCCAAACATCTACATACAAGTAGATGATGGTAAACCCATTAGAGTTGTTTTGCTATGATTCCTCCAATCTTATGATGAGAAAAATCATATCAAAACAGCTCTAATCGAACATTCTACACAGCTTAGCATCCAGCTAGTTCCAAGTAATGCGATTACAACATCAACGGTCAAAGCCTTTCAGAGTCCTTTAATCATTTCTTCTCATCTCAATGTGAAGTGGCCCCAAACGAACTACAAGCTGACGTTACAACGCATTACAACCCGGTTAATACGAGCATATACATTAGAGCTGCTTTGTTATGATCTCCCTCATCAATTGATGAGAGATCTCATTATGAAGCAGCTCCAATCGAACTAAAAGCCTACATACAAATGAGTGAAAACAAACTCATTAGAGTTGTGTTGCTTTGATTTCTCTCATCAGAAGATGAGAGATACCAGAACAAAACAACTCTAATCAAACTTTCTACACAACTCAGCACAGTATCAATGCAAAGTAATGCGTCTGTATCGTTAACAAGCAAAGTTGTTTCGGGTCCTTCCATTTTGGAAGAATTCGGAACAACTTTGCGAATTGATAGTGTAAACCCATATACATGAAAGCGTGCATGCATAAAGACAGGTATTGTCAGCAATGACTACCTGCCCAGCTATGAGTGATCAGAGAATTACCATCTCAGGCTTTTTGAGAACTTTTCAGCCAGGACTCTCGTATGTTGACTGTGAGAAAGGCATCCTTTATCTGAAATAGATGCTTTTCCAACAATCAAATTCGAAGATCTTCGACGTTGTTGTAAAAAGAGAAGGAGAAGGAAAGAAGAGGAAGGAGAGGAAGAAGGAAAGGAAAAGAAGAAGAAAAAAGAAAAAAAAGGACATATTAAATATAATGCGCACTTAATAGTGCCGAGGCGGCGGAGCCGCCGAGGCGCGATTTTTTTGACCCTATATTACCGCACGGCAATGTTTTTCTCGATTTTGTACAGCCCTATCATATGCAATAATTCTAGTAATTTTATTTAGTAATTTAATTTTTATAATTAATTATTGATTTAATTTTTCGTATTTTCGATAATTGTTTGGTTATTTGATTTTAATTTTCCTTGTTAACAAGAATGCTTGTTATATTTTAGATGGATATAAGCTTTTGCGGGATTTCATTAGATTTTTTCTGAAATTTTATAGATTTGAAATCAAATTTCGGTTAGACAGAATTTTGAGTTTTGATAATAGTATTGAAAAATCAAATGTCAATTCAATTACTAACGTTCTTGATTTTGCATTCTCTTGTAAATTTATATGGCTAAACTAATTATCTACTGAATACCATTTATTTGAAAAAGTCATACTTTTGATAATAGCATTTGTCAACCTCGAAAACTATATTCCAATTTACGAGATACAAAAATTATCAGTATTTTTATATTAGCCTTTTAATTTTCAAAATTAATTTCAAATTTTATTCATTATTTTATATTTCATTGCTTCCTAAGATGTTATCATTTTCAGTAACAAAAAATTGAATTCAATTTATTTTCTCATAAAGCTAATTTTTGAATCCTATCGATCTTTTTATGTCCCAAATTTTACATCCTATTGATTAACTGACATCACTCTCTCGGCAATTCTCTCTGATTTGCTGTTGTATGATATCTTTTTCATATATCTTTCACAATTTTTATTATAAAATCAAAATCACTGTATACAAGATGATCTCATCAAATCGTTTTCGCACACGTTAATGTCCCCAGAATTTTTTAAACCCCCATACAATTATATGTTTTTCACAGTCAGCGAAAATACTTCCCTTAATGTAATATTATTTAACTCGTTTAATCACATCTCTGGAAATTTCAACACTTTTATATAAAAGTGACAATATAAAATTACGAAGACTGAAAAAATAATATTTAAGATATAAAAATAATGAATATCCTATTAAATTTTTCATTCTCAAAAGTTAGAGGTTATTTTAAAACAATCATTTAAATACATGTATCTACTGTTATCGTATGTATCTGAACCTTTTTGCATCATCAAATTTCAAATTTTCATTTAATTTTGAATTCAAATTTTTGATGATTAACTCAACATCTTTAAGATCTACCATTACTGTCAATCAGTGAAGCAATTCTCATGTTTAAAATCTTGAATTTTTTAAATTTAATAATGAGGAATGAGATTCATTTCATATTTATATGCTCGGTACAATATTATCGAATATGAATTTGGATAACAGTTAAAATTATAACTGTCATATAGTTCTACGATATGTATGACGAATCTTTGATAAATTCCTAACAGTCACACTGTTTTTTTCTCAGCATAAAATATCAAAAATAAAACAACTCTATGAATAGAAAACTATACATAGTATCAGTACTAAGTCAATTGATTAAAAATAATCATTCAAAAATTATATTTGTAATGAACAAATATCAATTCGAAAAAAATCCAAACAAAACATTTATAAAAACAAAAATATCAATTACGCGGTAACTTAAAAGCATATGTAGGAGTTTGTGGGCGTATTATTTTAGGATTAGAATTTGTCGAAATGCGCATCTTGTTGACCTTCGAACAAGCAGTAATCCTACGGTTACGAGACATAATCCTTGACGATAGATGTAGGACCTGTAAATCCATTGAGACCTGTGTATATCCGTTCTGTACTTTTTCGATACATTCCTTCAAGCGCTCGAGGTTTTCCGTTTGGCCTCTGTTGATAGCGAATAAGGCTTTGTCGTATTGGAACTGGATGAATTGAAGTTGGTCTTCATATTCCTTGGATTGCTTTTTAATTTTCGGATTCTCGTTTAGCTTCTTTATACTACGCTCTTGGAAGTCTTTGTTAAGGAATAACTGCGTATCCCAATATTCAACTTTCGCTTCGAAGGAATTGTAAAATTCTTTGATTTTCTTTTGGTACGTGGCTTGGTTTGAAGGTGGGACATATAAATCTGAACGATCGGCTGTTCGCCTTAATTCTTCAATTAAACTCTGTACGTGATAGGCCGTAGCTTCATGCGACTCGTCAGCGCATTCTGTAGCGTAATATTCTAATTCATCTGTTAATATATTCATTATATCGTAAGGTAATCCTGGAAAAGTTCTTCCGCAAAGAACTTTATACACAAGCGTATTCGGATCATGTTTCAGGATATTGTAAACATGCTCCGGCATTCCGTTATCGAGAAAACAAACATATGTTTGATCAGAATATGAATCTGAGTCTTCTTCCTCTTCTGGAGAAGAAACCGAGCTGTTTGACTCAGGTAACTCCAAATTAGGAAATTGGAGGCCAGAACTTAATGACCTAAAAATTGGTTTCTTTGGCTCTTCTTCTTCAGCTTCTTCCGTTATATCCATCAATTGATACTTAGAATCTGTGTTAGATGGCTTTGAATCGAGATCGAAAGATTCTAATTGTGAAAATGATGAAAAAATTTTAATATCTTTAAGATTATTTTTGTTTTCTTTGTTCGTAAATAGAGTATGAGAGTGCTGTCTGTTAAGGGAGTTCTCGATCTGCATCGGGTCATAGCCCATTTCTTTCCATTTCTGTTCATTTCGCTTAGTTAATAATTCCTGAATCGTTTGCGTTGTAGCAGAAATATCTCTAACCGAATTAACTTTTACTCTAACATGACAGGTTTGGAATTCATCGAGTGAATCAAAACCTTTTGGTATCAATACGCCTTTCAATCTGATAAATGAAGGCTGCCTATAGCCTATTGAGATATTGGATTGCCCATCGGTTTCGTTGGTATCAAAAACGATGATTGGATTCGACTTGTCTTTATCTTTGTCGTGATCCATTAAGCGATCCTTATCCCCTATTATCTTGAAAAAATGAATAATTTTTGTAAACCTAGCAATTAATTGAATTTGATCTCAATAATTGAATATGATTCTTTGAAATTTAGATTATTTTCATTATATTATATTTCGCTGGATGAGCGTATATATGTAAGCGATAAAATTCGTTGGAATATCAATAACTCTGTACAAAAGTCTTGAATAGTTTAATTGTAATGATAATGAATAGTTTCAGTGATAGTTCTTTATTTTCAATTTTATAAAAAGAGTTTTATAATTGAATCAGTATTCAAATTTTTTAATTTTTTACGTACCCTAAAAAAGACATAGAATAATGATTCATTCAACAATTTATTGAAACATTGTGAAAATCTATTTAAATTGCCTCATTGAAAAAAATCAAGAAATCTGATACTATAACATATTGTGCATATTTATTAATTAGATTTCTGACACTTTTTAAATGGGCTGATAACTTTAGGTATGCCGAAATAGCTAAAAACAAATTGTAAATTTTACAGTTACATTAAAAATCATTAAAATTATCCTAAATTTTCAAAATTTTTCAATTCAGAATCCGGTAAAATTCGAAATAACAAGGGGATCATATTAGGAAAAGTAAAGTTTTATTGTAGTTTAATGTGGCTTTACGCCAACAAGTTCTTTAATCTCAGCATTTGGCTGAGCAATGGCAGCATCAAGCACGGCATCTGTAATTTGAGCGCCATGCTTGACGAAGTATTTAACCAGCTCGACGCATCCTTTTGCGCAAGCAACTTTTAATGGAGAACCATAAATTTAAATTGAACATAATGAAATCAAAAAAGAATTGTCTGAAATTATAAAAAACGCCTTCCTCGTTGATGTTTGCACCATGTTCGACGAGAAATTCAGCAATCTCAACAAAGTTGAATTGAGCAGCGACGATTAGAGGAGAAGAGTCATTAATACATAAAGAACTATATGAAATGAAATAGAATTGGTATGAAATTGATAAAAAACGTTTCATTATTAAATGTTGAATGTTATGAAAATAAAAAAGAACTTCATAAATTACAAATAGAACGGATATTCCATAAGTTCAAAATAGAACGATGTTAGTAATTTTGATTTCTGCACCTTTTTCAACGAGTAATTTTGTAAGGTCGATGTAATTATGAAGAACGGCAATGATCAATGGTGTCTCATGAACATAAAATGAATTTTTGTCTCATTAACAACAAATGAATTTCAACATAAATTTAAAGATGAATTACATGAAAAAGAAAGCGAACAGTATAATAAACCAATAAAGAATCATTTCATAAGTAAAATGATGAATGTCATCAATTAAAAAAAGAATTCCGAAATAAATTTAAAAAAGAACCTTATAAAAATTAAAAAGAATTAATGTATAAACACAAAAATGAATTCCTGATGTAGTTTCAAGTTCAACACCTTTTTCAATTAAGAATCTTGCAACTTCAGTAAGGTTGTTTTCGCATGCTAATGTTAATGATGTCTTATAATTTTAAAATTGAACTGTATGAAAAATAATAATTAACGAAATCAAATTCTTTCTAAGAAAAATGAAGAACAGATGTAAATGATAATTTCTTATTAACATTAAATCCATTTTCAGCGAAGAAAATTGCTGCAGAAATATCCATAAACTTGATGCATTTTGATATCGAACAAATTTCACATGTATATTTCTCGAGAAGCCATGAAGCAATATCGTTTCTGTGGAATTCGATGGCTTTCGTCAAGCAATTGTCGAATGAATAACGTTTTTGTGCTAAAAATTCGATAATTTCTTTATTGCCGCCTTCGACAGCGCAAACGCATGTATTCTTTGTAGCACGATGACCTGTTGATATGAGATGCTTGAAAATTTGTGATGAGCCGTACTTTGCGCTGAGATCAAGTAAAGTTAATTCGATAAATTCTTTTTCGAAGTCCATGTTATGCTGGGAACTGACTTGTTTGAATTCTTCGAGCTTGTCCCAGATAATTGCATGCATGACGATGTTCTTGCTTTCAATTTGAACGACTTCGGCTTTGGATTTTTCTTCATGGAAGACATTGCTCTCGTAACCATCTTCCTTTAAGACAGTGCCGAAGTCAACATCTGTTAATTCGATTGATGTGTTGAATTCTTTGGAAACTTCGATAAATAAACGTGAAAGTTGTTCAATTGAGCGCTGACGCTTGGATGATGCATATTCCATAACTTTTAATGCATATGGAACAAGGTACTTATTCCTGTTCAAGATTTCTTTGAGTTTTTCAATTGAATCTTTCAAATTTTGAACATTGCAGTTGAAAATAAGCTCTTCAACATTTACAGTATCGACGAGGTTCTTTGGTACATAGGAATTGTCGATATCCTTGAGTGTTAATTGCTTTTTATCAAGCAATTCAACAACAGAGATCGAGTTCATGTTTGGGAATTTGAAAGAAGTTTTCAAAATTTAAACATAGCTTTTGAAAAGTTTAACAATCGTGATGATAAAAAAGTTCTTTGTAAGATAATCTACCGATGAAATTGAGTTTGATCGAAATTGAAATCAAATTGCGATCGACCAAAACTATCCGATCTAATTTGTTAAATCAATACCTTACATTAAGTAAGGGTTTCGTTTTGCGAAAAAACGTACAATACGCAATTTCGCTAAAAAAACATTTAGCTAGCAATTTCGACCTTTGACTCCACTCAAGACGTCACTTTTTTAATTTTGCGGTATCATATTTTTGGAAAATCTTTATGAATATTATATAATAAGTCTCTTTAATATCTATATTTCATATTTTTATCGATTTTTAAAGTTTTTGCGAAAAGTATTCAATTATTTTTGCTATTTGGTCGGGTAGATGTCAGATTTGCGACATTTTCTGATATGATATTCAGATTCTACGTTGATAATAATGCTTATAGTGTAATAAACAGAAATTCATCAAAAGTGACAGCTCTCAATTTTTTGACATTTGTAAATTCTAAATTGAATGAGAGAAAAATGAAATAATACTAAGCATAATACAATATTCTAGATTTAATTATAATTAGGAAAAAGTTAGTTTTGAGAGTACTTTTCATAGGCATATAGAATGAAATCTTCTGAAAAATAATATCACATAAACTCATATTATTTTCTAATATATAACTATTTTATATAAAAATCAAATTCAATGATCTTAAAAGCGAAGGATAAACCTCAAAATTTACGAATATAATGAGTGGGAATATAATGCTTATCTATCATAAAACCATATGAAATATCAATTTTTGCTTTACGCCTAATTTTTGACGACAATTAGCAAAAAATGTTAAATGTTAACACTCAGTCCATTTGAATATGAAAAATAAAATTGACTTTGATTAAATGTTTTTATTTATCATGCAATTCTTCTTGCGACCAAAGATTTGAATAAAAGTTCAAAAAATAAGATAGCTTAAAAAATAATATACGGTAGTGTTTACTAATAGATGAATAGTATATAATTCTATTAAAATGGATTTGATCCAAAAAATATATAAAATTTGATCATAAATAAAATCGTTTTAAATTACTTCTTCATTTAAATTATAACAATTATTTTTGGTTTTATATTTTTTTGGATCAAATCCATTTTAATAGAATTTATATACTATTCATCTATTAGTAAACACTACCGTATATTATTTTTTAAGCTATCTTATTTTTTGAACTTTTATTCAAATCTTTGGTCGCAAGAAGAATTGCATGATAAATAAAAACATTTAATCAAAGTCAATTTTATTTTTCATATTCAAATGGACTGAGTGTTAACATTTAACATTTTTTTGCTAATTGTCGTCAAAAATTAGGCGTAAAGCAAAAATTGATATTTCATATGGTTTTATGATAGATAAGCATTATATTCCCACTCATTATATTCGTAAATTTTGAGGTTTATCCTTCGCTTTTAAGATCATTGAATTTGATTTTTATATAAAATAGTTATATATTAGAAAATAATATGAGTTTATGTGATATTATTTTTCAGAAGATTTTGTGTTCTTCTTCAAAATTTTATTTTTTTATTAAAAAGAATCTTTACAAAATATACATTTACTTTAAATAATATTTAAAAACGTGCTCTATCAAAAGTTCCAAAAATTCAATATTTTAGCTTTTCTGAGGTGTCACTTTTGATGAATTTCTGTTTACAACAATAGAACCCTCTTGCTATTGTGTCAAAATTGCTAAACCGATAGCAAAAATGGCAAACCCAAATTTTAGCTAAAAGTGACAGGAAAAAAACGTTTAGTATTAAAAAAAAGACCGATGAGAGCTTCGTTCGAAATATAGAGGGAACTGAGAATGCGCAACCATTCTCAGGGAATATTGGATGCTATTCCCGTTCCCTCTGTATGGAAAATTGAGGTTTTCAAAGGGAGTTAAAATAATATCAAATTTATACTAATTTACTTCAAAATACAAAAGTATTTGACAGCTAAAATTAGTTACTTTAGCAAGCCTATCAATACCCTTTTACGATTATTGCTACTTTTTCGAAATAAAAGTAAAAACAAATTTATACTAATTTACTTCAAAATACAAAAGTATTTGACAGCTAAAATTAGTTACTTTAGCAAGCCTATCAATACCCTTTTACGATTATTGCTACTTTTTCGAAATAAAAGTAAAAACAAATTTATACTAATTTACTTCAAAATACAAAAGTATTTGACAGCTAAAATTAGTTACTTTAGCAAGCCTATCAATACCCCTTTACGATTATTGCTACTTTTTCGAAATAAAATAAATTTATTATCAAAAACCTTTTTTTCTTAGTAAAAATAAACGAAATTTTTTACCTTATGAACTTTTGATGGAAATATGCAAATTTAAAATAATAAAGAAAGCCGCGAGCGAAGCGATCGGCTTAGTTCGAAGATTTTGATTCAAATCTTTGCTGATCTGTAATTCGCGGAAGCCGCGAGCGAATCGAGCGGCTTAGGTCTAAGATTTTGATTCAAATCTTTGCTTATATTCCTTAAATTCTTTATGAAACTCGCAACAGTTCCATAAAAAATTTTAAATTCTAAACTGTCGAAATTACCGATCGGTAATCACACCCTTCACGGGTGTGTCACTTTTTACAGGTGTGTCACTTTTAGCTAAAATTACCCCTACTCTAGCAAAAATATCTCGCAATATCAAAATTGAGATATTGAGTGAATTATGCATTATAGAGATTAAAAATCTGATTTGTGAAAACATCTCATCAGTTTCTAGCTAATTCAAAAATCTTTACTATCTTATTCGATTAAAATGAAAAGGGAATAGTTTCATTATGCTTTAAATGACAGCCTTATAATATAATCATAGTTTTCGCTCAATATGCAGCATTTTTTTTTCGAAATCTATGGTCAATATCCTAAATACTGATTGCTTTGCATTCATATTTCTTACATTTTCTATACCCACATCACTATTCATTGCTATTCCTATCTTTTTCATTTTTGTTTGTTTCTCATAATTTCTCAAAAAACACGATAACTTGATATTTGTAAATATCATACTTTATAACGTAAATAAGAACTTGACCTATTAAGAAAAGCAGTAATGAAAAGAAAATCTGAAATTCATAAAAATTACAAGTTTCTGATGACAATTAGCTTAATTAAACCAGGTACAAGATTATATAATTGTATTTTCTATCCAATTATCCATATAATATCTTATCCAGAAAAAATAACTTGATCAATACCAAATGATTTTTTAACTAGTAAATAAAGTATTTTCTTTACACACACATTGTATATCATAGTTTTTTTTTGGTTTCGCAAAACATCCAAAAACAAATATGCTATAAAAGTGACAATTTTAGCAAAACGAAACCCTTACTTACATATAATTTTCCCCGATAGCCTCTTCACAAAATATTGTGAGACTAAATTTTGAATACTAAATTCAAGTGGTCCTAAGAATATGATCAATCAGAAGTAATTTTTCCATAGATACACAGCAAAATATTATTCCCTTATACCTGCTTAAAATTTCTAAATATTATTCATTATTTCAAGAAATAGCAAGATTTCAAGGGCGCTAAACATCATTACTCTAACCGGACTAAGTGATCAAAAGCATCCTTAGTTATTTTATAACATTATCTTAGCAGTAGAACCAATCACCTTTAAGTTTTTTATCCATAAATATTTTATTCATTAGTAGATCAAAAACATGATGGCGAAATTAACAAATATACAAAAAGATAAAATGGTTAACATCAAATAAAATCATTGTTATCGCAAAATATTATAAATTTTTATTTTTATAAACAAATTATAGTCCGAAACTTAAAACAAATAAATTACAAATCAAATACTTTTGATGGTTCTCTTTCTAACTTGTAAAACTATCTTAGATATCACTCTTCCATTCTTTCTTCTTGATCTAGCGACTAATTGTCCTGTATTTTGGTAGGAAAGATGAGGCAAAGAAGGAGCAGTTGATATTTTCTTAGGAAATGTAATTGTTTCTTCCAAATGATTCTTAAATTCAGAGGAATGTATAATATCAAGAAGTTCTTTTGCAGTAGCTCTTTTAGCCGAATCTGGATTAAGTGTTAGATCCAGAATCTGCTTAATTGTTCCGGTTGCGTTTGGATGAATGTTGACATTTCCTTTCTTTATGTCAGACAACATACTGCGATCATCATTTTCTGGATAAGGAAGCATTCCAAAGCAAAAAGCATGAAATGTTATTCCAAATGCCCAAATATCTGCCTTTGCTCCATCATATTCTTTGCCGCAAGCTATTTCTGGAGCCATATAAACTGGGGTTCCGCAATAGGTTTGAAGAGAAGAACAATTTTCTTTTGATAATCCAAAATCTACAAGTTTGACATTGAATTCATCGTCAAACAACATGTTTTCTGGCTTTATGTCTCTATGAGAGATACCTCTATCATGTAGATATTCTAAAGCTGAAACTATTTGTGACGCAAATTTGAATTGCTCATTTGTTCCAAAGATTATTCCACGGGTGAGAAGATTTGAAAGGTCACCGTTAGGTAGATATTCCATAACTATCATAATATTTTCGGAAGTATAGATAACTTCGTGAACTTTAGCTATATTAGGGTGATCGAACCGTGAACTCAAACGTAATTCATTCTCTAGATATAGTAGATATCCTTGTTTGATGATTGAATCTCTATCAATTATTTTAATCGCCACATATTCCTCAGTAGAAATGTTTAATGCCAAAACTACGGCAGCAAAGGCGCCTTTTCCAATGACCTTTATCACTCTATATTTACCAATCTGCTGTGGGATATGTATCATGTGATATTTTTCTATAGAACAGTATAAATCGCTTTCCATGTTTGATTTTGAACAAGTTATTCTATAAATTGAAATTTTCTTTAAAATATTTGACACTCTGCCCAGCTTTGACAATATTTTGCTTAATATACAATTGTTATGACATTTCTTTATTCGATGAAATATATATATTCCCATTGAAAAATTTAAATAACACATAGAAAATACTTCTAGCCTGATTGAATTATCATTATTCAAATTTAAAATCCATTGAGAATCATTGTTATAATAGATAAATAAAATAGCAATCCAATTATTTTTATTATATTTTTCTCAAAATAGTTAAAGAAAATAATTCTATTGATTTCAAGTTATTCAAGTTCGTATCCAGTGTTTCAATATGTAAACCGATAATTCATCTTTTCAAATTGTGTGTTTATACAATTTTAAATCTGTTTCTCAAATATTTGAGATAGGACGCAATGGAGTTCCATTTTAATGACCAAAATTAGCTTAAATATGATATTGGAACCATTCATGTTCTAATTGTTATTTAACGTCACATGCGAATATTCATAATCCTCAGAATTACTTTTCTATGGATAGCAGCTCATTAAAAATTCTATTAATCAAATCGCTTAATGGCTCTCTAATCGTTGTTTTTCAAACAATCAACATTTCCTTTAAATTTTTTTTCGCTTTCAAAAAGCTTTTACTTGTCATAAATTGGTGTGTTAAAAACCAATGCGATCTTATAAAACAAATATTTTAAATGTAAATACAAACAGATAAAATATAACACATAAAAAAAATATTTTTTGAGACGTACTTCTAAACAAGTCATTCTCGGATTTGACTTCCTTTGCCTAATAAAAACAGGTGTCGAATTAGTTACCGAAAGTCTCGGTAAGTGATCTTCAGTTTTCGATTTTCTCTGAAGGGAAGAGTTAATACTGTCTGTGAAGGATGTAAATATTTTTTCATTTCTTGCAATTAGACATCAACGTTAGCCCTCTGAGCCGGATCGAAAATTAATGATTTTGAAATGATTAACCCTATGATACCTTTTGGTATAACATCTATTGAGATGTCTTGCATCTGTATACATTTTAAGTACTGAGCTTCGCTTTTAAGTCCCCATGGGAAAGCTTGTGCAGCCAAGATATGGGCCGTGACTCCAAAAGCCCAGACATCTGCTTTACTTCCATCATAAGTATCGCATAAAATAACCTCTGGAGCCATATATAATGTTGTCCCGCAATAAGTATGAAGCTTTTCGCACTTTTCTTTGGATAGACCAAAATCGATTATCTTTGGATGAAATTTTAAATCAAAAAGAATATTCTCTGGCTTTAAATCTCTATGAGATATACCTCTATGGTGGAGATATTGAAGCGCCTGAAGGATTTCATAACATATGTTCAATTGTTCTTCAAGTGTAAAGGAAATTCCACGGAAAATGAGGGTCTGTAGGTCACCATTTGGAACATATTCCATAATAATCATTATACGTTCTGGATCGTAGAGTATATCATAAACTTTCACAATATTTGGATGATCGAAACGTGCGCTCAAGCGAAGCTCATTTTCAAGATAGGTTAGTAGTTCTTGTTTTTCAACTTCTTTTCTGTCTATAATTTTTATAGCTACTTTTTGTTGATTACGAGTATCGATGGCAAGCACTACAACGGCAAATCCTCCTTTACCAATGGTTTTAATAACTTTGTAATGACCAATATAGTTAGGTATAGTTATCTTACTTGAAGATTGAAAGACAGTGTTCTCCATCTCCTAATAAGACTTTTTTTTCAGTTTTGAATTAATTGAAATTCAATATTGAGAAATATTGCTTCATGCACGTATATACTAAAGTTAGAAAATAACGGCCAGCTTGATTTGAATCGTTTTTGAAATTCCTTTTGAAGAAGAAATTATTTAGATTAATAAAGCATTTTTAGTAATTTATTAAAATTACGAATTATTAAAAAATAAAAAACTGTATTTAGAGAACTTTATCCAATTATTGAAAAGTGAAACGGATTGTACAGCTAGATAATACCATATACAATATCATTTAGCAAAAATTTCTTTAGAGTGAAATATTTTTACTTGGCATTATTCAAATTCAGAAAATAAACTTTTGAATTAATTTTCGACTGACCAATTTTATTTTTAGATCCTAAATCCTTGTTCAATAATGTTTCTTAATTTTTTTTTCAATGATTTTGTTGTAGACACTTTTCATTCGAGTAGAACTAAGCCCCCTTTCAAAACTTGAGAGCTAAAATTCTTACTTTTTTTACAATAACTCACAATTTGAACTTACTTGTACTTACTTGTATTCATAATGAGCTGAATTAGAAAAATAATTATTGAAAATTCTATCGTAATTAGCTCTCCGAAGGAACCTATTATACATAAAATAAAATTTGCTACTTATGAATTAATTCTCATAATAAGGCGATAATACTGATACTTAACAGCTCCAAATAGAAACTATATTGAAAATACAACATAATTATTTGTCACTTTTAATCGATTTGAATGGTATCGAAGGAATTCTGCATTTAACATTGCAAATATAATACCATTCATGATTTAAACATAATTATTAGTTAAAATACGGAAAAGCAAATTTCCGCACTAAGAAGAAAGACAACAAGAATTTTATGTCTTTATTTCATTACTCAGATTTATTTATATCATATTTTTAATTAGATATGTGTATAAATGAAGGAACTTTATAATTGGCTAACTAAATATAATTGAGAATAATTTATCGATGTTTTCAAAAATATTTTTTGATTATAATATGTAAATATTGTTACAATAACAATATTATTTTAGTTAAAATTTGAATATTGAATTCAAATTTAAAAAATTGAGAAGCTATTAATAATTCTTCCTTCTCAATTCGAATTTCTCTACTATCCTGTATGGCAAAGTTCAGTCCATATATTAATAATGTTTCAAAGTATTCTAGTCATTATCCCCATAAACGTGCAGATATATATTTTTGAATGTTATCTCAATAATCAATTAAAATATGAAATTGATTAATTTATTATCATCAATCTCATTTCGTAATACTCCATAAAACTTTTGAAATATCCTTGAAAAGAGACTTACTTATTTAAGATTTCCTTACACCACATAATAATTCATTAATTAACCTATCTATGCATTTAATTAAAAGAGCACTTTCAAATTTCAGTTCCTTTCAATTATTGATTCTGTCAACATTATTCCATATTAAAATCATTTTCTCATATATTTATATAAAAAGAAACTCAATATTTCTATTTTTTTCTTTCTTATTTTTTACAATATTAAAATTTTTTCTAACAATTCAAAGTTTAAATCCAACAATTGATTTTCATTTAAATTATATTTGATGACAACACAGCTAATGACAAATACAAAACTCCCCACAGGCAAAAACTTAGCAACATCAGTTAACCCAGAAATTGATTATCAATTCGACGAATTAGAAGAGAGATTTAAAAAGAATGAATTTAAACTTGATTTAGTAATTTCCATATTAGAGAGTCATTATGGTGATAAGCTTACTGTTGAACAACTCAGAATTTTCGCCAGCCGTCTTTCAAAGCGAATTCATGCCAAAATAGACAGAATGGCTAATAGAAACAGGACAGCAATACTCTGTTGGTATACAGAAAACTGGGACAAAATCTATTCATTAATAGACGAATTTATTCCTTCGCAAATCCATAAATTTGAAAATACTGAAAAAGATAACAGTAATCAAATAACAAATGATATCGATCCATCAGATATAAATCAACTTATAAATTACCATTAATTTCCTTATTTAGTTATTATTTATATTTTGTAATTTAATTTTATTGTTTATTTTTAATTATCTATATTATAGAAATCATCTTTTTAGGATAAATAACTGTTTCGCAATTCAGAATTTGTTCATTTCTTTTTTTAAATGAAAAAAATGTTAATTTTGGACTTTACATAAGCATTTATATAGATTTTAAATATAATTATAGACTCAAATCATCAATTATGATAAGTTCCAAAACCTCTTAAGCTTGTATTCCGATTTTTTATTTGAATTTCAAGGTTCTCAATATTTTTAACTTTTTTTCGATACTCTTCTTTGTTTCTAAAAATACTTTTGATTTATGCAAAATTTATTCTTAAAAGCAACAGAAAATTTTTCAGAGGTTTTCAATTTTTGAACGATTGTTTCGTGGTTATTATTCATAAAATGTATTTTATGATAAATATGCAATGCACCGTAGAATTAGTCGTGTAACAAAATAAGAATCATGTTAAATCATAACAAAACCGTATTTTTAATTAAGATTTATAAGAATTATTTTAGGCAAGATACTAAATGGAGTGTAAAAACTGTTTGTCATACAAGAAATATCCGAAATACACTTGCCGGTAAAGTAAATGCATATATTTAAAATTTCCAAATATATATATATATTATTTTTCCAACAAACAATTTCCTTTAAGAACAGCATTAAGCGCCAATCATACAATATGGTTTCAATCATTATGGCCATGAAAATCGCCGAGAAATCGACAAAATAATATTACCAAGAAAAACGGTTATCGGTTTGTTTGACGGTTTTGGTCTGCCTTTCGAATGTCTACTCCTGCAGAGCAACCTCAGGTTGAAGGTCAACAGCAACAGCAACCACTCCGCGGTGAAATGCGCGGCCGCCGTGAAGGCCGTGGCCCACGTGGTCCACGCGCTCCACGTGGCCAGCAAAAGGGCGGATGGCAACCACGCACAAAGCTTGGCCGTCTCGTTAAGTCTGGCAAGATAAAATCCATTGAAGAAATCTTCTACCACGCTATCCCAATCAAGGAAGCCGAAATTGTTGAGCATCTCCTTGGTGAAGATCTTAAGGATGAAATCATGAAGATCATGCCAGTCCAGAAGCAGACACGTGCCGGCCAGCGCACCCGCTTTAAAGCTATTGCCGCTGTCGGTGATGGCAAGGGCCATATCGGTCTCGGCATCAAGACAGCTGCTGAAGTTGCCAACGCTATCAAGGGCGCCACAATCTATGCCAAGCTTTCCATCCTTCCAGTTCGCCGTGGCTATTGGGGCAACAAGATCGGTCTTCCACATACAGTTCCAAACACAGTCACAGGCAAGTGCGGCTCTATCCGTATGCGCTTAATCCCAGCTCCACGTGGTTCCGGCATCGTCGCTGGTACAGCTGCTAAGAAGCTCCTCACAATGGCTGGCTTCGAAGATCTCTTCACATCTTCTCTTGGCCACACAAAGACAACATTCAACTTCCTTGTTGCCACATACAAGGCCATGGAAGAGACATTCAAGTTCCTCACACCAGACCAGTGGGAGGACCGCGCTTTCGAAGAGCACCCATTCGTCAAGAACTCCGACTGGCTCCACGGAAAGAAGAAGGTTGAAGATGCTGAGTAAAATATCCTCTTAAATTTTCTACAGATAAATTTATTACATTTTTTTATATTCTAAATATCTCTGAAATTATTCCATAAATTTTTTGATTTTATCAATAAAAACTTTCATTTTTAACTACAGATCTCATTTCATATTCAATTTTTATAATATCAACATAACATTTTGAAATTTATCAACATCTGAATTCAATCTTAGATATTAAAACCTTTAATTCTATCTCCCTTACACATCTTCAGTTATTCATATTATTTGCATCTCAGAAATTCAGAAAAAGTAAGTTTAAAATAAAGAAATAATAACATTTTACGCATTAACAGCAGGATGATTTGCGATTAGGGCTGCATTCACTTACATATGACAATCTTCTGTTCTTTGTCAAATCATCTTTTATCTGGTAAAACTTTGATGCAACAAGGTTGAACAGATTCTTTACATTCTGACCGGTCTTAGCACTGATTTCCATGTAGCAGGCTTTTGATCTACGTGCTAATTCTGATCCTTGATCAGATGTTACTTCTCTCTCTTGATCAACTTTATTTGCAACAATAATTGTTTCATAATATGGAGGTCCGCATGAATCCAATTCTGAAATCCAATATTTTACATCTTGATATGATTCTTTTGATGTAACATCGAAAAATACTAGAGCCACATTGCAATCTCTGTAATATATTTTTGCAAGTTTACGATATGTTTCTTGACCTGCTGTATCCCATATATTTAACTTGATTTTTTCGTTCTTTACTCGACATTCATAAATGCTAAGATTTGTTCCTAAAGTAGGGGAGCTTTCAAGGAATTCTCCGTCTATTAGCTGCCTAAGGGTTGTCGTTTTGCCTGAATTGGCTGCGCCTAATAGAACTACTTTGCATTGATCATGAAACTCCTTGGCAGAAATCATTAAAATGATTTTTCTTTCAAATGACAAATTTAATTATACTAGCAATGATCTCTATTAATTCATTTCGATTTTTTTGTCTTTTCCAAAAATTTGTGTATTGTAAACTATAGAAACCATTCTCCCATCAAAAATTTCTTTCAAATTTAGACATTCAAATCTTTAACATTTTATGATGTTGTAACATAAATATTAATCATAATTTCATTATCCAGTATTCTGAAAATTTGAAAAATGTTGGCAATTGCTACTTGAATGAACGTAAATACACTTTTTAAAGGAAAATATACATGTATACTCTTTAGTCATCATCAATATATAGAAATTATCTCTCAGAAGAGTATTTATCAAACGATTTTTTTGGATAGCTTACCAAAAATCGGAAATTTATAGTACTAAACTAATAAAAATTACATTCTTCTATTAATTTTTTCCCGAAAATTCAAATTACTGTTCTGAATTCGGATCTCGCTTTCATGTCTTGAAAGGAGATGATTCTTTATAATTTTTTAAGAAATTTATCATGGCATATCAATACAATTCAATAAACAATGAATATGTTTATAAAGAATATTAAAAAGTTTTTCTTTAAAATCCAACATTATCATAAATACTTACAAGGAATGCCTTATATTCATCTTAATTCCACATAAAAACAGTTTTATTTTAAAATTGCATCGCAATTTTGAGTTATATAGTTCTTCTGCTTAGTATTTAATCATATAAAACAGTATCTAGATATGAAGATGCTTATAATGAAGTATAATAGAAAATGATGTGTCCATGGAAAAATTTAGAAATATTTTATGTTTTATAGATTGAAAGCACGTTCAAGAATGTGATGAACGTTTTCACGAGTGACAGTGTTCTTGTATCCGAAGTTATTGCCGTTGAATGAGTCCATAACCATGTTTGTGACTTCATCAACATCACCTGCTTGAAGAACAACTCCTGGTTGATCTGTGACTTTAGTGAACTGTCCAATGCTGATAATCCACTCTCTGATGTGCTTGATGAACTCCTTAGCTTTAGTGTAGTCATCGCCGTCACGAACGCCGAAGACGAATTCAGCAGCGCGTGCCATTGTGTACTTACGAGATTCGATGAATTCCTCTAAGAAGAAAGGAGTGATGATTGAGAGTGTTGAAGCATGGTCGATTCCCCACTTAGCTGTGAGCATGTGTGCGATGCCGTGGATTCCGCAGCATGTGACTTTTCCGAGTTGGAGAACGTAGTTGAGAGCGAAACTGCATGCTTGGACGAGTCTTCCTCTGACTTCGATTGTTGACTTGTCGTCACTCATGACATCTCCACTGATGTCGACGAGCTCCTTCATGACGCAGTACATGAAGTTGTCCTGCATTGGGAGGACGTGTGGTGTTATGACTAAGTCGATGCAGTGTGTCATCGCGTCGTAGAGACCATTCCTGAGTTGTCTCTTCGGGAGTGTCATCGTGTACTTAGGATCGAGGATTGAGAAAGATAGGTACAAGTTGTTGATGAGAGGAAGTTTCTCTTTCGTCGACCTGCGAGAGATGACAGCACCGTTGTTCCATTCTGAGTCTGTTGCAGGTATTGTCATGACTGTGCCGATTGGTGTAGACTTCGATGGGTGCTTCCAGTATTTGACCATGTCCCACATGTCTGTTCCATCTTCGATGTTCATCGCGAGAGAGATGAACTTTGTTCCATCGACGACACTTCCGCCACCGACTGCGAGGAGTAAGTCTGGCTTGTACTCGCGAGCAACTTTGACGATCTCGACAAGTCTGTCAAACTCTGGATTTGCTGGGATACCGCCTTCCCATCTGACTTCGCACTCAAGTTCACTAAGTGCTTTTGTAACATTGTCACGTGCACCATTCTTGTCGATTGATCCGCCACCAAATGTAACTAATACTTTTGTATGCGGTTTTACGAAGTCTTTCATGTGTTCAACGACTCCGTTCTGTCCGAAGATAACGCGTGTAGTGTTAAGCCATTGCCAACTCATTATGTTTTGCAAGCTTGTTTAAAAATGAACTGGATATTCTTTCACTATTCAATATTCTTGATTTTTAATTTTTTGTTAGCATTCTCAGAAAAATTTGATACGAGATTTTCAAAATTCGGTAAAATGCAATTGCCATCGCAGTTTGGTGAATATTGTAGGAATGCTCATATGATATATAGGCATTCTTGTAGTGTAAAAATTGTGTTCGTCATTAGCCCTTCAATTTTGATGGTGAATTCACATCAAAAAAAATTTTTTGCTCTGAAAAT
Source organism: Trichomonas vaginalis G3 (assembly GCF_026262505.1). Lineage (NCBI taxonomy): Eukaryota > Parabasalia > Trichomonadida > Trichomonadidae > Trichomonas > Trichomonas vaginalis. The sequence goes on from NC_067205.1 coordinate 14,031,828, forward strand.
TGCTAACATTTGAGAACGATTTAACTAATGAATTCACAGTACATTAACCTCGTAATGATATATATTATCCAAAAACATAATGCTGATCCATTCCTTTTGAATCCATTGCTCTTGTTTATCTGAGCTTTACATTGATAAATAATTTTATATGTGAATTCACATTATTTTTCACATTTATTCATCCAAATATTTATCATGTCAAGCATTTAACATCATTTCTCATTCATATTAAAGTCCTGATCAATTCTTTAAAAGCAAATTTTGATGAAATGAACGCATAATTATATTCTCTTTTTTATAAGAAATGTACTCATTGGCACGAAATGTGTTTAAAAATTGTAGATATGGAATGATGGCTCTAAATTCATGTTAAGTATCATATTTGGTAATAATTAAACACTCATAACTCAAGAGTTTGGAATCAATATAAATGTTATATGAAAGCAAATTGGAATGGATGGATATTACAAGTTTAAAGAATAATAATTACAGATTGATATCTTGAATATTGAGATTTTTATAAATGTTCTTTTGATGGAAAGAGCAATGGTATCAAAAGGAATGGATCAGCATTATGTTTTTGGATAATATATATCATTACGAGGTTAATGTAGTGATGCGAAAAATTCCCAAACATATGGGGGTTCTCATATCCCGTCCCCTATCGTTTCCCCAATTCAATTTTTTTTTGGAATTTTATTTTTTTTCCCGCCCATTTGAATTAAAAATGGGCGATTTTCGTTAATGTGATTGAAATATCATAAAATTAATACGTATTTTAGCTAATAATTCTATTTTTATACAATATTCTCTCATTAAATCAACATTTTTTTCTAATTTTAATTTTTAATTTTTAATTTCTTCATAATTTTAGCGATTTATGCTCATTATTAGCAAATAAATAATATATATAATATACTTATTTCATTTTATTCAGATAGGTCTTTGGGATTGGGATACCTTGTCCAAATTCAGAGGAAGTTTGAGAGGTTGGGATGGGGTAGCCCATATTCAATTATCCCAAGTGTACTCCACGAATTTAAAATTATATTATATTATTGATGACATATCTAAATTTATAGATAAAAATTTCAATGCGTACACAATTTTTTTGAGAAAATTCTTTTTTTTTACTTATTTTCATTCATAAAAGCTCACGTGAACTTAATTAACAACTGAGACATTTCCTATGAAATCATTTAATGCCGTCAAAATAGACATGTCTAAGCTGTTTTGAGTGACTTTCGCTCGATGTCTGATGCAATATCAGACATCGAGCGAAAGTCTCTCATATTGGCAACACATCCATACGATCAATACTATAGCTACGAATTACAAGCCTGTTTGGGCAATTTTTGGCCGAGTTCTGATTTTTCATTAGATCTCGAGCGAAAGTCTCTCAAATTGGCTGCCAGTTCATAAGAGTGAAACTCTAGCTACGAATTAGAAGCTTGCTTGAGAGACTCTCGCTCGCGTTGGGATCTGCATCAGAACTCGAACGAAAGCCTCTCAAAGTGGTAAGACCTGCTCATTGTTGAGCAGGAGCTGCGTAATGTGTTCGAGTAGAGTGAGGCTCTTCTAAGATCTTCCTTGTGATTGGAAGAAATTAGAAGAGTCTCACTCTACTATTTTGTAATTGTATGCCCTGGCCTTTGAGTGACCAGGGCTGCGTAATGTGTTCGAGTAGAGTGAGGCTCTTCTAAGATCTTCCTTGTGATTGGAAGAAATTAGAAGAGTCTCACTCTACTATTTTGTAATTGTATGCCCTGGCCTTTGAGTGACCAGGGCTGCGTAATGTGTTCGAGTAGAGTGAGGCTCTTCTAAGATCTTCCTTGTGATTGGAAGAAATTAGAAGAGTCTCACTCTACTATTTTGTAATTGTATGCCCTGGCCTTTGAGTGACCAGGGCTGCGTAATGTGTTCGAGTAGAGTGAGGCTCTTCTAAGATCTTCCTTGTGATTGGAAGAAATTAGAAGAGTCTCACTCTACTATTTTGTAATTGTATGCCCTGGCCTTTGAGTGACCAGGGCTGCGTAATGTGTTCGAGTAGAGTGAGGCTCTTCTAAGATCTTCCTTGTGATTGGAAGAAATTAGAAGAGTCTCACTCTACTATTTTGTAATTGTATGCCCTGGCCTTTGAGTGACCAGGGCTGCGTAATGAATTCGAGTAGGATTGTACAATAGCTCGGCAAACGCCGAGCAAATTGATATAAACGTACATCCCACAAAAAATGGATTGTCAAAATTTATCCCAAATTTTACAAAACCGCAGCGGTTATGACATCCCAGGGCTAAAAAAATTCGGAAACTCGCATCTCTAGGTTAATGTACTGTGAATTCATTAGTTAAATCGTTCTCAAATGTTAGCAATTTTCAGAGCAAAAAATTTTTTTTGATGTGAATTCACCATCAAAATTGAAGGGCTAATGACGAACACAATTTTTACACTACAAGAATGCCTATATATCATATGAGCATTCCTACAATATTCACCAAACTGCGATGGCAATTGCATTTTACCGAATTTTGAAAATCTCGTATCAAATTTTTCTGAGAATGCTAACAAAAAATTAAAAATCAAGAATATTGAATAGTGAAAGAATATCCAGTTCATTTTTAAACAAGCTTGCAAAACATAATGAGTTGGCAATGGCTTAACACTACACGCGTTATCTTCGGACAGAACGGAGTCGTTGAACACATGAAAGACTTCGTAAAACCGCATACAAAAGTATTAGTTACATTTGGTGGCGGATCAATCGACAAGAATGGTGCACGTGACAATGTTACAAAAGCACTTAGTGAACTTGAGTGCGAAGTCAGATGGGAAGGCGGTATCCCAGCAAATCCAGAGTTTGACAGACTTGTCGAGATCGTCAAAGTTGCTCGCGAGTACAAGCCAGACTTACTCCTCGCAGTCGGTGGCGGAAGTGTCGTCGATGGAACAAAGTTCATCTCTCTCGCGATGAACATCGAAGATGGAACAGACATGTGGGACATGGTCAAATACTGGAAGCACCCATCGAAGTCTACACCAATCGGCACAGTCATGACAATACCTGCAACAGACTCAGAATGGAACAACGGTGCTGTCATCTCTCGCAGGTCGACGAAAGAGAAACTTCCTCTCATCAACAACTTGTTGTACCTATCTTTCTCAATCCTCGATCCTAAGTACACGATGACACTCCCGAAGAGACAACTCAGGAATGGTCTCTACGACGCGATGACACACTGCATCGACTTAGTCATAACACCACACGTCCTCCCAATGCAGGACAACTTCATGTACTGCGTCATGAAGGAGCTCGTCGACATCAGTGGAGATGTCATGAGTGACGACAAGTCAACAATCGAAGTCAGAGGAAGACTCGTCCAAGCATGCAGTTTCGCTCTCAACTACGTTCTCCAACTCGGAAAAGTCACATGCTGCGGAATCCACGGCATCGCACACATGCTCACAGCTAAGTGGGGAATCGACCATGCTTCAACACTCTCAATCATCACTCCTTTCTTCTTAGAGGAATTCATCGAATCTCGTAAGTACACAATGGCACGCGCTGCTGAATTCGTCTTCGGCGTTCGTGACGGCGATGACTACACTAAAGCTAAGGAGTTCATCAAGCACATCAGAGAGTGGATTATCAGCATTGGACAGTTCACTAAAGTCACAGATCAACCAGGAGTTGTTCTTCAAGCAGGTGATGTTGATGAAGTCACAAACATGGTTATGGACTCATTCAACGGCAATAACTTCGGATACAAGAACACTGTCACTCGTGAAAACGTTCATCACATTCTTGAACGTGCTTTCAATCAATAAGAAGTATATCACGAACCAAAAATTTTAGTTCTCCATTAATTGAAAGCAATATGACTAAATCGCTTTATTCTTTATAAATTAAATATAAGATTCTTTTTTTTGTCATTTTTGCATGTGAATTCATAGGTTCGTTCAATTTTTTTCTGTGTGAATTCACACTTTCTCTCAATTTTGTAAAAATTTTATTCCGACCATTTCAATTGAATGTTAGACGCTAGACCTACAGCCAACTGGGAAAAGATCTTCATCGGTGCTAATACATACATCCAGTTTGCAATGAAACTCAATGATCCAAAAGATGTTCCAAATGTTATCAAAAAACTTGACAAAACAGTTGCAGGACTCCATCACGCATCAGATGGCAAAACACTATTCAGAACTACTGAGAAAGTGCCTATTGCTAATCTTCCTGATGATGTTTCAGACCTTGAAAAGTTGACAACAATCATGTCTGAGAGATATACAAGGCCAGCATCACAAGCATTAGCATCACTTGGTGCTAACAAGGATACAGTCGTCCTTAATATCAATCATTTGGCCGGAGATGGCATGTATTTACAAAATATGTTTACTCAACTCAAGAGCGACAAAGAATTGGACTATGTTCCGACAATTATCCCTGGTGAAACAGTCTTAGGTGACAAAGTAAACGCCTATAATGGCAAACTTCCTACATTTTGCACAGTTGATACAGATCTTACTCGTATTCACACACAAACTCGCAATGAATTACATTTATCAAGCGGAGTTGCCACAAAATACGCCACATCACATGCCAAAGATTTGATGTCCTTCAAAGTTAACAAGAAACTTAAACACATGACAGAATACTACTGGACAAGTTTCATCCTTGCTTGCTCTGCTTTCAAAGGAAAGATTGATAAATGCGGAGTTGCAACATGCATCAATTTACGTCCATATGTAAAGAACTGTAACTTAAATGTAACAAATTGCTTCTCGCATGCCAATGCAACAGCAGTTGCTAAGCCAGATATGACTGTTGGAGACTTAATGAAAGAATTAAGATCAACTTTCAACGAAAACGTTAAGAATGGACAGCCATTTGGAGAACTTAAGGCACTAAACAAAGGATTCCCTGTCTGTTTGCCCGAATTAGGCCTTGGCGCTGATATTTCTTTGATCGGATCTTTCAAAATGGAAGGACCATTCAAGGATTTGTTTGTTTCTCTCCATCAGAGAGATGATGGAGTATCAGGAATCGCTTCTTATTATGGTTATTCTGTTGAATCAAAGAATGATCATATTTTCCATGGTGGAATGAGACATTCAACAGGTGTTTTGACTGATTCAGAGGCCCAATTACTTGTTAACTCAGTTCATTTCAGCATGGAAAATGTTGCTCCAAATATGTTACTTGATGAAGCTTTAGATTTAGTCAAGGACTATCAGAATACACAAAAGAAAGCTAATGCTTCAAAGTCTTACATCCATTTTTAAAACCTGTCTAAATAAAACTATTTTTTTTGTTTAATTAAATTAACTTTATATATCATCAAGAATAAGCAAAGAATGATTCTACGAGTCTATATGACATATCGCTCGGTTAGGCCGATATCATTATTGTTATCTGATGGGTTCAAATTATCAGATCGGCAACGTTATCAGTTGTTTAAAAATGAGTGGCCATTTTTCAGTCCAAAGATGGTGAACATACCCATTTTTGAAAGTATCTCATTTTTGGTCATAAACATACTGAAATTAATTTCGTTTTCAATTTTTTCAGAGTCTACGATTTCTTTCAATTTTTTTATTTACGATACTTCAAGGTAGACCAACTGCTACATGGGAAAGGTTGTTCATTAATGATCAGGCATACATCCAGCTTGCAATGAAGCTTAATGATACCAAAGATGTTCCAAAGATCATTAAAAAACTTGATAAATCAGTTGCTGGATTACACCACGCAACAGATGGCAAGAATATATTTAGAACAACTGGTAAAACCCCAATTGCAAATCTTCCAGATGATGTTACAGATCTTAAGAAATTATCAGAAATCATGTCTGAAAGATACACAAGGCCATCATCACAATCATTAGCATCAATAGGTGCTAATAAAGACACCGTGATCCTTAATCTTAATCATTTGGCTGGAGATGGAATGTTTTTACAAAACTTATTTACTCAGCTCAAGAGTGACAAAGAATTAGACTATGAGCCAACAATCATTCCAGATGAAGAAGTCTTAAGCGATAATATTAAAGCGTATACTGGCGGCGCTTCAAAATTTGCTTCAGTTGATCCTGATATTACCAGGATACGTACAAAATCTCCAAATGAATTACATATATCGACTAAAGTAGCATCAAAATTCGTATCTTCTCATGCAAAAGATTTGATGACTTTCAAAGTTAACAAACGCCTGAAGAATATGACAGAATACTACTGGATTAATTGGATACTTGCTTGTTCCACACTAGAAGGAAAGATTAATAAATGCGGCGTTGCTACATGTATCAATTTACGTCCATTTGCTAAGAATGTGAACTTAAGTGTTACAAGCTGCTTCTCACATGTCAACGCTACAGCTATTCCTAAGCCAGATATGACTGTTGGCGACATAATGAAAGAATTAAGAAATTCTTTTGAAGAAAACGTCAAAAAGGGAACACAATACGGAGAATTCAAGGCCATTTATAACGGATTTCCACCGTGGTCACAAGAAATGGACCTCGGAATTGACATTTCCTTGATAGGAAAGTTCAAAATGGAAGGACCATTCAAAGACTTGTTTGTCTCGTTTAAGGTCAATGATTACGGTTTGGCCGGTTTCTCTTCTTATTTCGGTTATTCAGTCGAAAAGAAAGATGAACACGTTTTCCGCGGAACTGTGAGACACTCTACTACAATGTTGAGCGATTTAGAGGCTCAGTTACTTGCTAACTCTGTCCATTTCGGTTTAGAAAACGTTGCTCCGAATATGTTACTTGATGAGGCATTAGATCTCGTCAAAGACTATCAGAACACACAAAGAAAGTTGCTTTCTTCAAAACCATATATCTTCTTTTGATTTAATCCATTTTGTTTCTTAGAAATAAAAGATTTTATTTTTTAATTTCGATTTTTCTTTCACAGATCAATTCATTAGCTTCGATCAATAATGATTACATCGAATATGACTTACCACCCATAATTTTAAAAACAAATTCACTTTTGAAGAGTATTTTGATTGAGAATCAAAAGAGAACATGCTTATCGATAGACTATACTTTGATCCAATTATAATGAATTAAGAATGGGACTTGATGTAATGCGATTAAATCTAATTTTAGAAAAACCCAATTAATGAGATCTATCGGAAGCGTTAAGTTGTAATAAACAGAAATTCATCAAAAGTGACAGCTCTCAATTTTTTGACATTTGTAAATTCTAAATTGAATGAGAAAAATGAAATAATACTAAGCATAATACAATATTCTAGATTTAATTATAATTAGGAAAAAGTTAGTTTTGAGAGTACTTTTCATAGGCATATAGAATGAAATCTTCTGAAAAATAATATCACATAAACTCATATTATTTTCTAATATATAACTATTTTATATAAAAATCAAATTCAATGATCTTAAAAGCGAAGGATAAACCTCAAAATTTACGAATATAATGAGTGGGAATATAATGCTTATCTATCATAAAACCATATGAAATATCAATTTTGCTTTACGCCTAATTTTTGACGACAATTAGCAAAAAATGTTAAATGTTAACACTCAGTCCATTTGAATATGAAAATAAAATTGACTTTGATTAAATGTTTTTATTTATCATGCAATTCTTCTTGCGACCAAAGATTTGAATAAAATTTCAAAAAATAAGATAGCTTAAAAAATAATATACGGTAGTGTTTACTAATAGATGAATAGTATAAAATTCTATTAAAATGGATTTGATCCAAAAAAATATATAAAATTTGATCATAAATAAAATCGTTTTAAATTACTTCTTCATTTAAATTATAACAATTATTTTTGGTTTTATATTTTTTTGGATCAAATCCATTTTAATAGAATTTATATACTATTCATCTATTAGTAAACACTACCGTATATTATTTTTTAAGCTATCTTATTTTTTGAAATTTTATTCAAATCTTTGGTCGCAAGAAGAATTGCATGATAAATAAAAACATTTAATCAAAGTCAATTTTATTTTTCATATTCAAATGGACTGAGTGTTAACATTTAACATTTTTTGCTAATTGTCGTCAAAAATTAGGCGTAAAGCAAAAATTGATATTTCATATGGTTTTATGATAGATAAGCATTATATTCCCACTCATTATATTCGTAAATTTTGAGGTTTATCCTTCGCTTTTAAGATCATTGAATTTGATTTTTATATAAAATAGTTATATATTAGAAAATAATATGAGTTTATGTGATATTATTTTTCAGAAGATTTTGTGTTCTTCTTCAAAATTTTATTTTTTATTAAAAAGAATCTTTACAAAATATACATTTACTTTAATTAATATTTAAAAACGTGCTCTATCAAAAGTTCCAAAAATTCAATATTTTAGCTTTTCTGAGGTGTCACTTTTGATGAATTTCTGTTTACAACAAAGTGGTTTCAGCATCACTGCATATCCCATTCTTCATGATTTAATTTCCGGATAAATTCTTGGCTAACATTTTATTGAAATAAAATCGGATTCAAATTGAAATGAATTTTCTGCATTCAATTTTTTCAGTTTGAATTAACAATTTCACTTTCAAACCAATGCTTCAGTCCAGACCAGCCTCCGCATGGGAAAGAATCTTCCTTTTTGGTAAAGGAAACATGGAACTTGCAATGAAGCTTAATGATCCAAAGGATGTTCCAAAAATCATTCAAAAACTAGACAGAACAGTTGCAGGACTCCATCACGCATCAGATGGTACAAATATTTTCAGAACTAATGATAAAACTCCTATTGCAGTTCTTCCAGATGATGTTACAGACCTTAGAAAATTATCAGAAATCATGTCTGAGAGATACACAAGGCCATTATCCAAATGCTTAGCATCAATTGGTGCCAATAAAGATACTGTCATTCTAAACATCAATCATTTAGCAGGAGATGGTATGTATTTAAAGAATTTATTCACATTACTAACGAACGATCAAGAATTAGGTTACACACCATCAATTATACCAGATGAGCAAGTCCTTGCCGATAAAATTAATGGATATGTTGGCGAACTTCCGCAATTTACTTCAACAGATCCAGAATTAATCAGAATTCACTTGAAATCCCCATATGAGTTGCACATTAGTCGCAGAATTGCATCAAAATTCACAACATCCCGTGCAAAAGATTTGATGTCATTCAAAGTCAACAAGAAACTCAAGAATATGACAGAATACTACTGGTCAAGTGTCATTCTCGCTGGATCAGCGTTCGAAGGCAAGTTTGACAAATGCGGTGTCTCAACAAATATCAATTTGCGTCCTTACGTCAAGAATTGTGACTTTAATGTTACAAATTGCTTCTCACATGCCAATGCAACAGCAGTTGTTAAGCCTGATATGACTGTTGGCGACTTGATGAAAGAATTAAGATCCACATTCAACGAAAATGTGAAGAAAGGCAAACCATTTGGAGAATTCAAGTCTCTTTATAATGGATTCCCAACGTGGGTCCCTGAAATGGGTCTTGGCGTTGACATTTCGATGATTGGAAACTTCAAGATGGAAGGACCATTCAAAGACTTGTTTATTACATTAGTTAGTATACAAGTCTTGGGTACGGAGGCACTGCGCGCCTCCTTACCCAATACTTGTGAATTTGACACTTTACAAAACCGCTAACGTATATTTTACAACACAAACACAAACACTAACTTAACCTTAAATATTTACAAAGCCGCCAACCACTTCACTAACGAACTCACTAATGTAAAAATAAACGTTCTCACTATCGTTCTCACTAACGACTTCACTAATGTTCTCATAAATTTTCCTCAATATCTTCATCATCAGTGTTAACCCTATTGTAGTCATACTTGAAGCCATAAACTTTCTCTAACTTCTTAACGTACAATTTACATAACTTACCTTCGTCATCGTATGGTTTAATGATATAACTATTTCTATCTTTATACACAGTCAATGAAAAGTCAACTGGTCTCGGATGTATTTGAAAGAACATGTTATGCTCAGGAAGGAAGAATAAATGTTTAAATGTATGTTTGTTATACTGTGGAATTCGAATGAGTTGCTTTTGTTCTGTCATTTACATCCAAATAAAAATTTTCAGTAAAATAAAAAATAAACTTAAAAATTAATGATATCACCACCCTCACACGTATGAAAACATAGCACAAAAATAGATTTAGGTGAAGTGGTGAGATCTCACCTCTTTTTTCACCTCTTTTTTCACCCACTTGAATTCATTGCTTTATAACTCTCTTCCTTGGTTTCTTTTTAGTTGCTTTCTTCACGTCTGTCTCCAACTTGACTGTCTTTCTTCTTCGGCCGTAATGATACCAGTTACTTCCACCAGTCAATGGGTCAAATGGTCGTTCATAAGGGTTTCCATACATTCCATAGGGACCATACGGAAGAACTACTAGTGGAGAAGAAACATTTTCTTTAGTTCCATCGACTCTATTTAAATGCATTGTTTCACCTTTCATCTGGTCATTAAAGTCTTTTGCGTGTTTTGCAAACTCATCGTCCTTTCCTAAAGCATTTTCTGACTCAGTCGCAACCAAATTGGATGCTTTATTTATGAGCCCTATTTTATTTAATCTTAACTTCTTTGCAACCCAGCCTCCAATCTTCCCTTTATTTGCATCTAATGTCTTCGAAACCCTTCCTCCACTCATTTTATTTACTGCGTCATAAGCTCCAAGTGCTTTTGCTCCAAATGCTAATGCTTTTGTTCCCATTGCGCCTAAAGCTGCCCAAGCTACCATTTACACCATATTAAAATCATCTCTCTTCAATATTATCTCATAAAAGTTCTCGTTACTGGAGAAAGTCAATGAAACATAAGCGTTCTCACGGGCTTTGCCCTCACCGCTTTGCGGTCTATCTAACTTCTTTCTTATATCATCTATACGCTTCAAAATGTCTGAACAATTGCTAACATCTTCTACAACAGTTATTTCATCATGAATGACCTTCAAGAACAAGCTCATTTAATATGCTATTAAAATCATCTCAATAATGAGTCCATCCTTTCCGTCTTTGGGTAGCACAACATCTTTCATTGAAGAAGGTTCGACAAGTCTTATGTTAAACTTACTGACAAAGTTTGTTATACTATAATGCTTCGGCGGCGAATACATGTAGTTTGAAAGACATAATATAGATTCTTCAGCAAATTCACTTATACTGGATTTTATAACAATGTTCTCACGAGACCAAATACCACCAATTGACAATCTTGTAAGCAATCCTGCTGAACCTTCTACTGTAAACGTCGATGGTAACATTCCACGAAGGTCATCTATAGTTAGTATGGCTATCTTGGGTACTGAGGCACTGCGCGCCTCCATACACCACTTAGCTGTTTTGACACTTTACGAAACCGTTAACATATATTTTACAACACAAACGACAACACTAACTTAACCTTAAATATTTACAAAACCATCTGACACATAAACGACTTCACTAATGACTTCACTAACGACTTCACTAACGAATTCACTACCGTCCTCACTAAATAAAAATAACCTTATTTTTTTTTTTTTTTAAATTTTTTATTTCATTACAAAGACATGTCCGACTACATTTACTATGACTCTTTCCCAGAACGTTTCCGTGAACTATTCAAAACTCAAGTAAAACTGAGAAACATGCATTTTAACAAAGACAGACCCATTGACGATGAAAGAAACCCTGAATATATTACAATCCCTTATGACGCAAAGTTCATTGCATACATTCCTTATGGTCGCAGAGGAACGAAAACTATTTCAACAAAGAACAAAAATTATTTCTGGAGCGATGAAGAAAATTGCCTTATCTACATAAATGTATACTTAAATAAAGCTACATATTGTACAAAAGAAGGTTGGACTGGATTTGAGCTCTACATATACGACGACGATGGAAACAGACGTTGTGTATACCCATACGATAATATGTACCATTGTTTTCATCAAGCATTAAACGAATACATAGTCAGTAAGGGTCTCATTCCTGCTGAGTAGAAATGTTATATTTTTGTTCTGTCATTTATAAAAAAATAAACTTAAAAATAAATGATATCACCACTCCCACACGTATGAAAACATCCATTTAAATTTAGGTGAAGTGGTGAGATCTCACCTCTTTTTTCACCTGTTTTTTCACCCCGTTGAATTCATTGCTTTATAACTCTCTTCCTTTCTCCAACTCTTCTAACTTCTTCCTAAGTTCAGCAATGTTGTCCTCATGAAGTTTAATCTTCCTTAATATACCTTCTCTATCTAATGGTTGCTTTATCTTTCTAAACTGAACTCTACCATCCTTCATAGTATGAATGTAAAAACCTTCTGGAATAGTTCCTGATTTAATGTATTCTACCAAAAACTTTTGTTTCATTGCTTCAGTGACTTTAGTCGTCATTTCAATCAAATAAAATTTTTAATATTAAATAAAAATAACGTTATTTTTTTCAGTAAGGAAACGCAGGAGTTTTACGATTTATTTGAGGAGTAGGTTCTGGTTTAAATGTTGGAGTCGGTTTAGGAGTTGACTTTTGAACAGGAGTTTGTACTTCCATAGGTTCAGGAGTCATTGAAGGTAGTTAGTATACATAAGTCGTGTACTGTGGCACTGCGTTCCTCCGTACGCAATACTTGTGAATTTGACACTTTACAAAACCGGTAACGTATATTTTACAACACAAACACAAACACCAACTTAACCTTAAATATTTATAAAGCCGCCAACCACTTCACCTCACTACTGTAAAAAATAAACGTTCTCACTTACAAAAGTATTGCAACTCTTCCCATTGCTGTGCTTCACACAATAGTTCATATTCTTCAGTATCGCTGCTGTCGCTCCAATCGTCAGAGTCAAAGTCACTGTCAAAATAAATGTTAGTAAGTTTTGACAAAGCTAATGAAACACGCTTACCGTTTGTATCATATGCTTGTATAAACTTTCCATTCTTCATTCCTTCATAAACGCTCAAACTAACTTTACCCTTTCTCCCTCGTATCTGATAGAATGTATTTTCACGAGGAACGAAGAACAAATTCTTGAACTCATGACCGTTGTAGTTTGTTATCTCAATAGTTTTCGTCATTTATATAAAAATAAACTTAAAAATAAACTTAAAAATTAATGATATCACCACCCTCACACGTATGAAAACATAGCACAAAAATAAATTTAGGTGAAGTGGTGAGATCTCACCTCTTTTTTCACCTGTTTTTTCACCCTGTTGAATTCATTGCTTTATAACTCTCTTCCTTGGTTTCTTTTTAGTTGCTTTCTTCACGTCTGTCTCCAACTTGACTGTCTTTCTTCTTCGTCCATAATGATACCAATTACTTCCACCAGTCAATGGGTCAAATGGTCGTTCATAAGGGTTTCCATACATTCCATAAGGTCCGTATGGATAAACCGCTGGTGGAGAAGAAACATTTTCTTTAGTTCCATCGACTCTATTTAAATGCATTGTTTCACCTTTCATCTGGTCATTAAAGTCTTTTGCGTGTTTTGCAAACTCATCGTCCTTTCCTAAAGCATTTTCTGACTCAGTCGCAACCAAATTGGATGCTTTATTTATGAGCCCTATTTTATTTAATCTTAACTTCTTTGCAACCCAGCCTCCAATCTTCCCTTTATTTGCATCTAATGTCTTCGAAACCCTTCCTCCACTCATTTTATTTACTGCGTCATAAGCTCCAAGTGCTTTTGCTCCAAATGCTAATGCTTTTGTTCCCATTGCGCCTAAAGCTGCCCAAGCTACCATTTACACCATATTAAAATCATCTCTCTTCAATATTATCTCATAAAAGTTCTCGTTACTGGAGAAAGTCAATGAAACATAAGCGTTCTCACGGGCTTTGCCCTCACCGCTTTGCGGTCTATCTAACTTCTTTCTTATATCATCTATACGCTTCAAAATGTCTGAACAATTGCTAACATCTTCTACAACAGTTATTTCATCATGAATGACCTTCAAGAACAAGCTCATTTAATATGCTATTAAAATCATCTCAATAATGAGTCCATCCTTTCCGTCTTTGGGTAGCACAACATCTTTCATTGAAGAAGGTTCGACAAGTCTTATGTTAAACTTACTGACAAAGTTTGTTATACTATAATGCTTTGGCGGCGAATACATATAGTTTGAAAGACATAATATAGATTCTTCAGCAAATTCACTTATACTGGATTTTATAACAATGTTTTCACGAGACCAAATACCACCAATTGACAATCTTGTAAGCAATCCTGCTGAACCTTCTACTGTAAACGTCGATGGTAACATTCCACGAAGGTCATCTATTGACATCTTTGAGTCACTGTATTTAAATATTTTCTTAAAGCAATCGTCATTATCTAACCATGCAATAGCTTTGAAGTTTTCATTCGAATATACATCTGCTTCATTAAATGTAAATCCTGACTTCTTTGCAGAGATGACTTTAAAATCTATTGAGTTTGTTTCAAAATTATATGCTATGGTAACTTCTGAAGGTAATGGATGCCCTTCCGCAGTCAGTTGTTCTCTCACTACCGTTTGAAGCTTTGTATTAAAAACTTTCATGTCATCTCCTGTATCTAAGTTCACATACACAGCAACAGGAAAACTATCTTGCTTCTTTGTTTCATCATTATACCTCAAAACATTAAAGTTCTTCAATAATATTGTCCTTCCTGCTGGAATACTTCGAACCTGTCTGATTTCAATAGCTTTCTCACCTCCTACATACTCTACCCAGTGTCTTGGATATTCATAAGTATACTGACTTTCTTGAATTTTGGTTGGTTTCATCATAACGTGTTCATAGTATATCTTTATACTCTTGTCAGTTAGACTCGGTGCTATGTTCTGAATATTTCTGACTTGCATTTTTAATGGAGATAAAATGAAGCATTTAATACATGACGTAGATGAAGACATGAATGAAACTACAGACAAACTTAACTCTTCTCTCATTCTTCCTTTCAGCAAAGATTATGAATTCTGTTCAAATGGTGTTTATTTCTATTGTGGAAAGATGGGTTCAGGTAAGACATTTAACCTCATTCGTCATATACTCATAACAGAGCGTTTAGGAAACGACTCTTACTATGACCAAATCATTATATCAGCAACTTCAGACTCTATGGACTCAACAGCGAAAACATTCATGTCAAAAGTTCAAGCCTCTGTCGTTAAAGTTCCAGACAGTGAACTCATTGAATTTCTTCAACGTTACATTCGACGTAAGAGGAAATATTATGCCATCGTTGAATTTATACAGTCAGGAATGCAAAAGACTTCTGAGGAGATGGAAAGAATTATTGACAAACACCACTTACGTCAGTACTCAGGAGTTTACGATATGAAACGACTGACAAACTACATTCTATCAAAACTTTCAAAATACCCCTTCAAAAAGTATCCTTCAAACACTCTGCTCGTTTGTGACGACTTCGCCGGAAAAGGTTTAGTTTCAAAGCCTGACTCACCATTAGCTAACATCATAACTAAAGTCAGACATTACCATTTAACTGTAGCAATACTTATGCAAACATGGAGGTTTTTAGCTTTAAACATAAAACGTCTCATAACTGACTTCGTTATCTTTCAAGGTTTCTCACGCTATGATATTGAACTCATTTGGAAACAGTCAGGTATAACATTACCTTTTGAAGAAATTTGGGAAGCATATAAGTCTCTCATCTCTCCTCGTTCATACCTTGAGATTCATATCATGACTAATACCATTAAAGTCAAAAATATTCCATGGGAACGACCAACATTGTTTTAAAGTTTAACCTTCAATTGACTGATGGTAAACAAATTCCATGCATCTCTGTCGCCATTTCTGTTAATATTTTTGCTGTCATTCATATCATCCACTTCCCCATCCGTTAGCTTTTGAGGATATGCGTTAGAATAGCTGTTCTTAAATGAAGGCTTTTCACCTTTGAGAGCATAAACTCTATAACTTTCTGCATACTTTATGTTTGAACCTCCTGAGCCATCATTGACATAAATTTTTATAGGCTTCCACCCTTTGTTCATATTCCTGCTTCTTCCCTTAGCTCTTTTGTTCAGTAGTTCTACATCTTTATACACAGCACCTGTCTCAGTGAATTCAACAATATTTTCATTCGTTAGCTTTACATTCAAACCCTTGTCGAGTATATTGTTCATTTCATACATATAAAAGGTTTTTATTCTATATGAAATGAGAAGCAAATCCATCTTAGCTGGTGCCGTTAATGTTCCAATTGAACCAACATCAAATGTTGACTCACGAACGACAAACAATATTGTCATAAAGAACTATAGTTCAGAGTGTTTGAAAGAACCAGAACCAGATCTTAAGTCGGTGAATTTAAACACAGCTTCAAACGCTAACGCTACATCAGATGTTAAGTTAGAGTATCCACCACTGGACCAAATTCTTTCAAGAGAAGCCAACGACAACCCTTACACAAATGTTCAAACAAATCCTTCAGATAACGTAGACCATTACCTTCTTCAGTTATACCAAACAATTTTACTCAAAGACGATAAGAAGCTTTTGACAAATCTTATAAGCAAGAACCAAATAATTCTAACAAAGGAGGACCTTGAAAATGTTATCTCACGAATAACAGGGAAACAAAGTGTCATTGACTATCTCGACCCTGAAATCGAATGCTGTGGTCAAACTCCACTATTCATGAAAATAGGTAACATCCGCATCATTGAAACACCAGGAACTACAGGAGTTGAGTTTAAGTATAAATATTCGAACGAGTATACAAAACTATCTACTGACTATAAGCTTTGTTTGAAATATGTTTTAGTAAATTAAAGCAGTCAGGAGGGCTCTTTGAGCCCATCTTGGCGCTTTGCGCCGTCAGTCAAAAAAATTTCAAGTTAGCAATTTGTAATATCTGTCCAAAACTTCTTCAACAGTATCGAACTCATCTTCATAATGCAAACCTAATCTTATTGACTTGGTGCAGTTTTCACTAACACAATATTTTTCTGTTCTCTTGACTGACATAACTAACTCATTTGTTTCATCAAACAGCAACAACCAAAGTTCATGACCTAATACATAACATTCATACTTTATTTTTTAGCTCTGAGTTCTCTTGTAAGCTGTTGCATTTAATATTTTCTAAAAAGTCAACTTCAACAGTCATTCGCACTGGTGCCTTCAGTTCTACAGGCTCTCCTTGAAAGTCAACAAGTCTGAATTGCATGTCTTTCAAATTATGAGGACTAATGCGAACCCATTTACCTAAATGAGTTGCTATGACAGGAACGTTTGGAATGAACATTGAATTGACTGCATAACAGAAGGATTTATATTCTACTGAACCTTTACTATTAACTCCTGAAATGCCTGTGACATTAGCTATTTTAGACTCAATGTATAAACAATTGCCATAACATACGTATGGAACAGATTTCATCTCAATCGTTTTGTCAACACTTTTCAAAGGAAATGTCATATGGTATGCTCCTAAAAGAAGTTGAACTCTATGACTCATTCGTGTTATCTTGAACTCTTTCTTGCTACTGAACTTCAATGTTCCCTCAGAAGAGAGTTCGACATCTATGTTGTCAATAGTTTCTTCATTTATGAGAGTATCTATGACTCCAGCAATTTTATCTATTCTATACTCTGCTCTGTTAGGAAATGTTATAAAACTTCTTTTGTCATCTATTTCAATCTCTATGAAATCTGTTTCATCTGTTATGACAAAAGTTGCGATAGTATTGAAGTCAACAACTCTGAAAGCAAGTGCTTCATTCTGAAGACCTAAGTTTGTTTGAAGCTTTACTGTTCCATATTCGTTTGGGTCTGTACTTTGCAAATAGAACAACATTTTATTCTCATTAAAATATGAGTATTGCTGCATATGCGTATGAAACAAATGAAGCAAGAAGAGCACATGAACTAGTAAACGAAAACTCAACTTTAACCATTGAAGGCAATGATTTAGTCATTGACGATGGAAAAACTAAAAAAGTCATTGATTTCGATACTTTTAACACTTATGACCCATTCATTACAACAAGCAAGGTTCCCATCATAAATGATGGAACGGTGCAATATATAAATTCTACAGTAGATGCCTCATTAGTGAAAGTACTGAATGTTCTCATTGAATTGTTAAAGAGCTTTCGATTTGACGACAACATTAAATGCCTAAAGAATTTAGTCATGAATGAGAAACAAATTCTCGGCGTTGCTGGTAGCAGTAATGATGTACACCTTATGACATTAGAATATTATAACGAACATAAAGATGAACTGAAAGGAGAGAAGGGTGACACCGGACCACAAGGAATACAAGGAATACAAGGAATACAAGGAATACAAGGACCTCAAGGCGAAAACGGTTTGGATGGAAAGGATGGAAAGGATGGAAAAACTGCTAAATCATGGATATGGGACCTTATAAATACTGGTTTAACAGCTACTTCATATGGAGTTCTTCAATACCAAATCGGAAAGATATGGGCAGTACTTGGTGAAGAAGCTTTAGATGACGTTAAAAATGCTTTGAACTTCATTTCAAATGGTTCGGATACTATTAAAACTTTATCTGGTTGGATGCAAGAAACAAGGAGTCAAATAGATACTGTAAGACGTATAGCAAACAATGCACGTACGGGATTGGATACTTTACGAGAAGCACAAAATACACTAAAGGAAGCAAATGATATTCTTGGCTCAGTATCAGACATGCATGAAGATTGGCTTAAAGGTATTGACAAATCTTTAAAAAATCACAGTCAGTCTATTGCTGACTACAAGAAAAGTATAGATTTTTTACATAGTGCTATGGACGTACATGATGGAAGCATAAGGAACTTACTTAATGCTAACAATAACTTACCAGGAACTATTAAAGCATTTATAAAGTCCTTTGTAAAACCCGGTGCTCTAACATTTAGGTCTTTGAGAGCAAGAGCATTGAAGTCAAGAGATGCAGAAACTCCAGAAGAAACCAAAACCAACAGCTAATGAAATATTGTTCGAATATTTTCCAAGGTACTCTGTTCTCATTGCATACATTCAAGAAATACTTAAGAAAGCAGACTTGACTTTAGGAGATGATGAAAGTTCTGTATATCTTTCGTTCCAGTTTCAAATAGCAGAACTTTTGAGACAGATATGCTTAATGTATGACAACATCTCTGATTTCACAAGATATGATGACGACCATGACCCCGAACACGGTGAAGAAGAAGTTTTACAAACATCCATTAAGACAGGAAAGGTTTTAACTCAAAGTCTCATTATTGACACCAAAGATTGCGAAGTGGACGTTCTTCAAGAGCTGAAGAAAAATACTTCTTCGGGAGGTGGTGGTAGGCATGAACTTGAAATAAATGAGATAGAAGAGAAATTAGCCGAAAAAGCAGATAAAGAACATAAACACAATATCTCCGATATAAATGAACTTCAAGCTACATTAAATAGTAAAGCAGATAAAAACCATGTTCATTATATAACTTCAGATGAACAGATTATAACGGACTACCATGGATATTTAACACAGGATGAAAAAGTGAAGACGGAAGATGTTAATGAAAGAAGATATAAATACATTCGTGCTAAAGGTTATGACATAAGCTGTACTGTACATTATGATGTAGCTAAAGCACCAGAAGCATTTGGTTATACCGGTGAAATTTATGCCTCTACTTTCAATGTTAACGGTGTATTAGTTGAACCAAGATTTACTTTGAGAGTTAAGGCAAAAATAACGTTTGAAGATGCTATTAAAAGTAAAGCTGACAAAGTTGAACTCGAAGCAATGAACAAAGTTTTGAAATCTCATAAACACAACATCTCCGATATAAATGAACTTCAAGCTACATTAGACAGTAAAGCTGACAAAAATCATACACATAAATCCTTCACTACTGTTAGAGCAGACGACATAATATTGAACTATACCCTTGGTTCAAGTGCACCTTTAGAGAATCCAAGTACAAGCGTAAAAGATACACTAAACTCCTTAAATAACAAATGTATGAATATCGAAGGTCATGTCAGAAACTTTGAAACACATGAACTACCAGCAATGTTAGATAAAAAAGCAGACAAGAACCATACACATGATTTCTTCACAACTGTTGCTATAGAAAGTATTGAAGGAACGGTTGAAGAAACTGGTGGGGATGCAATATATTGTAAACCTCCTAACTTTTCCACAAGGTTTAACATCGGATGACGACATAACGACGATGAGAAACATTAGATGTAAAGATGTTTATGTCATGAAGGATGAACATAATATTAAATTCACTGCTCAAGATTTATATGACAAGAAAGCAGACAAAACAGAGCTTCAAACATTAAAGACAGAAATACTTCAAACATTATATCCCATTGGTTCTATTTATACGTCAATGAACTCAACAAATCCTTCAAAAGTTTTAGGTTTTGGTGCGTGGGAACAGATTGTAGATAAATTCTTATACTGTGCAAACTCTTCAAAGGAAACAGGAGGTTCGAAGAAAATTACTGAAGCAAACCTTCCACCGCACACTCATACAGGAACTACAAACTTTTCTGGCGACCATAGCCACTCATTAAGAGACCATCCATTATACAACTCAGAATATTATGCTGGCAATGACGTTTTATCTCCATCTTATAACAATTCAGCAAAAAAGACTTTTCGACCAACTGAACCAGGAGGAAATCATGTCCATACTTTCACAACAAATCCAACAGGCTCGGGTGCAGATTATATGCCACCATTTGTGACTATATTCGCATGGTACCGCGTTCAATGAACGCGCTTGAGCCTGCTTTGCGGGCTTACCGTCTTGAATAAACTCTTTAACTTTACATAAATGAGCTTGAAAGAAGTATTCGAACAACATCCATGGAGGTCATTTAAGAAGTTCAATGAAGCTGCAAAGAGTTGGGGATTTACTAACAGAGCTGAAGTGAAAAGGTTCTTTGACAAAAATGTTGTACATCAAACAAAAATAAACCCTTACGACTACTTTTTACCAATTTACTCCAACACTCCTGACGCATACCAATTTGACACTCTCATTCAAAGCAGAAAAGGAGGACATAAACCATTCCTCATCTTCATAAATGTTAACACTCGTAAAGCATATGCATATCCAATGAAAAATAAAGGAACTCGTGAAGTGTTAAGAGTTTTACAAAAGTTTGTAGCAGAACATAACCCAAGTACTTTAACATCAGACAAGACAGTGCATACCTCAGCAATGAAATCACAGATTTTCTCATTAAGCATAACATAACTCACTACACTACTGAAGACCATAACCATAACATACTCGCATCATAAACCGCTTCATAAGAACGCTCAGAGATTTAAATCAAGAGCGAGACTTTAACCGAAGAAACAATGAAACATTTTCTCGAAGTATATAATTCCTCAACACATTCTACAACAGGACATACCAAATTCAATGACACACAACAACAAGAAGAAAAGTATATACAAAAGAAACGAAGCCACAACACAAAATATCAGAAATTCAACACAATTTACCCTCATTCCTGGTACAAAAGTTCGTGTAGTTCTTGACGACAAACCGTTGACAAAGAAACGTTTAAGGTTAAGTAGAAACTATTATATCGTAGACTCTACGCAAGGTAATGGATATCTTATAAAAGCTGCTGACGACTCTATTGCGTTTTATCCTCGACATAAATTAGTTGAAAGTAGTAATGGCAAACTTGCTGAAACCATTGACGAAGCAAAGCGAGGAGTGGTTATTGAAATACTTGACTACAACATAAACGATGACACTTATAAAGTAAGATATGAAGGAGGTGTTGAAGATGTTATACCATCTAAGAACTTGAGAGAGTCGAAGCCAACACATCTGGGACCATTAGAGCGGGAGTACTGGAAAGACAAAAATATGCCAGAAAGAATAAGAAAATTCTTCTAAACTTTTTCGTTGGATGTAAATCAGACAAAATATATTTTAGGTGAAGAGGTGAGATCTCACCTGTTTTTTCACCTCTTTTTTCACCCTCATGAAAATTCATGAATTTCCTTAAGATAGAAAAATAAAGTTAGTTTTATTTTTATTTATTTTTTTATTTTGTATAAAAGATATGATTTCAACAATCGGCACAACAACAATTCAAACAACAACAGCACCAAACTCGTTAGTCATGAATCCTACGTCAATGTTAGTAGAGATGAAAAACTTCATTCCTTCTTCATATACTTTCGAAACAGAAATCCAGAAGATAAAGCAAGAACTTTTAACAAGTAATTTAGACTGTAGTGCGAAAGATGAAACAAATGAAGAATATCTTTATGAAATGCAGGACATTATTGACCATTTGCCTAAACTACCTGAAATCCAACAACAAAAACTCACTATTCCTGAATTCGACGAAATTGAAGTCAAAGCAACTGACTCAGTAGAAATAAAGAAGTTCATACGTAAAGTAAATTATGAATTCCTTGGTTTTCATTGCAACCATAAGGTTATGGACAAAGATTGCGACATGGTTTATAAAAACATTTCTGACATATATAAATCTGAGGAGTTTAAGACTTACGATAACTTTGTTTCATTAGTTGCAAAATGTGTTTGGGAAATAAGAGATAAAGATAGAAGAGGCAAAGTATGGAACGAACAAATAAGACCCGCTATGTTTGAGATGAAGAGAGCAATTGACGCCTTAGTTGTTTTAGCTGGTTTTATTTCAATGTATAACGCAAAAATGAACCCGCAATGTTCAAAATGTAAAGCAGGAATAAGAAAATATAACTACTCAGTCAAAGAGATAGAAAGAATGAGAAACGACTATGCAGACTTAAAGAAAGAAGCAGAAAAGCCAGCAGAAGATAAAATGGACATGTTAGCATTTCTGAACAAAAACTATCCAACAGCAGAAGATTTCCTTCTGTCTGACGTCAAGAAGAAGTATAAAGAAACCTTCGCATTGTTAAAACTTTTGACATACTGACAGAAGAAATAGAAGCTACGAAATTGTTTAGGATTTCAAATATACATCGTACAATTCATGTAAAACGCTTGTGAAAAAAGAGGTGAAAAAACAGGTGAGATCTCACCTCTTCACCTCAATTATATTTTTGGTCAAAGCTTCCACGAGAGAAAAGATTCCTCATTCGCTAAGGATTCCAAAAATGAAAAAATCATTGATTTCGGCTGAGAAAAAAACAGCAAAACCCTTCTTCCACGGGAATAAAGAAATAAAGAAGAAATAAAGAAGAAATAAAGTAATTTTTTTATTTATTCCCGTGGAAGATAGAGCACTTTTATGATACTTTTTATTCACGACAAACAAGACAAACAAAGAAAATAAGAAAATACGGCGCTGCCGCGGTTCGAACCACAGACACTAACCCCCCATAACACCACCTTAGACCACTGTGCTACGTAGCCTGTCGACATAAGATTTTATAAATTGCATATTTGACGTAAATTTATTTCCATCTAGCTTCCCACCGCATAAGATATTCATACGTGTTTGTAAGACATTCATTAAACTTCTTTTCTATTGCATCTAATCTTGCGTTATTTTTTTCAATAACTTGTCTGTATTCTTCATCATCTCCAGCAGTGTTTGGGTCTTCACGTTTAAAATATTCATTGTTAACCAATTTTTTATCTACAAATTTTATTAGTGTTTGATTCACTTCGTTATGATAACGGTCATATTCTTTCAATACGTAAGTGAAGACAAAATGCGTCGTACCTTCAATCTTAAAGCTTAAAGAACTTTCAACACAGTTTTGAGGGTCTGTCAGTGCGTCAATGAGATAGTATTCGAAGTCAGTCAATAATCTTTTTAAAGTCATTTCATACAGGATAAAATTTAATGTTGTGAAGAAATAGTGTTTATCTCAGAAAAAATAACGCTAATTTTATTTTTATTTATTTTTTTATTTTGTATGTAAAGACAGTAATGTCAACATTAGAGAACACAACAACTGCTATCGTTCATGAAGCTATAAATGAAGAATACGAGTACATACAATATAACAAACAGTTACGTCTCATTCGTTCAGTCAAAGATGACATGTACCAAATGCAAAGTATTTTGACAGCATGTTATGCTCCAGATACTAAACTTCCTAAAGACTGGTTTAGGAACCAAAGCACTATTGAACTATTAAATGAAGCACAGCGAGACATACTTTTTTCTGAAAACAGTGAAGAACAGCGAGTAGGTAAAAAACCCAGTCGCCAAAACTCTATGAAAATCGTGAAAAATTGCCAAACGGTTTGAGAGGATATTATGTTCATAGACTTCTCGTAAATGCTGTAGCAATGTGGGCTTCACCTCGTTATGCTTGGTATGTTTGTAAACTTCTTGACGAAATTCACAGACAAGAACGCGAACAGATGGAAAAGAAACTTCAAGCAAAAGATGAAGTCATTGAATCCAAAGACAAAAGCATACAGAAAAGAATACCGCGTTCAGTACCAAAAGGAAAGGAAAAGAGTTATAAGTATATGATATATACTGAAGAGTTGGAGAAAGAAGAAGACAGAGATATGGTTATGTTGCATTTAGTCAGAAGAAACAACAAAAGCTTTTATGACCTTGCTAAGATTTACAAATCTGACAGAAACTGGTTCTATCGTGAAAACTTACCGATTTCAATGACACCGAATGAGCAAATAAAGGAAATTGTCAAAATACTCTTCCTCAAACACACTATGACATCAAAGGTTGCACAATACTTACATTCAAAGAAGACTTACCATTGTTAAAGGAAAAAATAACAGAGTATTTCGATAACTTCAAAGAGGAAGAATGAAAATCTAAGCTAATTTTATTTTTTTTATAAAATTTTATCTCATATGAAAGAACATGAATTTAGAATATTCGGAACTCATGACAGAGAAGAGAACGAACAACATGTAAAAGATTATGCAAAATTTCTGAAGACATACAAAGCATTTAAACAATATCTAAATGCTTCTAAAGATTATGCAAAATTTCTGAAGGTATATAAAGCTTATGAAAAAGCGTATGAAAAGTTTATACATTGGGGAATTGTTGTAAAATATTGATATGAATACTAACCAAAAATATATTTTTGCTTAAATAGCTTCAGGGTCTATTTCTTCAACCATTTCACTTCCTTCGTCAATGTCAATAGAAGCTTCTTCAACCTTTGGTAAGAATTTCTGTATAACATCTTTGTTCGTTATTGTCTTCAGAGATGAAGGATAATATTTCACATTTGTTTCACCCTTCTTATATTCTTTCTGTTCGGAAAGATTCATAGCAATACTGAAGAAGTCAATGTTAGAGTTCTTTATGACAGTATAATGAGTATCTTTGACATTCACGAAGAAACTCTTTTGTTTCAAAACTACTGCTAACTCTTGTGAAGTATAACGTTTGCGGTCAATGACAATAGCTAATGGTCTGACATACTGACCAAACTTAGATTCTTTCACAAACTTCTTGTTAAAGATAACATTAACGTTTGAAGCATTATTGAACTCATTCTTGATGGCATTAGCGAGAGCATTGTATGAAAAGAACTTGCAATCTTGCATGTGTTTCATTAATAAAAATATTAAATTATTTTGAAAAATAACTTAAAAAAATCTAATCTAATTTTTTCAAAAATATTTTTTTATTTCCTACTAAAGATGTATCGGAAGTTGTCTAAGTTAGAACACTCGGAAATAAAACAACTTCTTACAGAAGCTAACATAGATGTTGCAAAGCATTACGCAACAAACAAAAAAGCACTCGCTGACTTCATTAAAGACTATAATGGTGCAATAAGTTATGATAGAATTCATGAGTTCATAAAGCCGCAACGCGGCGAGGACGAAGTCCATGCAATAGCATTTCCTTTAAATGACGTTGCTATTGACTTATATCATAGACGTTCAGTACCTCATGAAGTAAGAAGAGAAATGTTTGACATAACAAATGCAAACGTTGGTCATACTCGTAAAGCTCTTTCGCATGATGTTCGTCAAGAGATGTTTGACATAACAAATGCAAACGTTGGTGAAACACGAAAGAGAGACGACACACTGAAACAACAGAGAAGAGAGATGTTTAAAGCGCTATAGAACAAGTTCGCAAAGCTAACGATGTCATTCGTTCCATTGACGACAAACCAAAAGAAGGTGAGAGATGGTTAAAGAAAGATGAAGAGAATAGGAAGAGAAATGTGAAGTCAGGCAATAGACTCATTGACTTTAACATCGAAGCTTTAGATGAACCAAACAGAGACTACTTACACAAACATTTCGGTAAGGTTTTCATGAGACTCTTAGAGAAGATTAAAATAAACTCCAACAGAGATGGATGGTATGTTATAAACTTGGTGGAAAGTATGAATGTTCTACGTTAAACCTCAATAATATTGGAACACTACTACATCAGCTCTTGAAGGAGAACTTTATATCAGAGATAGAAGCAAATGCTGCAGGTATTGTTGAAATGCACTATGACTTCTTCTTGACAAACATAAAGAATCTTACTGAAATAAAGATGTATGATTTAACAGAATATGAAGGCTTAACGATGTCAGATGTAAAGAAAGGCAAACCAAAAAAGAGACCATATAGAGATGAAAGCACACTGACAAATGACCAGAAAGCCATTTTGGAAGCTCTTAAGCAAACAGGAAACCCAGCACTTATAGAAAGCTTTTGGAAAGATAATGGTGAAAAGAAGTTTTATAAGAAGAGAAGCGGTCAGTTCTGGAAGTATCTTTGCACATTACCTATAAATCTTGAACGCTACCAAATCTTCAATGAACTGAACAAAAGAACTGCAACACTTATGACAGAAGACAATTGTTTCGTTTATGCTTGCATTCAGGCTGGAGTAATGGAGAGACTATTGACCACATGAGAGAAGTCATTCGTGTTAGAGACTTTCCTCAAAGTAAAGTACAAGAAATTTCTGACGCAACAGGTATAGCATTTAATGTTACCATTGGTTATTTCAATGACTCAAGACATAATGAAATAAAGAGATACATACCAAAAGAATGTAAACTGTTCGAACTATTGACTTACTTCTTGTTGAAGACCACTACATGCTAAACGAAAGATTACCAATGACAACATATTTCATTCGCAACTATATAGAAATCTTGAAGGAGTGTGGTGGAATGAACATTGAAAACAATGAAGATTTATACAAAGAGAGAAGATAAATATGTAGTTCGTTATGATAGAACAACACCACTATGGGATGTTATGAAAACATTGTGGGAGTGCAAATATTTCGAACCTATTTCTTATGGAGAACTTTTCACATATACGACTGACTTATATAAACAGAACCTTGCACCATTTAAAGATTTGACATATGCTCCAAAGTATTGTGTACAACTGAAGAAGAAAGCCGAGTCAAAAGAAGTAAATAAAAATAAGTGCAAGTTCATTCCTGAGCACGTTTTCTTTGCTGACTTTGAGTGTAGCACGATGGCTTTCATAAAGCTTTTAACATCTGTTATGACAGTGAAGATGGTTCAGTGAGTGAAAGCATTTGGGGTCAGAACTGTGCAACAGAATTTTTGGAACGACTTCCTGACAAGAGTTTAATATATTTCCATAACCTCAGTTATGATATAAACTTCATCTTAAGACACATGACAGAAGTGAAAGGAACTCCCATCATTAAAGGTTCACGAACAATGCAAATAACTGGCTTATATAAAGGAAGGGCAATTATTATAAAAGACTCTTACAGTGTTATAAATAAGAAGCTTAAACTATTTCCTGCTATGTTTAACTTACAAACAGGACCGAAAGAAGTATTTCCATACAACTACTACAGCAGTGTTTTGTTAGCAAATGACAACAGAACTGGTGTCATTTCTGAAGCATGTAAGTTTATCCAGGATGCAGATACGTTCATGAAGAACATAGATTCCATCAAAGGTTGCAGAATAGATGAAAACCATTTCGACTTAGAAAAGTATAGTACATTTTATTGCAAACAAGATGTAAGAATTTTAAGAGAAGGTTTTGTTAAGTTCCGCAATGACATATTGAAAGAGTTTGATTTAAACGTATATGACTACGTTAGTATTTGTTCTATTGCTAACAAATTATTTGAGAACAGAGTGTACTTCCCGAATGGAAATCTTTATGACCTCTCAAATAAACCAAGAGAATTTATTTCACGCTGTATTCAAGGTGGAAGATGTATGTTGTCAGATAACATGAAACAAAAGAGCGAAAAGAAACTCATTGCTGATTCGACGCTGTTTCATTATATCCATCAGCTATAGCAAGACTTTATACTTTAGAAGGTATTCCAAAGGTTATGAAGAAGAAATGTTAAGCACAGAGTATCTCATGAGACATTTATTCGATGACGACCAAAAGGAACCCATTGGTGAAAAGTTTATGTCTGGCTTCTTTGTTCTCATTAAGATAACAGAGATTGGAATACATAGACACTTTCCTTTAATAGTTTGTGACCCTGAACTAAATCCAGAACTTAACGTTCCCAGAAGTTCAAACACTTGCTGTTTAATGTATGTTGACCATATAACATTACAAGACCTCATAAAATATCAAGGTGTCAAATGTGAAGTGTTGCAAGGATACTATTACGATGGAAACAGAGATATTAGAATAAGAGATGAAGTAAAGAAGTTGTTTGAGTTAAGGTTAAAGTATAAGAAAGAAGGAAATCCTTTGCAAGAAAATATAAAGCTCATTCTGAACAGTATTTATGGTAAAACTATTCTATCTCCTATTGAGTCAAAAATAACCATAGTAAATGACAAAGATGCTATAAGATATGCCATCAGAAACTACAACCATATAGTGAAGTTCGAAGGTTTGGATGGTTCAGATAAAACTATTTTCAAGCTAACGAAAAGCATTTGCAGACACTTTAACTTTTGCCCACTTGGTGTTAACATTCTGTCTATGTCGAAGAGAATAATGTGTGAAGTATTCTGTACTGCAGAAGATATGGGACTTCAAATATTTTACCAGGACTGTGATAGCATGCATATTTTCAATGAAGACATACCAAAGCTTGCAGCAGAGTTTAAGAAGAGATACGGTAGAGAACTTATTGGTAAAACATTAGGTCAGTTCCATTCTGACTTCGCAGAAATAACACCTGGAAAACAAAGTTTAGCATACAAGTCAATATTTTGTGGAAAGAAGACTTACATAGACTTACTCACGAATGATTTAAATGAAGTTGCATTTCACTGCAGAATGAAAGGCGTGAAGCAAGATGTTATTGCTTTAACCGCTAATGAAATGTTTCCTGAAGCTATACAATGCTATTACAATGAAGAGAAGAACATTCACATACCTGTTGGAACATATGACAAAGACTCTGAGTTCAGTTTAATGAAACTTTACAAAGCACTTTATGACGGTCAAGAGATTGGATTTGACTTATGTAAGTCATGTCAACCTTGCTTTGAAGAGAAGTTTAACTTCTCAATAACGACTAAAACAAGCTTTATTCGTAAGTTGAAGTTCTGAGGTCATTTATTTTTGTCAGCAATGAGGTCATTCGTGATAAAAATAAGCTCATGTGGTCATTTACAATACTGCGATGGTAGAGTTTAAGAGTTGTGCTTCAATGTAGAGACAGTCCTTATGGTCTGGAGGTAAGAACACTGGGCAGTTATGGTCATGAGTGGAGAACATGTCTATCCAAAACTCACGATTGAAGCCAGTTAATTTATAGTATTTAGGGTTAGGAAGTGGTGAAGTTCTTGTATGACCAATGAACTCATTTTCAACTCCCTTACTTAAGTTTGAATATAATATAGCTTGCTTTCTATCCCAAATACCTGGAAATCTAATTTCGGAAAATTCATTTTTCCTCGGAAGCATTGCATCATAATTGAAAACATTCTTGAAATCATCACTTGGTTCAGAGATTTGAAATCTTATACGTAATGAATTTTCTTTCTCTTTAGCTACTTCATTGAATGGTGAGAATACAACAAACTGACAGTCATGAGTTCCATCTTCATTTTCATTAAATTCATAATGAAAGTCTATAAGTTGTGGCTGACTACCTTCTTCTTTCAGTTGTGCAAGAAACTCACGTAAAGGCTGTAAAGTTTGTACTTCAATGTTAAACTTTTTCTCGAACATTTCATTAAATGAAATCATACATTGTTGCAATGTTGTATCGTCTTTAAAGTATTTGTATATGTGAATGTTTTGGGCGCTTAAAGACTGTTCGTCATTTTCTATCTCGACTTGAAGTATAAAGTCAACCTTTCTAAATGCACGTGTTATATACATAGATGTTATGCCAATGTACTTCTCTTCATTTATGTTCACAATCCAGTCTGTTGGAAACTTAAACGTTACTCTGTTCCCCTTTATTTTGACGTCAGGGTTTTCACTACTGAACGCAACAGATAAAGGTATTTGTCTATACATTTAGTTCCAATAAAAATAAACCATTTACTCTTTCTTCACTTCAGCTTCTTTAGCTTTTGCTTCAGCTTCTTCTCTAGCTTTCTTCGCGAGCAAACGTGGGTTCTTTTGTCTTCCAGCAGCTAATGCAGCAAGTTGTTTTTCACTAAGTTTTCTCTTTGGTCTCTCTGGCTTTTGTTCTTGTTTTTGTTCCTTCAGTTCGGATAAAATTTGCTCACGAATTTCTTTCTTCAATGCTTCAACATCTATGACCCCTTGGGTCTTGTCCGTAGGGCTTGTCTGAGTCATTTGACTGCAGATAAAAAACAAAATTAAAACTTTAACCGATGTAAAATGAGCTTGTCAAAATCAGAGCGAGAGTCTATTATATTAAATGACGCAAGAGGAATACAACATCCTTTCTATTACGTAAGTCAGAGTAAAGATGGTAAAATATACGTAAGAAAAAGAAAGGTTCCATTAGCGAATGCAGAAAGCGACAACATTAAGGTGCATGGCAAGGGTGAAGCCCATGTTAAAACCTTCTGTTCAAACTGAAAAGTCAATAGAACCAGAAGAAAAGAAGCCAGATGTACTTTCAATAACGAACCAAGAGCTTATTGCAAAGTTCGTGAATTTCATTGAAAAACAAACCGAGTCAAAGAACCCTGACCCCAGTGAAAGAAGTTGAGACAAAAGAGAATGTACAGTTCATTGAAAATGTCAAGAAACAACTTCCACCACGAATGCCAAGAAGAAGAGTGAGAATAATGAAGTAAATAGATATTTTTATCTGAAGTAAATACATGCAGAACGAACAGTTAAACGAATTTACTCCAGCAGAGCATATTCATCAGATTCGCTCATATTTCGATATCATAGACAATGCAGTTCAAATTGGTGACACTAATAGAAAATATTCTGACGCAAAGATTCCATCACAACCTGGAACTGCTAAAGATAACACATGGGTAACATTCAATCTCTCACCTCCTGGTGAAAATATGTTGGACCTTTACAATACATTCATTACGTATAAAATGGAAGGTCAATTTATTGTAGATAAAGAAATTGGTTCAGGTTCCAATAAAACAAACCCACCAGGATTTTGGATTGGTTTCGATGACGCTTTCTATGCAGTTGCTGGATATCAAATCCTTGCAAATGGTCGTATCGTATATTCTCAAGACAACGCAAGAGAAGAAGCATATATAACTTCAAACTCACAAACTACCGAACAAATAAAGAAAGTAGATGTTTTCTCAAAGACTCGACATGAAGATGTATGGAGTCATTCGGGAACATGCAGAACAGGACAAATTGTTAGTGGTCCAATTACAGCAGGAAAATCATTTGATTTTAAGCTTCGTTTAAGAATTCCTGTTAGAAGATTCCTTCCATTAGAAGCTATTCGATTTATTCCAGCTTTTGCAGGAAACATTCAGCTTAAAGTAAAGTTCAGTAGCGACGCCTTACAATGCACATCTATATCTGTAAATGATATCATTGCTTTCAATCCAACTCTTAAAGTTGCATTTGCTTCAGATTCAAATCCACCGACAAATAAATTTGTTCCATGGAATGAACCATTCACTATGATAACGAAGGCAGTAGAAGCTAGTGGAACAGTTACTATTACAACTGTAACCCAGCAACTATTTCGAACAAAGATGGATTTTAATGAATGTTTCATTCATCCAAAGTCATTCTCTTTAGACCCTAACATTTATACAGAACTTGTAGAACATTATACAAACGAGGCTTTATGTTTTCCTGTTAAAGTTATGGATTGGATTCCTATGGACGGTTCATTCTCAAAGAATACAGATAGTTCAAGTGCAACATTTACAGCAGCTTATACGCCTATTAATGTTAAAAGTATTTGGGCACTATTTAGAAAGAAAGACAACTATTATGTTAATTTTGAGAACCCTAAGTTTAAATATCTTCAGCTTTCCATGGGAGCTTATGGAAATATGCCTGCAGAACCTGAAAAATCATATGGACCTGTATTTTATGAAATGGTTGCGAACGCTTGC
This sequence comes from Trichomonas vaginalis G3, assembly GCF_026262505.1. Lineage (NCBI taxonomy): Eukaryota > Parabasalia > Trichomonadida > Trichomonadidae > Trichomonas > Trichomonas vaginalis. The sequence continues at coordinate 14,064,202 of NC_067205.1, forward strand.
AATACAAACAATGATATGATAGGATTTAATGAAGATGTTATGAGGTCATTGGTGGATGATGGTAGTGTGGAACATAAATGGGATAGCTATGACAACACACATTTCTTATGTGGTTTTCCAACAGAAGTGGACTTTTGCTTCCAGCAAGGTCAAACATCTACTGCTCCAATAACATACAAATTGTCTGTTAAAGGACCTATTGAACTAGCAACTGAAAACGTACCAAAGCCACTTATTGGATTTATGAGGGATTGTTGCTTTGCCATTCAGGTGCGTGCTAATGGCATCCCATAATAAGATTAGATGACTATAACTTAGCTACGGACGACAGTGAGGAATAAAGGATGAACGTTTATTTTTAAAGCTTATAAATGAGTTCTTCATCAAGCTCTCGTGAACCTTCACCATCTATGAAACAAACTTTACCAAACGATTATGGAGCACCTATTGAATATTTCTTACGAGCTGCACAATGGCAAAGAGCAGTCTCACCAAGGTTAGGTGTTCCACCAGCTCCTGTCAAAAATAGCATTTGGTCAAGTCCTTATATAAATATGGTCTCCCACTAGGTTTGCTAGCTACAGCAGGAGCAGTTATGATGTTGAAAAGAAATAAAGCAAATGTTGTAAATAATACTGAAGTAGCTGAAGTTAAACAAACTCCACACCTTCGCCAAAACCAACGCCTTCACAAACAACACCTTCAATGACTCCTGAACCTATGGAAGTACAAACTCCTGTTCAAAAGTCAACTCCTAAACCGACTCCAACATTTAAACCAGAACCTACTCCTCAAATAAATCGTAAAACTCCTGCGTTTCCTTACTGAAAAAATAACGTTATTTTTATTTAATATTAAAATTTTTATTTGATTGAAATGACGACTAAAGTCACTGAAGCAATGAAACAAAAGTTTTTGGTAGAATACATTAAATCAGGAATATTCCAGAAGGTTTTTACATTCATACTATGAAGGATGGTAGAGTTCAGTTTAGAAAGATAAAGCAACCATTAGATAAAGAAGGAATTTTGAGAAAGATTAAACTTCATGAGGACAACATTGCTGAACTTAAGAAGAAGTTAGAAGAGTTGGAGAAAGGAAGAGAGTTATAAAGCAATGAATTCAACAGGGTGAAAAAACAGGTGAAAAAAGAGGTGAGATCTCACCACTTCACCTAAATTTATTTTTGTGCTATGTTTTCATACGTGTGAGGGTGGTGATATCATTTATTTTTAAGTTTATTTTTTTTATTTTATTTTTATATAAATGACGAAAACTATTGAGATAACAAACTACAACGGTCATGAGTTCAAGAATTTGTTCTTCGTTCCTCGTGAAAATACATTCTATCAGATACGAGGGAGAAAGGGTAAAGTTAGTTTGAGCGTTTATGAAGGAATGAAGAATGGAAAGTTTATACAAGCATATGATACAAAGAAGCAAGAAGAGCACATGAACTAGTAAACGGAAAGACTCAACTTTAACCATTGAAAGGCAATGATTTTAAGGTCATTGACGATGGATATAAACTAAAAAAGTCATGTGATTTCGATACTTTTAACACTTATGACCCATATCATTACAACAAAGCAAGGTCCCATCATATAATGATAGGGAACGGCGTGGCATATATATAAATTCTACAGTAGAATGCCTCTTAGTGAAAGTACTGAATGTTCTCATTGAATTGTTAAAGAGCGGTTCGATGACGACAACATTAAATCCTAAGAATTTAGTCTATGAAATGATGAAACAAAATCTCGGCGTTGCTGGTAGCAGTAATGATGTAACACCTTATGACATTAGAATATTATAACGAACATAAAGATGAACTGAAAGGAGAGAAAGGGTGACACGGCCACAAGGAATACAAGGAAATACAAGGAATACAAGGGAATACAAGGACCTCTAAGGCGAAAACGTTTGGAATGCAGAAAGGATGGAAAAGGATGGAAAAACTGCTAAATCACTTGGATATGGGACCTATAAATCTACTGGTTTAACCAGCTACTTCATAGTGGAGTTCTTCAATACCAAATCGGAAAGATATGGGGCAGTACTTGGTGGGGAAGAGCTTTAGATGATCGTTTAAAAATGCTTTGAACTTTTCATTTCAATGGTTCGGATACTATTAAACTTTATCGTGGTTGGATCAAGAACAAGGAGTCAAAATAGATACTGTATAGACGTATAGCAAACAATGCATCGTACGGATTGGATCTTTACGAGAAGCACAAAATACACTAAAGGAAGCAAATGAATATTCTTGGCTCAGTATCAAACATGCAAGAAGATTTGGTTAAAGGTATGTGACAAAATCTTTAAAAAAATCACAGTCAGTCTATTGCTGACCTAACAGAGAAAAGTATAGTTTTTGTACGATAGTGCTATGGACTACATGATGAAGCATAAGGACTTTACTTAATGCTACAATAACGTACCAGGAAACTATTAAAGCATTTAATAAAGTCCTTTGTAAAACCCGGTGCTCTAGACAATTTAAGTCTTTGAGAAGGCAGAGCAATTGAAGTCAAGAGATGCAGAAACTCCAGAAAACCACGCAAAACCACAGCTAGATGAAATATTGTTCGAATATTTTCCAAGGTACTCTGTTCTCAAATTGGCATACACATATTCAAGAATAAACTTAAGAAGCAGATGAACTTTGGAGATGATGAAAGTTCTGTATATCTTTCGATTCCAAGTTTCAATAGCAAGAATTTTGAACAGATATTTGGCTTAATGTATGACAACATCTCTCGATTTCACAAAGATAGTATGACGACCATGAGACTCCCAGAAATAAGACGGTGAAGAAGAGGTTTTTAAAACATCGCATTAAGAGGCAGGAAAAGGTTGTATTATACTCAAAGTCTCCATTAGTTGACACACTGAAAGATTGCGAAGTGACGGTTCTTCAGAAGCTGAAGAAAAAATACTTCTTCGGTGAGGTTGGTGGTAGGCAAATGGAACTTGAAAATAATGAGATACGAAGAGAAATTAGCCCGAAAAGCGATAAGTGTAAGAACATTAAACACCAGGATATCTTCCGATATAAATGGGAAACTTCAAGCTAACATTAAGAATAGTAAAGGCAGATAACCATGTTCATTATATAACTTCAGACTGAACAGATTATAAACGGGACTATCATGGATATTTAACACGGAGTGAAAAAGATGTGAAGACAAGAAATTGTTATAGAAAAGAAGATATAAAATACATTCGTTGCTAAAGGTTAGACATAAGCAGCTGTACTGTACAGTATGATGTAACTAAAAGCACCAGAAGCATTTGTTATACCGGTGAATTTTATGCCTCTACTGTTTCAATGTTAACGGGTGTAATTAGTTGAACCAAGATTTACTTTGAGAGTTAAGTTGCAAAATAAACGTTTGAAGATGCTATTAAGAATAAAAGCTGACAAAGTTTGAACTCGAAGCAATGAACAAAGTTTTTTTGAAATCTCATAAACCAGCAACATCTACCGATATAATGAACTTCAAGCTTACATTAGACAGAAGCGACAAAGAACTCATACAAATAAATCCTTCACTATACTGTTTTAGAGCAGCGATGCTAATATTGAACTATAGCCTTTGGTTTTCAAGTGCACCCTTAGAGAACCGAGTACAAGCGTAAAAAGATACACTAACCTCTTAATAACAGTATGTATGAATATCGAAGATCATTGCCAAGAAAACTTTGAAACATGAACTACCAGCAATGTTAGATTAAAAGAAAGCTGACAAAGATAAAACATAGCAACATGAAGTTCAAGTCAAACTGGTTTGGAAAGCTATAAGAGAACGTCATGAAGGAATTTCACACAGGTTAAGAAACTGGTAAAGGCGGATGCATGAAATAACTAACAAAGTTAACATCGGATGACACAACGAGATGAGAAAATATTACAAGACAAAGATTTATGTCATTCAAGGTAATGAACAACAATATTAAATTGTATGGCATCTGCAGATTTATATACAAGTTAACAAACAGAAACAGATTCAAACATGAAGCTACAGATATCTTGCAAAGACCATAAATATCCTATTAGGCTTTATTTATACGTCAATGAACTCAACAGAAATCCTCAAAAGTGTTTAGGTTTTGGGTACATGGAGAACAGATTTGAGACAAATTCTTATACTGCTGTGAAGTCTTCAAAGAAACCGGAGGTTCGAAGAAATTACTAAAGCAAACTTCCACCGCACATCTCATACAGGGAACTACAAACTTTTTCTGGGACCCATAAGCCACTCATTAAGGAAGACCATCCATTATACATAACTCAGAGATATAGCTGGCAATGGACGTTTTATCTCCATCTTATAAACAATTCCAGCAAAAAAGATTTTCTCGACCAAACTGAACCAGGAGGGAAATCATGTCAAGTTATCGTTTCACAACAAATCCAACAGGGCTCGGGTGAGATTCATATTGTCCACCATTGTGACTGATTTCGTCATGTGTAGCACGTTCCAATGAACGCGCTTGAGCCTCTCACGTTAATAAAACCTTTAAACTTTACCATAAATGAGCTTGAAAGAAGTATTCGTAATTACAACATCCATGGAGGTCATTTAAGAAGTCAAAATGAAGCTGCAAAGAGTTGGGGATTTACTAAAGAGCTGAAGTGAAAACGGTTTGACAAAAATGTTGTACATCAAACAAAAATAAACCCTTTACGAGCTATTTTTTAACCAATTTACTCAACACTCTGACGCCATTACCAATTTGACACTCTATTCAAAGCAGAAATAGGAGGACATGAAACCATTCCTCATCTTCATAAATGTTAAACACTCGTAAAGCTATTGCTAATATAAATGAAAAAATAAAGGAACTCGTGAGTGTTAAGAGTTTTATCAAAAAGTTTGTAGCAGACAGTAACCCTAAGTACTTTAAACATCAGACCAAGACAGGCATAACCTCAGCACAGAAATTCACAGGATTTCTCATTAAGATAACATAACTTCACACACTACTGAAGACCATAACCTCAAACAATACTCGGCAGTGCATTAATCCGCTTCAATAAGAACGTCAAGAGATTTAAATCAGAGCGAGACTTTACCGAAGAAACAATGAAACATTTTCTCGAAGTATATAATTCCTCAACAATTCTACAACAGACATACACCAAATTCATGACACAACAACAAGAAGAAAAGTATATACAAAAAGAAACGAGCCAAACCAAATACTCAAAATTCAAGCACAATTTACCCTCAATTCCTTGGTACAAAAGTTTCGTGTAGTTCTGACGTACAAAACCGTTGACAAAAAAACGTTTAATGGTTAAGTCGAAATAATATTATATCGTACGACTCTAACGAAGGTAATTGGATTTATCTTATAAAATAGCTGCTGTACGATCTCTATTGCTTTTATCCTTCCGACATAAATTAGTCTGAAAAGTAGTAATTGGCAAACGTTGCGAAACCATTGACGAAGCAAAGCGAGGAGGGTTATTGAATACTTGTCTACAACATAAACGAATGACACTTATAAAAGTAAAGATATGAAGGAAGGTGTTGAAGATGTTATAACATCTAAGAACTTGAGAAGAGTCGAAGCCACACATCTGGGAACCATTAGAGCGGGAGTACTGGAAAGACAAAAAATATAGGCCAAAAGGGAAATAAGAAATATCTTTACTATTTCCTTAATGTATCGACAAATTTTGGAATTTTGATTGGTAAAATGTCGAAGTCTCAACTAAACAAGCATATAGTATTGGTTATAATGTTTCAGGTTATCTTCCTGATCTATTGTTAGCTGATTAGACAAAATAAATGTGAAATCACCGATTTCACCTCTTTTTTTCACCCTCTGAATTAATTCATGAATTTCCTAAGATAGAAAAAATAAAGTTAGTTTTATTTTTATTTATTTTTTTATTTTGTATAAAAGATATGATTTCAACAATGCGGCAACAACAACAATTCAAAACAACAACAGGCACCAAACTCGTTAAGTCATGATCCTACGTCAATGTTGATTAGAGATGAAAAACTTTCATTCCTTCTTCATATACTTTCGAAACAGAAATCCAGAAGATAAAGCAAGAACTTTTAACAAGTAATTTAGACTGTAGTGTGAAAGATGAAACAAATGAACGATATCTTTATACAATGCAGGACATTAATTGCCCATTTATGCCAAACTGCACTGAAATCCAGCAACAAAACTACTTATTCTCGTGAATTCGAACGAAATTGAAGTCAAAGCAACTGACTCAGTAGAAATTAAAAATTCATACGTAAAGTAAAATTATGAATTCCTTGGTTTTCATTGCAACCGATAAAGGTTATGGACCAAAGATTGCGACATGGTTATAAAAACAATTCTGACTAATTCTAAGTTTTAGCTAAATCTGTTATAGTGCAAATTTTTGAATAGAGTAGATAGCAATATGGACAACAATAAGCCCGTATTGAATAAGATTGCGTTAGTTGTTAGGCTTATTAAGTTCGAAATGACCGTGTTAAATGAAGAGGAATAGAAAACTCTGCTAGATAGAGAATGAGAACGATCAGACTAAAGAGAAGCAAAAAGAGAGATAAAAAGGAATGTAGCATTCGAACAAAACACAAAGAGAAAGATCCCCTCTACAAGAATAAAGACCTTCGCATGTTACTTGAATCTCAAAAGATAGAAGTTACGAATTGGTTAGAAAATATACATCGAAATTCCCGATCGCTGTGAAAAAGGTAAAACGGTATCTCCCCTAAATTTGGTCGTTCAGAGAAGATCTTCAGCTAGGTTTAATGAATTTCTGGCTGAAAATAATAACGCAAAATGAATCCGCTTTCAATGTCACGGGAATAAAAGATATAACTAAGTAAGAATAGAAAGAATCGAAACGTACAGATTATTTTAATTATCCCGTGAAGCAGAGAACGATAGAAATATTGTTACATTTCAACAAAAACATCCACTGCATCAAGATTTCCCTGAAGTAGAAAAATATAGAACTCAGGGCGACCGACGTTTCGACAACGATTAAAACTTCGTGCCTGATCCAGAACACCACAGAACATGTGTGCTACGATGTTTAGGACCTGTCGAATACGATCTAACAATTCGACAACTTGTAAAACGGTGTAGGAAATGTAAAAAGTAACTCTTTGCTAAAAATTATTTTTAATTGATCGCCAAAATAAATATCATTAGTAAAACTATTTTTTTTATTATTCTTTTATTGTAGTACGTTATGGACAACATTGATTCAGTGAAACAATGACACAAGTGTAGAATTAGTGATTTAACTACGTATATGCTAAAGAATCCAAAATATTCTTTCAGACATTTTATCTCATTGGAAAAACACCTGGCTAGAAATGCTTACTGCGAATATTTTGTCAAAATCGAGCTTGTACGTAGGCTTTCTTCAATCAATCGCAGCATATCGTCTTGCAGGTCTTATACGAAATATTCATTTGTTTGAACCCAGTTTTTTCTGATCATAATTTATATATGTTGTTCATTCGTTCAGAACGTATATGTCCAGTGTCAATTACTGTAACAGTACGTCAGAAACCAAAGACTGCTCGAATTACAAGAGATATAAAGTAAAGAACTATATAAACTCAAGATTTGACGTACTGTCAAGTGAGTCAAGGTTGATGTTTCGTTAATGTTGAGAGCTGTGACAGATAACTCTTAAGGTTTTTAGAAGTCATGTGCTCCCATGAAGTGATAAAAGTTTAATAGATAGATGTAAGCTAAAAGATTAGTTTAAGTTCTGAAAAAACATGTAAGGCGTTATATTTTGTCTTGGAAAGCGAATAAAGTTTTTTATTTTCATTTATTTTTTTATTTGTATGTTAAAGACAGTAATGTCAACATTAGTAGAACACAACAACTGCTATCTTCAATGAAAGCATAAATGAAAATGCAATACGAGTACAATATTAACATAACAACTGTTACGCCTCATTCGTCTCAGTCAAGATGACATGTACCAAATGCAAAAGTATTTAAGATGGTTATGCTTCCATTCATTCCTAGCGTTAGATACAAAGCACTATGAATTGTTTAAACTAACAGACAAGACATACTTTTTCATGAAAACCAGTGATTTAGTCACGCGAGTGGAAAAACCCAGTGCAGAAAATCCGTATTGAAAAATCGTGAAAAATTTGCACCGGTTTGAAGAGGATATTATGTTCATAGACTTCTAGTGAAATGCTGTAGCCAATGTGGGCTTCACCTGTTATGCTTGGTATTTTGTCTAGAACTTGCTTGAGAACATATACAGCAGAACACGAATGGCAGAGATGGAAAAGAAACTTCAAGCAAAAAGATGGAAGTTCATTGAAGTCCGAAAGACCAAAAGGCATACAGAAAAGAATAACCACAGGTTCAGCTACCAAAAGGAAAGGACAAAGAGTTAATAACGTTATTTGATATATCATCTGAAGATGTGTTGGAGAAAGAAGAAGATCAGAGATATGGTTATGTTTGGGCATTTAGTCAGAAGGAAACAACAAGAAGCTTTTATGCACCTTGCTAAGATTTATCAAATCTGGACAAGAAACTGGTTCTATCGTGAAAAACTTACCGATTTCAATGACACCGAATGAGCAAATTAAAGGAAATTGTCAAAAAAGTACTCTTCCTCAAACACACTTATGACATCAAAGGTTTGGCACAATACTTACATTCAAAGAAGACTTAAACATTTGTTAAAGGAAAAAATAACAGAGTATTTCGAATTACTTCAAAGAAGAAGAAATGAAGACGAACTTAACGACTAGATTTATTTTTACGACAAATATTACGAAAATCATAGGTGAAAGAAGGTGCATAATCTTCACTAAGATATATTTTGTGCATATTACCTGCATTTACGAAGAAGTCATGAATCCGCAATCGACACTGATAACATTTAATGCAGAAATTACTGATAGACTAACGATAAGCATTAACATAACAAATATCATTAAATTGCATTTGCATTAAAATTCATGCTGTGTTTCAAAATGTTTTGTATAGTAATATAGCTTATGAAAAAGTGTAATTAAATTTACTACATTGGGTGACGATTGGTGAAAATGATAGACACCTCAAGTCTCAAAAATATGATTGTTTGCCTTAAATAAGCTTCAGGGTCTATTTCTTCAGACCATTTCCACTTCCTTCGTCAATGTCAATTAGAAGCTTCTTCAACCTTATGGTAAAGAAATTTTTCTGTTATACATCTTTGTTCGTTATTGTCTTCAGAGATGAAGGATAATGATTTCACATTGTTTCAACCTTCTTAATTATTCTTTTCTGTTCGGAAAGATTTCATAGCAATATTGTAAGAAGTCAAATGTTAGAGTTCTTTTATGGAACAGTTAATACATAGTTATCTTTGACATTCACGAGAAACGTCCTTTGGTTTCAAAAACTACTGCTAACTCTTGTGAAAGTATAACGTGGATTGCGGGTCATGACGATAGACTAATGGTACTGACATATGGACCAAAACTCTTAGATTCTTTTCGACAAACTTCTTGTTAAGACGATAACATTAAACTTTGACAGCATCATTGAACTCATTTCTTATGGCAGTAGCCGAGAGCATTGTATGTGAAAAGAACTTGGCAATCTTGCATGTGTTTTCATTAATAATAAAAATAAGTTAAAATTATTTGAAAAAATAACTTAAAAAATCTAATCTAATTTTTTCAAAAATATTTTTTTTATTTTGCTACCAAAGATGTATCGAAGTGTCTAGTTTAGAACACTCGGAAATAAAACCAACTTCTTACAGAGAGCGTAACATAGATGTTCAAACATTACGCAACAAACAAAAAAAGCACTCGCTGACTTCATTAAAGACTATAAATGGGTGCTAAGTTATGGATAGAATTCATGAGTTTCATAAAGCCGCAACGCGGCGAGGACGAAGCTCATGCAAAGCATTTCCTTTAAATGACGTTGCTATTGACTTATATCATAGACGTTCAGTACCGTCAATGAAGTAAGAAGATGTGAAATGCATCTTGGTCGAACTCGTAAGTCGGCATAGCGAAGAGATGAGCATAACAAGCATTGGTGAAACACGAAAAGAGACGACCACACTGGAAGACAACAGGAAGAGAGATGTTATTAAAGCGCTATATAAGAACGAAGTTCGCAAGAGCTAACGATGTCATTCGATTCCATTGACGGACAAACCAAAAGAAGTGAGAGATGTGTTAAAGAAAGAATGAAGAGAATACGGAAGAGAAAATGTTGAAGTCAGGCAATAGACTCATTGACTTTAACATCGAAGCTTTTAGATGAACCAAACAGAAGACTACTTACACAAAAACATGTCGTAAGGTTTTCAATGAGACTCTTAGAGAAGATTAAAATAAACTCCAACAGAGATGGATGATATGTTATAAAACTTGGTTGTGGAAAGTATGAATGTTCTACGTTAAACCTCAATAAATATTGGAAACATCTACTAACATCAGCTCTTGAAGGAGAACTTTATTCAAGATAGATAGGCAAATGCATGCAGGTATTGTTTGATAAATGCACTTGACTTTTTCTTGACAAACATAAAGAATCTTACCCTGAAATAAAGATTGTATGATTTAAGCTAATATGAAGGCTTACGATGTCAGATGTAAGAAAGGCAACACCAAAAAAGAGACATATAGAGATGAAAGCACATGAACAGAAGACAGAAAGATTTTGAACAGACTCTTAACAAACAGGAGAACCAAGACTTAAGAAGCTTTGAAAGAAATCCTTGGTTGAAAAGAAGTTTTATAAGAGAGAAGCGGTCCAGTTCCTGGAAGTGATCTTTTGCAACATTACATATAATCTTGAACGCTACCAAATCTCAATGAACTGAACAAAGAACTGCAACACTTAATGACCAGAAGACAATTGTTTCGTTTTATTGTTATTGCATTCAGGCTGGAGTAAGATGAGAAACTATTGACCACAATGAGAAAGAAGTCATTGTGTGTAGAGACTTTCCTCAAAGTCTAATAGTATCAAGAAAATTTTCTGACAGCAACAGGATAGAGCCATTTAATGTTACCATTGTTATTTCATGACTAAGACATATGAAATTAAAGAGATACATTACCAAAAGTAATTGTAAAACTGTTCGAACTATTGACTTAACTTCTTTGTTGAAGACGACTGACATGCAGAATCGAAAAGACCTTACCTAATGACAACATATTTCATTTCGCAAACTATATAGAAATCTTTGAAGGAGTGTGTGGAATGAACATTGAAAAGACAAATGAACGAATTTATACAAATGAGAGAGAAAATATGTAGTTCGCTTATGATAGAATTCACACCACTATGGTGATGTTATGAAAACATTGTGGGGAGTGCAAATATTCGAAACCTATTTCTTATGAGAACTTTTCACCATATACGACTGACTTAATATAAACAGAACTATTGCACCATTTAAAGATTTGACAGTATGCTCCAAAGTATTGTGTACAACTGAAGCAGAAAGCGCGAGTGCAAAGAAGTAAATAAAAATAGTGCAAGTTCATCCTTGAGCACGTTTTCTTTGTGCTGACTTTGAGTGCATACGCAAGAGGTTTCATAAAGCTTTTAACATTGGTTATGACAGTGAAGATGTTCAGTGAGTGAAAGCATTTGGCGGTCAGACTGTGCAACAGAATTTTTGGAACGACTTTCCTGGACAAAGTTAATATTATTTCCAGTATACCCTAGTTTGATATAACTTCATTCTTAAGACACACATGACAGAAGTGAAAGGACCCCATCAATTAAAGTTCACGAAACAATGCAATAACTGGCTTATATAAAGGAAGGGCAATTATTATACAAAGACTCTTAACAGTGTTATAAATAAGAAGCTTAAACTATTTCCTGCTCATGTTTTAACTTACAAACAGGAACGAAAAGTATTTTCCATTACAACTACACAACAGTTACTTTGTTAGCAATGACACAGAACTGGTGTCATGTCTGAAGCAGTGTAAGTTTATCCGGGATGCAGATACAGTTCATGAAAAACATAGATTCCATCAAGTTGGCCAGAAGATAGAACCATTCGCTTAGAAAGTATAGACATTTTATTTGCAAAAACAAAGAATGTAAAGAATTTTTAAGAGTAAGGTTTGTTAAGTTCCGCAAATGACCATATTGAAAGAAGTTGATTTTAAAACGTATATGACTACTGTTAGTATTGTTCAATTGTAACAAAATTTTGGAGAACAGAGTGTACTTCCCGAATGGGAAATCTTATATGACCTCTCAAATAAACCAGAGAATTTATTCACGCTGTTTCAAGGTGGAAGATGTATGCTGTTCAGATAACATGTAAACAAAAGACGAAAGAAACTCATTGCTGATTCGACGCTGTTTTCATTTATATCCATCGCATAGCAAGATTTCATACTCTTAGAAGCGTATCCAAAGTTTATGAAGAAAGAAAGTTAAACAGAGTTCTCATGAAATTTAATTCGATGACCGACCAAAAGGAACCCATTGGTGAAAAGTTTGTGTCTGGCTTTCTTTGATTCTTCATTAAGATAACAGAGATTGGCAATACAATAGACACTTTCCTTTAATAGTTTGTGACCCTGAAAGCTAAATCCAAGAACTTAAACGTTCCCAGAAAAGTATCAAACCACTTGCTGTTTAATGTATTGTTGACATATAAACATTACAAGTACCTCATAAAATATCAAGGTGTCAAATGTGAAGTTGTTGCAAGGATACTATTACGATGGAAACAGAGATATTAGAAAAGAGATGAAGTAAAGAGTTGTTTGAGTTAAGGTAAAGTATAAGAAAGAAGGAAATCCTTTGAAGAAAATATAAAGCTCATTCTGAACAGTATTTATGGCAAAACTATTCTATCTCCATTGAGTCAAAAAATAACCATAGTAAATGACAAAGATGCTATAAGATATTGCCATCCAGGAAACTAAACCATATAGTGAAGTTCGAAGGTTTTGGGTGGTTCAGATAACTATTTTTCAAGCTAACGAAAGCATTTGCAGACACTTTAACTTTTGCCCACTTGTTGTTAAACATTCTGTCTTTGTCGAACGAGAATAATGTGTGAAGTATTCTGTACTGAGGATTAGGAATAGGGACATCATATTTTATACGATACGGACATGTGATTGCATCCATACTTAATGAAGACTACCAACGTTGCTAAGAGTTTAGAGAAAGTATACGGAAGAGACTTATTGGTAAAACTTAGGTCAGTTCCATTGCGACTTCGCAGAAAATCACAACACCGAAAACAAAGTTTAGCAATACAAGTCATATTTTGTGGAAAGAAGACTTACATAGACCTTACTCAACGAATGATTAAATGAAGTTGCAATTTCACTGCAAATGAAAGCCGTGAAGCAAGATGTTATTGTTTAACCGCTAATGAAAGGTTTTCCTGACTGCTTACAATGCTATGTACAATGGAAAGAGAAAGATACATACGGTTCGCAAGGAACATATATGACAAGACTCTGGAGTTCAGTGTTAATGAAGATTTTATAAAGACTTTTTGACGGTCAAGAGATTGGAATTTGATTATGTAAGGTTCATGTTTCAACCTTGCTTTTGAAGAGAGTTTAAACTCTCAATAACGACTAAAACAAGCTTTATTCGTAATTGAAAGTTCTGAGGTCATTTATTTTTGTCAGCAATGAGGGTCATTCGTGATTTAAATAATAAGCTACAGATTCTTTACGAATTACTTGCTGATGGTAGAAGTTTAAGAGTTGTGCTTCAATGTAGAGACAGTCCATTATGGTCTGGAGGTAAGGACACTGGCATGGTTATGTCATGAGTGGAGAACATGTTCTATCCAAAATCACGGATCTGAAGCCAGTCTAATTTTAGTATTTAGGGTTAGGAAGTGGGTGAAAGTTCTTGTATGACCATGAACTCATTTTTCAACTCCCTTACTTAAGTTTGAATATAAAATAGCTTGCTTTCTATCCCAAATGCCTGGGTACAATCTTTTCGGAAAATTCATTTTTCTCGGAAGATTGCATTCATAATTGAAAACATTTCTTTGAAATCATCACTTGGTTCAGAGATTTGAAATCTTATAACGTAATGATTTTCTTCTTTTAGCTACTTCATGAATGGTGAGATAACAACAAACTGACAGTCTGTGTTCCATTTCATTTTCATTAAAATTCGATAATGGAAAGTCTATCAGTTGTGGCTGAACTACCTTCTTCTTTCAGTTGTGCAAGAAACTCACGTAAAGGCCTGTTAAATTTGTACTAATTTCAATGTTGAACTTTTTCTTCGTGACATCTTCATTAAATGAAATTCATACGATTTGCACCGAATTGTTTTTGGTAGTCGTCTCTTTAAAGTATTTTGTATTATGTAGAATGTTTTGGGCGCTTTAAAGACTGTTCGCTCATTTTCTATCTCGACTTGAAGTATAATTCAACCTTTCTGAAAATGCACAGTGTTATATACTATAGATGTTAATGCCAATGTCTTCTCTTCATTTATGTTCACATCAGTCTGTTTGGAACGTTAAACGTTACTGCTGTTCCCTTTTATTTTGACAAGTTTCAGGGCTTTTCACTAACTGAACGCAACAGGATAAAGTATTTGTCTATACATTTAATTCGGTTCAATAAAAATAAACCATTTTACTTCTTTCTCCTTAACTTCTGCTTTTGCTTCGCTTCTTCCCTAGCTTTCTTCGCCAGCAAACGTGGTTTCTTTTGTCTTTCCAGCAGCTATGCAGCAAGTTTGGTTTCACTAAGTTTTTCTCTTGGTCTCTCTGGCTTTGTTCTTGTTTTTTGTTCCTTCAGTTCGGATAAAATTTGCTCCGTAATTTCTCTTCTTCAATGCTTCAACATCTATGACCCCTATGGGATCTTGTCCTGTGAGGGCTTGTCTGAGTCATTTGACTGCAGATAAAAAAACAAAATTAAACTTTAAACCGATGTAAAATGAGCTTTGTCAAAATCAGAGCGATGATGTCTATTATATTAAATGAACGCAAGAGGAATACACACATCCTTTTCTATTATTGTAAGTCAGATAAAGATGGTAAATTTATACTGTTAAAGAAAAAGAAAGGTTCCCATTAGCGAATGCAGAAGCGACAACATTAAGTGTGATGGCAAGGGTGAAGTTACCCCATTAAGCCTTTAATTCAAACTGAACAACAAGAACACCAGAAAGAAAGAAGCAGATGTACTTTCAATAACGAACCAAGAGCTTATTGCAAGTTCGTGAATTTCTTTGAAAACAAACCGAGTTTCAAAGAACCCAATGACCCACCAGTGAAAGAAGTTGAGACAAAAGAGAATGTACAGTTCATTGAAAATGTCAAGAAACAACTTCCACACGAATGCCAAGAAGAAAGAGTGAGAATAATGAAGTTAAATAGTATTTTTTATTCCGAAGTAAATACATGCAGAACGACAGCTAAACGAATTTACTCCCAGTCAGAAGCATATTCATCAGATTCGCTCATATTTCGATATTCATAGACAATGCATCAAATTGTGACACTAATAGAAAATATCTGACGCAAAGATTTCCATCACAACCCTGGAACTTGCCTAAAGATAACACATGGGTTAACATTCAACAAGTCAACAAGTCTGAATTGCATGTCTTTCAAATTATGAGGACTAATGCGAACCCACTTACCTAAATGAGTTGCTGTGACAGGAACGTTTGGAATGAACATTGAATTGACTGCATAACAGAAGGATTTATATTCTACTGAACCTTTACTATTAACTCCTGAAATACCTGTGACATTAGCTATTTTTGACTCAATGTACAAACAATTGCCATAACATACGTATGGAACAGATTTCATCTCAATCGTTTTGTCAACACTTTTCAAAGGAAATGTCATATGGTATGCTCCCAAAAGAAGTTGTACTCTATGACTCATTCTTGGTATCTTAAACTCCTTCGCATAACTGAACTTCAAAACTCCTGCAATAAGTTTAACATTCATTAAGTTTTCTTCGTTATCCTTGTTTATTGTAGTATTTATGAGAGCATTTAACACTCCAGCTAATGTTTCCATCTTATATTCTACATTATTGTGAAATCTTATTTTGTGCTTCTTTCCATCTATTTCAATCTCCATGAAATCTGTTTCATCTGTTATAACGAATGAAGCGATAGTATTGAAGTCAACCATTCTGAATGCAAGCGCCTCATTCTGTAGACCTAAGTTTGTTTGTAGCTTTACTGTCCCGTATTCGTTTGGGTCTGTACTTTGCAAATAGAACAACATTTTATTCTCATTAAAATATGAGTATAGCTGCATATGCGTATGAAGCTGACAGAGCTAAACGTTTATATTTTGGTCAATACTCTCTCACACTTACTGACAAATATATTGTTATCACTGATGGAAATACTGAGAAATACATAACATGGAAGGACTATGAAAAGTTTGACCCTATTTTAACTCCATGTACTATGCCGTTTATAAAGGACGGTGAAATTATTGAAAAAGATAATACAACTGTATATAGGTCTGTTTATGAAGCATTAGAATATATGTTGAATCATAACCCAAAAAGATTTGACCCAAGCACTACACCATGTGCAATGCCTTTTATTAAGGACGGTGAAATCGTAAGAGTTCCGGATTCAACGGTTTACACAGCTGTTCAAAACAGTTTACAAAACATTTTAGCGAATATCTTTAATTCAGAAACTACAGAAATAAAATTACCATATATAACAGATGCTAAAGAAATTAAATCAAAAACGACAACATTATTTACGTCACTTAATGATTTAATGACTTATATCATTAATATTCCTGCACCAACTACAGCATTTGATCCAAACTCGACGGTTTGCAGTGTACCTTTCATAAATGACAGTTCATTAATTACTTTAAGGGATTCGACAGTAAATGAATCATTAAAGGCGTCATTAATGAAAATCATTGATTTTAATTCATTCACGAATACATATAATTCATTCATTAATGTTTCATATGCTTCTAAAGAAGGTGAGCCAAAAACTATTGATAAAGCGGTGTATGAAATAAAAGCATCAACGACGAAATTGAATTCGTTAACTTTTGACGGTGATAGTTTCGTTAATGACATAACATCAGGGAAAACAATTTTAACGAAAGAATATTTAAAATCTCATGTTAGTGAGTTCGTTGAAATTGAAAAAGAAGGTGGAATTAAGTTCGATCCACTGAATTTCATTTTCAGCTTAGCGAATGCAGGAATTAATTTTGCTGAATGGACAACTATACAGAGTGAAATAAATGCAATATGGACGTTTTTGGGGTCAAAAGCGGGCATGGGTGAGCTTGTAAATGCTGCAAGAACATTAGGTGAAACAGGGAAAATTTTGTAGATGGTTTTAAAAGACTTGTTTCAAATGTTTTAACAAACACAAAGAAATTATTTAGATATACCATACATAACGGACGGATTTTCGAACAGATAGCAACAAACCCTCCGGTTATGGCTGCGTTGATGATGGTTAGAGATTTAAAACCACGTAACGACGGGAACGAAGAACATGAACAACAGGATACTGGTCGGGTTATTCGAGACATTAAAAACGTGTATCCTGAAGTTATTGATTTATTTAGAGGAGTTAATGATTCAATTTCAAAACATTCTATAACCCTCGATGAAGAGAATAAATTAACAGATTATATATTCGTCATTATTGCAGAATTAATGAAGAGAATAAATGAAAAAGGAATTGGTGATATCATTAATGTCAGCGATGTAATGATGAAAAGAAATTTTGACTCATTATTTACAAAACCGAAAACAGAATATAGTCTTTATGACGTAATTACCGAATTAATGAAAAAGATTAATGATAATAAGAGTTCTGGCGGAAGAGTTGAATTAGAAGTGAATGATGTTAATGAGAAATTAGCCGAAAAAGCAGACAAAAATGAGCTTTTAGCTCTGAGTGATAAAGTCAAGAACCACGTTCATTATATAACTTCAGACGAACAGATTATAACGGACTACCATGGATATTTAACACGAAGTGATGAAGCGAAGACAAAAAATGTTAATGAAAGAAGATATAAATACATTCGTGCTAAAGGTTATGACATAAGCTGTACTGTACAGTATGATGTAGCTAAAGCACCAGAAGCATTTGGTTATACCGGTGAAATTTATGCCTCTACTTTCAATGTTAACGGTGTATTAGTTGAACCAAGATTTACTTTGAGAGTTAAGTCAAAAATAACGTTTGAAGATGCTATTAAAAGTAAAGCTGACAAAGTTGAACTCGAAGCAATGAACAAAGTTTTGAAATCTCATAAACACAACATCTCCGATATAAATGAACTTCAAGCTACATTAGACAGTAAAGCCGACAAGAACCATACAAACGAATCCTTCACTACTGTTAGAGCAGACGATGTAATATTGAACTATAACCTTGGTTCAAGTGCACCTTTAGAGAATCCGAGTACAAGCGTAAAAGATACACTAAACAATTTAGATAACAGTTGCAGGAATATCGAAGATCATGCCAGAAACTTTGAAGCATATGAACTACCAGCAATGTTAGATAAGAAAGCTGACAAAACTTATGTAGATGAAAATTATGCAAAGAAGTCGGAAGTAAATGCTGCGGTTAATGGAAAAGCTGATAAAGAGCACGTGCATGAAGAATTTCAAACAATCAGGATTAAAGAAATTAAGGCATGCATCGAAATAGTAACAAAAACAGGAAGAAACGGTGCAACTGTACATGAACAAAGAATTTATCCTCCGACTTTTCCTAATGGTTTAATAACAAACAATATAAATATTGTAGATGGCGATGGATTTATAAATGTTAAACATGAACTTCAAACAATGAAGGCTCAGATTCTTGAAACCATATATCCTATAGGCTCTATTTATACGTCAATGAACTCAACAAATCCAGCAAGTGTTTTAGGTTTTGGTACATGGCAGCAGATTGTAGACAAATTCTTATACTGTGCTAACTCTTCAAAGCAAACAGGAGGTTCGAAGAAAATTACTAAAGCAAACCTTCCACCGCACACTCATACAGGAACTACAAACTTTTCTGGCGACCATAGCCACTCATTAAGAGACCACCCATTATACAACTCAGAGTATGAAGCTGGCAATGACGTTTTATCTCCATCTTATAACAATGCAGCAAAAAAGATTTTTCGACCAACTGAACCAGGAGGAAATCATGTCCATACTTTCACAACAAATCCAACAGGCTCGGGTGAAGATTATATGCCACCATTTGTGACTGTATTCGCATGGTATAGAGTTCAATGAACGCGCTTGAGCCTAGAATAAAATCTTTAACTTTACATAAATGAGCTTGAAAGAAGTATTCGAACAACATCCATGGAGGTCATTTAAGAAGTTCAATGAAGCTGCAAAGAGTTGGGGATTTACTAACAGAGCTGAAGTGAAAAGGTTCTTTGACAAAAATGTTGTACATCAAACAAAAATAAACCCTTACGACTACTTTTTACCAATTTACTCCAACACTCCTGACGCATACCAATTTGACACTCTCATTCAAAGCAGAAAAGGAGGACATAAACCATTCCTCATCTTCATTAATGTTAACACTCGTAAAGCTTCTGCGTATATAATGAAAAATAAAGGAACTCGTGAAGTGTTAAGAGTTTTACAAAAGTTTGTAGCAGAACATAGCCCAAGTACTTTAACATCAGACCAAGACAGTGCATACCTCAGCAACGAAATCACAGAATTTCTCATTAAGCATAACATAACTCACTACACTACTGAAGACCATAACCATAACATACTCGGCATCATTAATCGCTTCATAAGAACGCTCAGAGATTTAAATCAAGAGCGAGACTTTACCGAAGAAACAATGAAACATTTTCTCGAAGTATATAATTCCTCAACAAATTCTACAACAGGACATACACCAAATTCAATGACACAACAACAAGAAGAAAAGTATATACAAAAGAAACGAAGCCAAACACAAAATATCAGAAATTCAACACAATTTACCCTCATTCCTGGTACAAAAGTTCGTGTAGTTCTTGACGACAAACCGTTGACAAAGAAACGTTTAATGTTAAGTCGAAATTATTATATCGTAGACTCTACGCAAGGTAATGGATATCTTATAAAAGCTGCTGACGACTCCATAGCATTTTACCCTCGTCATAAATTAGTCGAAAGTAGTAATGGCAAACTTGCTGAAACCATTGACGAAGCAAAGCGAGGAGTGGTTATTGAAATACTTGGCTATAACATAAACGATGACACTTATAAAGTAAGATATGAAGGAAGTGTTGAAGATGTTATACCATCTAAGAACTTGAGAGAGTCAAAGCCAACACATCTGGGACCATTAGAGCGGGAGTACTGGAAAGACAAAAATATACCAGAAAGAATAAGAAAATTCTTCTAAACTTTTTCATTAGATGTAAATCAGACAAAATTCATGCAGGAAATTCTTGAGTTTTGGATGAAAGAATACGGTCGAGCCAAAAGTGGCTCAACCTCAAAACAAGCATTTTATGAGCTTATTAAGGGCGTTATAAATGAATTCAAAGGTATTTACATACATCCTGACCTCGTTCATTTTGTTGCTGAAATCAGACAAAAATAAATTTAGGTGAAGAGGTGAGATTTCACCTCTTTTTTCACCCTCGTGAATTTTCATGAATTTCCTTAAGATAGAAAAAATAAAGTTAGTTTTATTTTTATTTATTTTTTTATTTTGTATAAAAGATATGATTTCAACAATCGGCACAACAACAATTCAAACAACTACAGCACCAAACTCGTTAGTCATGAATCCTACGTCAATGTTGATAGAGATGAAAAGCTTTATTCCTTCTTCATATACTTTTGAAACAGAAATCCAGAAGATAAAGCAAGAACTTTTAACAAGTAATTTAGACTGTAGTGTGAAAGATGAAACAAATGAACAGTATCTTTATGACATGCAGGACATTATTGACCATTTACCCAAATTGCCTGAAATTCAGCAGCAAAAACTAACTATTCCTGAATTCGACGAAATTGAAGTCAAAGCAACTGACTCAGTAGAAATTAAGAAATTCATACGTAAAGTAAATTATGAATTCCTTGGTTTTCATTGCAACCATAAAGTTATGGACAAAGATTGCGACATGGTATATAAAAACATCTCTGACCTTTACAAATCCGAAGAATTTAAGACATACGATAACTTTGTTTCATTAGTTGCAAAATGTGTTTGGAAAATAAGAGATAAAGACAGAAGAGGTAAGGTATGGAACGAACAAATAAGACCCGCTATGTTTGAGTTAAAGAAAACCATTGACGCCTTGGTTGTTCTAGCTGGTTTTATTTCAATATATAACGCAAAAATGAATCCGCAATGTTCAAAATGTAAGGCAGCAATAAGAAAATATAACTACTCAGTCAAAGAGATAGAAAGAATGCGAAACGACTATGCAGACTTAAAGAAAGAAGTAGAAAAGCCAGCAGAAGATAAAATGGATATGTTGACATTTCTGAACAAAAACTATCCAACTGCAGAAGATTTCCTTCTGTTTGACGTCAAGAAGAAATATAAAGAGACTTTCGGCATGATTAAAACATTCGATGTACTAAAAGAAGAAATTGAAGCTACGAAATTGTTTAGGATTTCAAATATACATCGTACAATTCATGTAAAACGCTTGTGAAAAAGAGGTGAAAAATTAGGTGAAAAATTAGGTGAAAAAAAAGGTGAGATCTCACCTCTTCACCTAAAAATTATTTTTATTGAATTCAGCACAAAAATAATGAATTTTCATTAGTTAGAAAAATAACGCTAATTTTATTTTTATTTATTTTTTTTTATTTTGTATGTAAAGACAGTAATGACAAACATTGAGTTTGAAACAGTTAGAAAGATAGACAATGACACCAAAGTGGTTAGAATAGGTGATTTAAACGTAAGATACTCAAAGAAATACAACAAATATTCTTTGTCAGACATTATATCTCCATCTGGAAAGAAAACAAACGACTGGGTTAGAAATGCTTCAACTCAGAAAATTTTGACAAGAAATCCCGAGCTTATGATATCAGTAGCATTTCATGGAACAAGAGCATATCTCATTGACAAAAGTCTTATACCAATAGTTTTGTTATGGTTAGACCCAGTTGTTGGATATAACTTCATAACATATGGTTCATTCGACTCAGAACGTTGCAGTGAAGGCTTACTTTACATCGTTCAGAAACCGAAAGACTTCAATACAAAGAGATATAAGATAGGAAGAACATATAATATAACTCAAAGATATGACAGTACAGTCAATAGAGTCAAGGTTGTGTTCGTTAATGATATGAGAGCTGCTGAAACAGAACTGCTTGAAGTTTTTGAGAAAATGTATGGTGCTCCCATGAAAGGTAAAGAAACGTTTGAAGTAGATGAGATAGATAAAGCTATAAAATTATTTGACGAAGTTGCTGAAAAATACATGTAAGGCGTTTATTTTTGGTCTTTTGTGAAAGTCAGAAAATAAAGTTAGTTTTATTTTTATTTATTTTTTTTATTTTGTATGTAAAGACAGTAATGTCAACATCAGAGAACACAACAACTGCTATCGTTCATGAAGCCATAAATGAAGAATATGAATACATACAATATAACAAACAACTTCGCCTCATTCGTTCAGTCAAAGATGACATGTACCAAATGCAAAGTATAATGAATGCTCTTCGTTCTACAAAGCAAGCATATCATTGGTTTGAAAACCAACAGACAAAAGAACTTTTAGAAGAATTTCCTCATATGATTGCTTCCCTCGGAAAACCGAGAGAAGAGATTCCGTATGAAAATCGCAAGAATTTGGCACCTGGTTTGAAAGGATATTATGTTCATAGACTTTTAGTAAATGCTGTAGCAATGTGGGCTTCACCTCGTTATGCTTGTTATATTTTCATGATGTTAGATGAACTATATAAAGCAGAACGTGGAGAGATGGAAAAGAAACTTCAAGCAAAAGATGAAGTCATTGAATCCAAAGACAAAAGCATACAGAAAAGAATACCACGTTCAGTACCAAAAGGAAAGGAAAAGAGTTATAAGTATATGATATATACTGAAGAGTTGGAGAAAGAAGAAGATAAAGATATGGTTATGTTGCATTTAGTCAGAAGAAACAACAAGAGCTTTTATGACCTTGCTAAGATTTACAAATCTGACAGAAACTGGTTCTATCGTGAAAACTTACCGATTTCAATGACACCGAATGAGCAAATAAAGGAAATTGTCAAAAGTACTCTTCCTCAAACACACTATGACATCAAAGGTTGCACAATACTTACATTCAAAGAAGACTTAACATTACTGAAAGAAAAGATAACAGAATATTTCGACATCTTCAAAGAGGAAGAATGAAGTCACGGCAACATTAACGAAGAAGTCACGACAACATTAACGAAAAGAGAATGAGGTGAAAAAACGGGTGAGATCTCACCTCTTCACCTAAAATATATTTTTGTGCTATATTTACACTCATTTACGAAGAAGTCATGAATCCTACGTCAATTATGTTCGACACTGATAACATTAACGATAACATTAACGATAACATAAACGATAACATTAACGATAACATAAACGATAACATTCATTTTTGCATTAATCCTGCTGTGTTGTCAAAATGTCATGTTGTCATCATTTTTAAAAGAAGTTAATTAACCTGGTGACATGGTGACGTGGTGACATGGTGACACCCTCAGTTCTTCAAAAATATATTTTTGCTTAAATAACTTCAGGGTCTATTTCTTCAACCATTTCACTTCCTTCGTCAATGTCAATAGAAGCTTCTTCAACCTTTGGTAAGAATTTCTGTATGACATCTTTGTTCGTTATTGTCTTCAGAGATGAAGGATAATATTTCACATTTGTTTCACCCTTCTTATATTCTTTCTGTTCGGAAAGATTCATAGCAATATTGAAGAAGTCAATGTTAGAGTTCTTTATGACAGTATAATGAGTATCTTTGACATTCACGAAGAAACTCTTTTGTTTCAAAACTACTGCTAACTCTTGTGAAGTATAACGTTTGCGGTCAATGACGATAGCTAATGGTCTGACATACTGACCAAACTTAGATTCTTTCACAAACTTCTTGTTAAAGATAACATTAACATTTGAAGCATTATTGAACTCATTCTTGATGGCAGTAGCGAGAGCATTGTATGAAAAGAACTTGCAATCTTGCATGTGTTTCATTAAAATAAAAATATTAAATTATTTTGAAAAATAACTTAAAAAATCTAATCTAATTTTTTCAAAAAATATTTTTTTATTTCCTACTAAAGATGTATCGGAAGTTGTCTAAGTTAGAACACTCGGAAATAAAACAACTTCTTACAGAAGCTAACATAGATGTTGCAAAGCATTACGCAACAAACAAAAAAGCACTCGCTGACTTCATTAAAGACTATAATGGTGCAATAAGTTATGATAGAATTCATGAGTTCATAAAGCCGCAACGCGGCGAGGACGAAGTCCATGCAAGAGCATTT
Organism: Trichomonas vaginalis G3; assembly: GCF_026262505.1. Classification (NCBI taxonomy): domain Eukaryota; phylum Parabasalia; order Trichomonadida; family Trichomonadidae; genus Trichomonas; species Trichomonas vaginalis. The sequence continues at coordinate 14,088,699 of NC_067205.1, forward strand.
CCTTTAAATGACGTTGCTATTGACTTATATCATAGACGTTCAGTACCTCATGAAGTAAGAAGAGAAATGTTTGACATAACAAATGCAAACGTTGGTGAAACAAGAAGAAGAGACGACACACTGAAACAACAGAGAAGAGAGATGTTTAAAAGTGCTATAGAACAAGTTCGCAAAGCTAACGATGTCATTCGTTCCATTGACGACAAACCAAAAGAAGGTGAGAGATGGTTAAAGAAAGATGAAGAGAATAGGAAGAGAAATGTGAAGTCAGGCAATAGACTCATTGACTTTAACATCGAAGCTTTAGATGAACCAAACAGAGACTACTTACACAAACATTTCGGTAAGGTTTTCATGAGACTCTTAGAGAAGATTAAAATAAACTCACAACAGAGATGGATGATATGTTATAAACTTGGTGGAAAGTATGAATGTTCTACGTTAAACCTCAATAATATTGGAACATTACTACATCAGCTCTTGAAGGAGAACTTTATATCAGAGATAGAAGCAAATGCTGCAGGTATTGTTGAAATGCACTATGACTTCTTCTTGACAAACATAAAGAATCTTACCGAAATAAAGATGTATGATTTAACTGAATATGAAGGCTTAACGATGTCAGATGTAAAGAAAGGCAAACCAAAAAAGAGACCATATAGAGATGAAAGCACACTGACAGAAAGACAGAAAGATTATTGAACAGACTTAAACAAACAGGAGATAAACAACATATATGACTTCTGGAATGAAATCCTTGGTGAAAAGAAGTTTTATAAGAAGAGAAGCGGTCAGTTCTGGAAGTATCTTTGCACATTACCTATAAATCTTGAACGCTACCAAATCTTCAATGAACTGAACAAAAGAACTGCAACACTTATGACAGAAGACAATTGTTTCGTTTATGCTTGCATTCAGGCTGGAGTAAATGAAGAAACTATTGACCACATGAGAGAAGTCATTCGTGTTAGAGACTTTCCTCAAAGTAAAGTACAAGAAATTTCTGACGCAACAGGTATAGCATTTAATGTTACCATTGGTTATTTCAATGACTCAAGACATAATGAAATAAAGAGATACATACCAAAAGAATGTAAAACTGTTCGAACTATTGACTTACTTCTTGTTGAAGACCACTACATGCAGAATGAAAGACTTCCAATGACAACATATTTCATTCGCAACTATATAGAAATCTTGAAGGAGTGTGGTGGAATGAACATTGAGAAACAAATGAAGATTTATACAAAGAGAGAGAACAAATATGTAGTTCGCATGGATAGAACTACACCGTTATGGGATGTTATGAAAACATTGTGGGAGTGCAAATATTTCGAACCTATTTCTTATGGAGAACTTTTCACATATACGACTGACTTATATAAACAGAACCTTGCACCATTTAAAGATTTGACATATGCTCCAAAGTATTGTGTACAACTGAAGAAGAAAGCCGAGTCAAAAGAAGTAAATAAAAATAAGTGCAAGTTCATTCCTGAGCACGTTTTCTTTGCTGACTTTGAGTGCAGTACCGATGGCTTTCATAAAGCTTTTAACATATGTTATGACAGTGAAGATGGTTCAGTGAGTGAAAGCATTTGGGGTCAGACCTGTGCAACAGAATTTTTGGAGCGACTTCCTGACAAGAGTTTAATATATTTCCATAACCTCAGCTATGATATAAACTTCATCTTAAGACACATGACAGAAGTGAAAGGAACTCCCATCATTAAAGGTTCACGAACAATGCAAATAACTGGCTTATATAAAGGAAGGGCAATTATTATAAAAGACTCTTACAGTGTTATAAATAAGAAGCTTAAACTATTTCCTGCTATGTTTAACTTACAAACAGGACCGAAAGAAGTATTTCCATACAACTACTACAACAGTACTTTGTTAGCAAATGACAACAGAACTGGTGTCATTTCTGAAGCATGTAAGTTTATCCGGGATGCAGATACATTCATGAAAAACATAGATTCCATCAAAGGTTGCAGAATAGATGAGAACCACTTCGACTTAGAAAAGTATAGCACATTTTATTGCAAACAAGATGTAAGAATTTTAAGAGAAGGTTTTGTTAAGTTCCGCAATGACATATTGAAAGAATTTGATTTAAACGTTTATGACTACGTTAGTATTTGTTCAATTGCTAACAAATTGTTTGAGAACAGAGTGTACTTCCCGAATGGAAATTTATATGACCTCTCAAATAAACCAAGAGAATTTATTTCACGCTGTATTCAAGGTGGAAGATGTATGCTGTCAGATAACATTAAACAAAAGAGCGAAAAGAAACTCATTGCTGACTTCGACGCTGTTTCATTATATCCATCAGCTATAGCAAGACTTTATACTTTAGAAGGTATTCCAAAGGTTATGAAGAAAGAAATGTTAAGCACAGAGTATCTCATGAGACATTTATTCGATGACGACCAAAAGGAACCCATTGGTGAAAAGTTTATGTCTGGCTTCTTTGTTCTCATTAAGATAACAGAGATTGGAATACATAGACACTTTCCTTTAATAGTTTGTGACCCTGAACTAAATCCAGAACTTAACGTTCCCAGAAGTTCAAACACTTGCTGTTTAATGTATGTTGACCATATAACATTACAAGACCTCATAAAATATCAAGGTGTCAAATGTGAAGTGTTGCAAGGATACTATTACGATGGAAACAGAGATATTAGAATAAGAGATGAAGTAAAGAAGTTGTTTGAGTTAAGGTTAAAGTATAAGAAAGAAGGAAATCCTTTGCAAGAAAATATAAAGCTCATTCTGAACAGTATTTATGGCAAAACTATTCTATCTCCTATTGAGTCAAAAATAACCATAGTAAATGACAAAGATGCTATAAGATATGCCATCAGAAACTACAACCATATAGTGAAGTTCGAAGGTTTGGATGGTTCAGATAAAACTATTTTCAAGCTAACGAAAAGCATTTGCAGACACTTTAACTTCTGTCCACTTGGTGTTAACATTCTGTCTATGTCGAAGAGAATAATGTGTGAAGTATTCTGTACTGCTGAGGACTTAGGAATGGACATCTTTTATAGCGATACGGACAGTATGCATCTCTACAATGAAGATATCCCTCGTTTAGCTGAAGAGTTTGAGAAACGTTATGGAAGAGTTCTCATTGGTAAAAACCTTGGTCAATTTCATAGCGACTTTGCAGAAATCACAAAGAAAACAAAGTTTAGCATACAAGTCAATATTTTGTGGAAAGAAGACTTACATAGACTTACTCACGAATGATTTAAATGAAGTTGCATTTCACTGCAGAATGAAAGGCGTGAAGCAAGATGTTATTGCTTTAACCGCTAATGAAATGTTTCCTGACTCTGTTCAGTGTTTCTATGATGAAGATAAAGGTTTAATGGTTCCGCAAGGAACATATGACAAAGACTCTGAGTTCAGTTTAATGAAATTATACAAAGCACTTTATGACGGTCAAGAGATTGGATTTGACTTATGTAAGTCATGTCAACCTTGCTTTGAAGAGAAGTTTAACTTCTCAATAACGACTAAAACAAGCTTTATTCGTAAGTTGAAGTTCTGAGGTCATTTATTTTTGTCAGCAATGAGGTCATTCGTGATAAAAATAAGCTAGCGAAGCCCATGGTCATTTACAATACTGCGATGGTAGAGTTTAAGAGTTGTGCTTCAATGTAGAGACAGTCCTTATGGTCTGGAGGTAAGAACACTGGGCAGTTATGGTCATGAGTGGAGAACATGTCTATCCAAAACTCACGATTGAAGCCAGTTAATTTATAGTATTTAGGGTTAGGAAGTGGTGAAGTTCTTGTATGACCAATGAACTCATTTTCAACTCCCTTACTTAAGTTTGAATATAATATAGCTTGCTTTCTATCCCAAATGCCTGTGTTACAATCTTTGAAAATTCATTTTTCCTCGGAAGCATTGCATCATAATTGAAAACATTCTTGAAATCATCACTTGGTTCAGAGATTTGAAATCTTATACGTAATGGATTTTTTTCTTTTTAGCGACTTCATTGAATGGTGAGAATACAACAAATTGACAGTCATGTGTTCCATCATTTTCATTAAATTCATAATGAAAGTCTATAAGTTGTGGCTGACTACCTTCTTCTTTCAGTTGTGCAAGAAACTCACGTAAAGGCTGTAAAGTTTGTACTTCAATGTTGAACTTTTTCTCGAACATCTCATTAAATGAAATCATACATTGCAATGTTGTATCGTCTTTAAAGTATTTGTATATGTGAATGTTTTGGGCGCTTAAAGACTGTTCGTCATTTTCTATCTCGACTTGAAGTATAAAGTCAACCTTTCTGAAAGCACGTGTTATATACATAGATGTTATGCCAATGTACTTCTCTTCATTTATGTTCACAATCCAGTCTGTTGGAAACTTAAACGTTACTCTGTTCCCCTTTATTTTGACGTCAGGGTTTTCACTACTGAACGCAACAGATAAAGGTATTTGTCTATACATTTAATTCGGATAAAAATAAACCATTTACTTTCTTCTTCTTTAGCTTTTCAGCTTCTTCTCTAGCTTTCTTCGCCAGCAAACGTGGGTTCTTTTGTCTTCCAGCAGCTAATGCAGCAAGTTGTTTTTCACTAAGTTTTCTCTTTGGTCTCTCTGGCTTTTGTTCTTGTTTTTGTTCCTTCAGTTCGGATAAAATTTGCTCACGAATTTCTTTCTTCAATGCTTCAACATCTATGACCCCTTGGGTCTTGTCCGTAGGGCTTGTCTGAGTCATTTGACTGCAGATAAAAAACAAAATTAAAACTTTAACCGATGTAAAATGAGCTTGTCAAAATCAGAGCGAGAGTCTATTATATTAAATGACGCAAGAGGAATACAACATCCTTTCTATTACGTAAGTCAGAGTAAAGATGGTAAAATATACGTAAGAAAAAGAAAGGTTCCATTAGCGAATGCAGAAAGCGACAACATTAAGGTGTATGGCAAGGGTGAAGTCCACGAAGCCCATATAAAACCTTCTGTTCAAACTGAGCCAATAGAACCAGAAGAAAAGAAGCCAGATGTACTTTCAATAACGAACCAAGAGCTTATTGCAAAGTTCGTGAATTTCATTGAAAAACAAACCGAGTCAAAGAACCCTGACCCACCAGTGAAAGAAGTTGAGACAAAAGAGAATGTACAGTTCATTGAAAATGTCAAGAAACAACTTCCACCACGAATGCCAAGAAGAAGAGTGAGAATAATGAAGTAAATAGATATTTTTATCTGAAGTAAATACATGCAGAACGAACAGCTAAACGAATTTACTCCAGCAGAGCATATTCATCAGATTCGCTCATATTTCGATATCATAGACAATGCAGTTCAAATTGGTGACACTAATAGAAAATATTCTGACGCAAAGATTCCATCACAACCTGGAACTGCTAAAGATAACACATGGGTAACATTCAATCTCTCACCTCCTGGTGAAAATATGTTGGACCTTTACAATACATTCATTACGTATAAAATGGAAGGTCAATTTATTGTAGATAAAGAAATTGGTTCAGGTTCCAATAAAACAAACCCACCAGGATTTTGGATTGGTTTCGATGACGCTTTCTATGCAGTTGCTGGATATCAAATCCTTGCAAATGGTCGTATCGTATATTCTCAAGACAACGCAAGAGAAGAAGCATATATAACTTCAAACTCACAAACTACCGAACAAATAAAGAAAGTAGATGTTTTCTCAAAGACTCGACATGAAGATGTATGGAGTCATTCGGGAACATGCAGAACAGGACAAATTGTTAGTGGTCCAATTACAGCAGGAAAATCATTTGATTTTAAGCTTCGTTTAAGAATTCCTGTTAGAAGATTCCTTCCATTAGAAGCTATTCGATTTATTCCAGCTTTTGCAGGAAACATTCAGCTTAAAGTAAAGTTCAGTAGCGACGCCTTACAATGCACATCTATATCTGTAAATGATATCATTGCTTTCAATCCAACTCTTAAAGTTGCATTTGCTTCAGATTCAAATCCACCGACAAATAAATTTGTTCCATGGAATGAACCATTCACTATGATAACGAAGGCAGTAGAAGCTAGTGGAACAGTTACTATTACAACTGTAACCCAGCAACTATTTCGAACAAAGATGGATTTTAATGAATGTTTCATTCATCCAAAGTCATTCTCTTTAGACCCTAACATTTATACAGAACTTGTAGAACATTATACAAACGAGGCTTTATGTTTTCCTGTTAAAGTTATGGATTGGATTCCTATGGACGGTTCATTCTCAAAGAATACAGATAGTTCAAGTGCAACATTTACAGCAGCTTATACGCCTATTAATGTTAAAAGTATTTGGGCACTATTTAGAAAGAAAGACAACTATTATGTTAATTTTGAGAACCCTAAGTTTAAATATCTTCAGCTTTCCATGGGAGCTTATGGAAATATGCCTGCAGAACCTGAAAAATCATATGGACCTGTATTTTATGAAATGGTTGCGAACGCTTGCAATACAAACAATGATATGATAGGATTTAATGAAGATGTTATGAGGTCATTGGTGGATGATGGTAGTGTGGAACATAAATGGGATAGCTATGACAACACACATTTCTTATGTGGTTTTCCAACAGAAGTGGACTTTTGCTTCCAGCAAGGTCAAACATCTACTGCTCCAATAACATACAAATTGTCTGTTAAAGGACCTATTGAACTAGCAACTGAAAATGTACCAAAGCCACTTATTGGATTTATGAGGGATTGTTGCTTTGCCATTCAGGTGCGTGCTAATGGAATCCCATAATAAGATTAGATGACTATAACTTAGCTACGGACGACAGTGAGGAATAAAGGATGAACGTTTATTTTTAAAGCTTATAAATGAGTTCTTCATCAAGCTCTCGTGACCTTTCACCATCTGTGAAACAAACTTTACCAAACGATTATGGAGCACCTATTGAATATTTCTTACGAGCTGCACAATGGCAAAGAGCAGTCTCACCAAGGTTAGGTGTTCCACCAGCTCCTGTCAAAAATAGCATTTGGTCAAGTCCTTATATAAATATGGTCTCCCACTAGGTTTGCTAGCTACAGCAGGAGCAGTTATGATGTTGAAAAGAAATAAAGCAAATGTTGTAAATAATACTGAAGTAGCTGAAGTTAAACAAACTCCAACACCTTCACAAGCAAAACCTTCAATGACTCCTGAACCTATGGAATTACAAACTCCTGTTCAAAAGTCAACTCCTAAACCGACTCCAACATTTAAACCAGAACCTACTCCTCAAATAAATCGTAAAACTCCTGCGTTTCCTTACTGAAAAATAACGTTATTTTTATTTAATATTAAAATTTTTATTTGATTGAAATGACAAATAAAATCACTGAAGCAATGAAACAAAAGTTTTTGGTAGAATACATTAAATCAGGAACTATTCCAGAAGGTTTTTACATTCATACTATGAAGGATGGTAGAGTTCAGTTTAGAAAGATAAAGCAACCATTAGATAAAGAAGGAATTTTGAGAAAGATTAAACTTCATGAGGACAACATTGCTGAACTTAAGAAGAAGTTAGAAGAGTTGGAGAAAGGAAGAGAGTTATAAAGCAATGAATTCAAGTGGGTGAAAAAAGAGGTGAGATCTCACCACTTCACCTAAATCTATTTTTGTGCTATGTTTTCATACGTGTGAGGGTGGTGATATCATTAATTTTTAAGTTTATTTTTTATTTTACTGAAAATTTTTATTTGGATGTAAATGACAGAACAAAAGCAACTCATTCGAATTCCACAGTATAACAAACATACATTTAAACATTTATTCTTCCTTCCTGAGCATAACATGTTCTTTCAAATACATCCGAGACCAGTTGACTTTTCATTGACTGTGTATAAAGATAGAAATAGTTATATCATTAAACCATACGATGACGAAGGTAAGTTATGTAAATTGTACGTTAAGAAGTTAGAGAAAGTTTATGTCTTCAAGTATGACTACAATAGGGTTAACACTGATGATGAAGATATTGAGGAAAATTTATGAGAACATTAGTGAAGTCGTTAGTGAGAACGATAGTGAGAACGTTTATTTTTACATTAGTGAGTTCGTTAGTGAAGTGGTTGGCGGCTTTGTAAATATTTAAGGTTAAGTTAGTGTTTGTGTTTGTGTTGTAAAATATACGTTAGCGGTTTTGTAAAGTGTCAAATTCACAAGTATTGGGTAAGGAGGCGCGCAGTGCCTCCGTACCCAAGACTTGTATACTAACTACATTTGGTCTTAATGATGACGGCTTGGCTGGTTTCTATTCTTACTTCGGATACTCTGTTGAAAAGAAGAATGAACAAATATTCCATGGAACTGTAAGACATTCAACAAGTTTGTTGAGTGATTTAGAGGCACAATTATTGGTCAACTCAATCCATTTCAGCATGGAAAATGTTGCGCCAAACATGTTACTTGATGAAGCATTAGATCTCGTAAAGGACTATCAGAGCACACAAAAGAAAGCTCTGGCTGCAAAACCATATATCCATTTCTAAATAATTGTATATTTCTTATGAATAAAAAAGATTTTTTTTCCTGCAAAGCTTCTATTTTAACTTGAAACGCCAATCATTCTTGATCTTATAAGCTCATGAAAATAAAAAAGGAATGTCGAGCATCCAATGTTTTAAAATACTATCACAAGAATTATTATAAATTACTTGCCAGGGAAATCTACTGAAATTTCCGCGGGTAGATGAAATGAAAGCCTTGAAGGAAGTATTTTATAGTAATATATAGAATGAAATGAAACTCATTTCTAGCACAAGTTAAAAATACATTATATTGGTTGAAATAAGGCTCTTCTTCTATATATTTCGCTCTTTTTCCAATTATCATTTCTTTAGCATTGGCTATTATCATATTGTTAAAAGAGGGACAATCACAATGTTCTTCTTAGATCATTTTCATCTTTGTCAATTATTTCTATAATATATCTGTTGAAAGAAGGTATTTATTCGATATTTACATCCATTTTATCAATAAGAACATTTCTAATCAATATGAATAGTAATTTAGATATGTTTAGTTCTGTTTCAAGTGAAATGATGTTCATTGCTATTTCTTTAAATGCCCAAAACGATTTATTCTCTAGCATCAACATCATCAAAGATGAATTCATGTTGTTTCATAATTTGTTTTAATATACGTAGTCTATATAAAATTTGATGTTATAACATAATTATTTGCAATATTTTCATCAGATTCTATAAGTAAAGAACCAAAACTTAGATGAAAGCAATTTAAATTAACACTTATAATATTATGAAATAATGATTGATTGAAACCGATTTTTTACTCTAAAATATATCAAACACGCTCAAAAGATCAAGATCATTGTCATTAAAATTGAATAATTGATATTCTTTATTTGATTCTAGTACAAATTCGGTAAAATCTTCTGATTTATTATTATTTTCTTTATTAGCAAGCTGATTGTATCTATTTTTGATTTGAACTTCACTCCTTCTATCAAAAAATGTTGATATAAGCCTCCATTTTTTGAATATTGATTTACAAGTGTTAAAATCTTGTCATCATCCTCTTTTGTCCAAGCAGATCTATTTAAGTCAGGTGATATAAAATTATTATACCTATCTTTACATTGCCTTGGTGTTCGGTGCATCTTCTCTGCAATTCGTTTCCAATCATGGTCACCAAACTTCTTAACCAGACGGAGTAATGTTGCATCTTCCTTCTGTGAGAATCTTCTGTAAACAGACATTAAAAATGAAAAATTTATGATTCAATACTTGACGGATTTTCAATGAGCCGCCTCAAAAATTGAATTACATTCAATTTAAAAGAGGCTAAAAATTGAAAATTCTTCAAGTATTTCATCATATGTCGGAAATTGAATGAAATTCAATTTCCGACATATGATGGGAATTTTTTTATTATAAATTTCGATCCTTCTCAATTTTTGAATCGGATGTCAAAATTGTTTGCACATAGATCGCTGTATATATCATTATTTGCGGTACCAATATTATGTTTTTCGCTAATATGAATTCACATGACCAGTTTTAATTGTTTGATGAATATGTGAATTCACATTCAATTTTGAATAATTATTGAAATAACCGCTTTATTTCATTCACCTGATAGATAAGTCTATTGAAATAGCATTTCAAATCATATAATAAAAAATATTGAGTTAAGTCAGCAATGTCTGTGTCATTGTTATAATCTATCTTCATTATAAACTTATTAACTAACAACATAAGTTGTTTATAAGTTTTTATCTTCATAACAAATTTATAAAAATAATTATAAAATAAACTTGGAAAGAATAATATTTTATTGATTGAATGCACGTTCAAGAATATGATGAACATTCTCGCGTTTGATCGAATTCTTATATCCAAAGTTCTTGCCATTGAATGAATCCATAACCATATTTGTTACTTTGTCGACATCTCCAGGCTGAAGAACAACTCCTTCTTGATCTGTGACTTTAGTGAATTGTCCAATGGTAACAATCCATTCTCGTAAATGTCTAATGAACGCTCTAGCTTTAGTATAATTATCTCCATCTTTAACACCAAAGACGAATTCTGCTGCCCGTGCCATTTCATACTTTCTTGGCTCAATGAATTACTCTAAGAAGAAAGGAGTGATGATTGAGAGTGTTGAAGCATGATCGATTCCCCACTTAGCTGTGAGCATGTGTGCGATGCCGTGGATTCCGCAGCATGTGACTTTTCCGAGTTGGAGAACGTAGTTGAGAGCGAAACTGCATGCTTGGACGAGTCTTCCTCTGACTTCGATTGTTGACTTGTCGTCACTCATGACATCTCCACTGATGTCGACGAGCTCCTTCATGACGCAGTACATGAAGTTGTCCCGCATTGGGAGGACGTGCGGTGTTATGACTAAGTCGATGCAGTGTGTCATCGCGTCGTAGAGACCATTCCTGAGTTGTCTCTTCGGGAGTGTCATCGTGTACTTAGGATCGAGGATTGAGAAAGATGGGTATAACAAGTTGTTGATGAGAGGAAGTTTCTCTTTCGTCGACCTGCGAGAGATGACAGCACCGTTGTTCCATTCTGAGCCTGTTGCAGGTATTGTCATGACTGTGCCGATTGGTGTAGACTTCGATGGGTGCTTCCAGTATTTGACCATGTCCCACATGTCTGTTCCATCTTCGATGTTCATCGCGAGAGAGATGAACTTTGTTCCATCGACGACACTTCCGCCACCGACTGCGAGGAGTAAGTCTGGCTTGTACTCGCGAGCAACTTTGACGATCTCGACAAGTCTGTCAAACTCTGGATTTGCTGGGATACCGCCTTCCCATCTGACTTCGCACTCAAGTTCACTAAGTGCTTTTGTAACATCGTCGCGTGCACCATTCTTATCGATTGATCCACCACCAAATGTAACTAATACTTTTGTGTGTGGCTTTACGAAGTCTTTCATATGTTCATTGACACTGTCCTCTCCAAATGCAATTTGAGTTGTGTTAAGCCATTCAAACTTCATTATGTAATGGAAGCTAAACAAAAAAATGAATGTTTTTCTTTATATTCAGAAATCCAATTTTTTGTATGAAAAATTTTTGAAATTTTGAATAAGATTTGACAAATTCATTAAAGGACTTTCGGATTGAAACAACGAAATCTCTTCCTTCCCAATGCAATATTTGTTTTTTCGTCAATTTTTTTCGTGGTCATTAATTTTCTTTCAATTTTTTGATGGGACAAGTACCACAACTACATTACACTAGGGCAGAGTTCTTCCGAGGCCTCTCATCAAATGAGAGACTTCGGAAAAACTCTGCTTTGTTCGAGTAAAAGTACATTCTCTGATACATAAATTGTCAGAGACTATAAGTACACTACATTAGGACAGAGTTCTTCCGAAGCCTCTCATCAAATGAGAGACTTCGGAAAAACTCTGTCCTATTCGATTAATTACAGAATCCTAGGCCTTTTGGGAACTAGGAAAGAGTAGTAAGAGTACTTTAAGGCAATGCTCATTACGAAGTCTCTCATTCGATGAGAGATTTCGTAATGAACATTGCCCATTTCGAGTAAACTTACATCCATGACCCTCAAGGGTTCAGGGAGTAGTACTGTAGTCCATGAGAGCAATAACGTATAACTAATATCGCCAGAAGCACAACAATTACGCATCCTAGCTACGCTATCTTAGCAGCTAGGCTGCATAGATATTGTGCTTCTGGCTTGCAGAAACCTCATGGAAGACCCATTGGAGATCTCCAGCCGAAATCACTTGCTGATGTGGATGGAACAGCACTATGATTGGCCAGATCAAAGGCTGCGTAGCATCCCAGCAAGTAGATAGTCGGCGGCGACACCAGCTGTGGTCCACCATGAGATTATGACACTTTTGCGATTTGGCGCCAAACTTTTTTTGGTATTGGCAAACAAGTGGCAAAAATGCCATTTTACAAATGTAAACTTTGTAAAGTTAAAATGTCATTTTTCCTAAAATGTACCGCACTCACCCACTCAATGTTTTCTAAACTTTTGACAAAATTTTACCAAATTTTGAATTTGGAAGCTCATAAAAACTTATGTTTATGGCATTCCAAACGGGAACCGCGGTTGGTTACCATGGATTTCCGTCACCGGTCACATTTTAAAGATTTTTAAAGCCTTATAAAAATATGCTTTGTAAATCATTTTTTGTAAATCGGCAAAAATTTGGTAATTTTCTTCAACTAATAAATCTGCGAATAGCATTTATAATACAAGAACAATCTTTTAAAATGCGTTTGATTCATTTTTGTATAATTTCATATAGGCACATATATTCTTCCGGGACTTTCCGTGATTTTACCGTAAAATCATTAGTTTACACCAATTTTTCCGTATTTTGAATAGTTTACTGCACTTTTTCCGTAAAATTGAGTTACGGGAATCCGCAAAATTTCCGGACCTCATTTTTCATAGAATATAATAATAATATTTGATAAAAAGATATATTATTTATATTTTTGATTTTTGAATTACGGAAAAAGTGAATTGATAACTTGATTTTTTTATATGGTTAATTTTTCAAATGATATTATGAAGATCTAAAATATTAAAAGTAAAAAAATTGAATTACGGAAAAAGCGAGGTCAAAAGTGAAATAAATTTGCAGAACAATTTTCATTGAAATAAGCTTTATTTTTCATTATTAATAACAATGCTGTAATAAACAGAAATTCATCAAAAGTGACAGCTCTCAATTTTTTGACATTTGTAAATTCTAAATTGAATGAGAAAAATGAAATAATACTAAGCATAATACAATATTCTAGATTTAATTATAATTAGGAAAAAATTAGTTTTGAGAGTACTTTTCATAGGCATATAGAATGAAATCTTCTGAAAAATAATATCATATAAACTCATATTATTTTCTAATATATAACTATTTTCTATAAAAATCAAATTCAATGATCTTAAAAGCGAAGGATAAACCTCAAAATTTACGAATATAATGAGTGGGAATATAATGCTTATCTATCATAAAACCATATGAAATATTAATTTTTGCTTTACGCCTAATTTTTGACGACAATTAGCAAAAAATGTTAAATGTTAACACTGGTAAAAAAGGGGGTTGGCGTCCTAAGGCGTCCTAGTGTAAATTTCTCAAAATTGTGATATTTACATCACATTTTTGAGAGGTTTATGGGCGTCCTAAGGGAAAATTGAATAGCTAGGGCGTCCCGAATTTTCATTCTAAGATTTAAATATATTATATACTTAAGTATAATACAAGCAATATAAAAATTAAATTTTTATTATGTTAACTTATAAGAAATTTTTTTGAATTATCGTTGATTTATTGTAATCTTTCCAGGCTATACTTTTGAAATCAACTTTACCTGTCATACGCATTAATGTAGTAGATGTCCAGGTGTAGCTATTATATCCCAGCAACATTGGTATTTTATCATTGTAAGATATCAAAATGAAGCGTTTTTTCAGATATAATTTTTCGTAAATTTTTCAAAAATAAGATGGTAAAAAAGCCTCGACTTGCTCGAAAAATAACAATTTTTTTTACTTGTAAAAATAACCCTTTTACAGCATGGGCAGCTATTCAATCACTATTTCTTTTTCTAAAAGTATATTTTTCAAAAAAAATTAAGATCAAATTCGACAATTTCTTGATGAAAGCAAAAATATTACACATACTTCTAGATGCATGGGATAAAATATGCAATTATTCAATCAATTCGCATGATTTGAAAAAAAAATCTAAATTTGATAAAAATGTAGAAATTTTTTATTTTTAACTTGAGATTCGATTTTTTTGATCCAATTTGTGAATTTTTTTTTTGATCGGAATTTCAATTAATTTGTTGATCAAAAATGACCTCACAATGTTTGATCATAAGTGAAGTCATCTTCATGGGTATTTAGAAATTCCAAGAGAAATTGCATATTTCTCGCAGATGTAATATCTGAGAAAATCGAATTTAAATATTCATAGAAACCCAAATCATTCTCCGGTTCGAATAATTCATCTGTTGCTTTTTCTGTTTTTTCTATGAATTTTAATAATTTGATTAATAAATCTTCATCAGGAAGAATTATTGTTGCATTTGTGATAAAATTCCATATTGAGGTAATATGGCAATAATTACATTTATAAAATGTAATTTTATCCAAAATTTTTTGGCAAATTCGCATAATAGCATTAATATTTGAAGCTGAGATTAAACCTGTGATTACTTCTGTAACTTTTGGAAAATCATCGCAATTTAATATCTCTTTATATTGAATTGAGAAATAAAAAAAATCAAATGGATTCATTTCTTCAATTTCAAGGAGATTGTAAAAATTGATAGAAGTGTTATTGCAACAAATTGTATTTGCAGCAAAAAATATCATTTGCTCGATTCCATTTTTGGAATAAATTTGCTGGAACAATGTTAAATTAAAACAGTTGCTTAATTTTTCTTCATTGTTTTCATAAAAAAGTAACAAGTTTGCAACTGAAATTTCAAAATTTTGATAATTGCCAGTTATTTCAGTAAATATATATATTTGCTTTTCTTCATCTAAAAATGGCAAATATTGATTTGCAATATTAACTAAAGTTTGGGATAAATTGTTCCAGTTTGATTTTACAATTTGTGAGCACATTATGTAATATGTAAACTTATCCGCTTTGTAGGAATTTAAAATTGTTTGTTGTTCTGTTTCAGTTAAATTACTGAATTTTTCAAGATTAATATTGTGATAAAAAATAGAATCCTTGAAACATTCTGATATTTTTTCAATGTTTAAAACGGATGCTAAAAAATGTAAAAGAACTTCATCAGTCACTGTGATTTTTTTGAAAAATTTATCCCAATTCAAGCATCCAATTGATCTTTCTGTCATTGTACTTATGCATTGATAAAGTTGATTTAATGAATCCGAAGAATAATCATTATGCTTGACTAGTTGAGTTAGTTGATACAGACTGTCGTCAGCCATTTTAAAAAAATGAATAAAATTGTATAGTAAATTATATTTGTGAAATTTGTGACGCTACATTCAATCTAAGACCAATATCTCAAAGAATTACTCATTTAAGTATTACTTTTCATTGTTTTTTAAAAAATATCTTTGCTTATTTGTTCACTTTTTTGACATTTATTATATGCTTTTTATCATATTTCCGATGATATGAATATATATTCTATATAAGAATGACGCTACATTCAATCTAAGACCAATATCTCAAAGAATTACTCATTTAAGTATTACTTTTCATTGTTTTTTTAAAAAATATCTTTGCTTATTTGTTCACTTTTTTGACATTTATTATATGCTTTTTATCATATTTCCGATGATATGAATATATATTCTATATAAGAATGACGCTACATTCAATCTAAGACCAATATCTCAAAGAATTACTCATTTAAGTATTACTTTTCATTTTTGATTCAATTTTCGAACGGTTTTCGTAAATTTTGCATCATTTCATTTTTTAATGGGAAAATCATCTATATTTAATCAAAAAAGAGCAAACTTTACAGACGAAAATAAAATATTTATCAGGGAACAATCTGATAAATACCAAAAATCAACATCGAGAGATGAAAAAACGAATATAATCAAACAAGTTCTTCAATATTTTAATATTAAATACCACGAAAATGAATCTAAAGCTGTCAGAAGATATTTTAGTTATATTGCAGTTAAAAATATTCCCGCAGTTACTGGAAAATATCCTGATACAATTGTTCGCAAAGATATGCTTTATTCGCATGATCATACAAATATTATTAATTCAAATAATATTGAACGTTACTACCGTTGCATCGATCATTCTTGTCAAGCACGTTATTTAGTTAAAATTGAGAACAGTTCAGTTTCCGAAGATTTACAAAAGGAACATATACCCGAATGCAGACAATTTAAAAAGTTACAAAATGAAAAAAATGATCTTCATAAATCAATGACTCTGACAGAAATATACAATAAGGCAATGGCAAAATTTTCTGAAGACAACGGCACTTTTCAGCAGATTAAAAATTTATGACAGAACTTGCTGTTGGTACTGATGAAAACCCATTAATTAAAGATTCATTGGTCAGGGAAGTTTATAATAAGTCCAGAAAATTTTCTATTGGAGAAAAAATTACAGACGATGAAATTGCTAATTTTTGTTTAATAAATGGCGAGCAGTTTTTCATTGGCCATTTTTCAAGCAAATTGTGAGACGATGTTTTTTGGTTTTGAGAAGGCAATTCAATTTGCAAAAGAAGCCACAGATTTATTTTGCGATGGAACTTTTAAAATTACACCAAAACATTTTCAAAAAGGACAGATGCTAACAATTATGATTTGTGAACCTTCAACAAATCAATATCTACCACTTTTATTTATATTCATGAAAAACCGCACATTTGAATCTTATAAGAAGGCATTTGAATATATTTTTACTGTCAAGGGTATTCAATTTTCAAAGCTAATTCAAATTCATTGTGATTTTGAAAAGGGAATGATAGAGGCACTTCAACAAATTTTCCCTAAAGTCCGTATAATTGGATGCCTATTTCATTTCAAACAAGCTTTACACAGGAAACTTGTAGCACTTTATACAAAAAATTTCAATACTTTACAAAATTCTTTATTTAAGCTATATTCTATTACTCCATTCATGTCTCATGAAGAATTTGTACTTACAATGCATATAATTAATCAAAATAAAGTTGATTCGATCAAAGATTATATTGATTATTTCAACAAAGTTTGGTTGCCGCACTACAATTTAATATCTCAATATAATAATGCAACTGCAATATTCACTAATGATTGCCTCGAGAATATGCATTCAGAATTTTCTTCGTTAAAACATCCAAACATTTATGAAGCTATTAAGAAGATATCTCAAATCCAATTAGATAAATATAACGCCATCAAAAATAACCAGAAGATCGAGCGCCATATAAAAACCGTTATCACTGATAGCTACAAAAATTATATTCTTGACTGCTTTCAAAAAGAACTTGAGAAAACAATTTTTTCTATCAAACAATACAACGTAAGTGATCTTTCTTTGGCTCAGAACGAGATTTCTCCATATGGTTCCATAGAATCGAGTTCATTGTTCGAAAATATTCCAGTTCATGATGCAGATATACTCAAATCGATCGATCTAACAGATAAAGATACAATGATCACTAAGTTTATTAATGAAAAAAGAGAAAAAATTATGGCATTATTTAATGAAACATTAAATCATCCAGATTTTAATTCATCCACTCCAATTCAAACTAATTTTGAGCAAGCCGATACAAATCAAGGTTCAGATGCTCCAATTCGCTCCGAAAATTCAAATATTGCAGACTCTACAGATTTAGAACCAGAAAATCAAAACCATCCTTCTACAAATCAAATGTCTAGTAATCTAGAACATAAGCTGGACCTTCTTGATCATATTGAAAAAACAATTATCGAAAATGCGCTCGTTCTTGGGAATTCTTCCTACTACAAATGCTATTGTTGGGCCGTCAAAACAAGTTTCAGTTAATAGCAAGCAAAATTCTGAAAAAAATAAGAAAAAATCTTCCATAACAACAAAATCAAACAATAAAAAACAAAATTCATCCGACAATCCTCCTAAACGTAAAGCTCCTATTTCGGAAAGGATTCTCAGCGATAATAACTTATATTTTCAAGTTCATCGAAAGAGATCGAAAAGCAAACGTTCCACATTTACAGAGAAAAAGAATTGATATATGAAGTCTAATTCCTTTTATAACTACTATATTTTTATTCTTATGACTAAAAAATAATATATTATTTAAGGGTGCACCTGTATGTATGTTTATTTGAGAGGAGGAGGATTACCCTCTCAATTTTGAGGGATTCGTTAGTTTATTTTCTCGATGAATATGCAATAAAATTTGATTTTTACCTTATCAATATACTTCATATAATATACACATGTTCATGTAAAAACTTTTTTCAAAAATCCTCAGGAATTAAGGGATTTTTGAATTTTAAGAATTTTTTTCGAATTTTTTCGAAAAAAAATATTTTCAGAACAGCCTTAACGGCTAAGATTTAGGAACAATGTTAAGTATCAAAAAGAAAGGAGGTCTGATATAGACAACATATATCGTTGAAGGTTGAAAAAATCTCTAATATTTGAGCCCAAAATTTCAAATTTTAATTTTTTGAAAAAAGAGGCCACCCGTATGTACGTTTATTTGAGAGGAGGAGGATTATATTTTTGAAAGTGTGAAACATTATGAATATGTTAATTATATAATAATATGTATTATTATAAAAAAGAAAAAATAAAGCACGTTAAAATTTTTCTTTCTGATTTTTTACAAAATCTACTTAGAATTATGCAAAATATGACTAAATAATTATAAATTTCAAGTTAAATTTTAATTTTGATAAATAATTTAAATTTCAAAATATCAAGTTCAGTTCGACTATGTATGTAGTAATTCCTCAATAAAGTGCCAAAACCCTATTAAAATATATGAACATTTTCAACATTTTAATGTTTTTATTTAAAAATTTGTTGGAATATGAGCTTCAAACAATTATTATGTAAATAAAAATAATTAAATATATGTATTTATTCGTATTACAACCGTAGTAAGTCGATTCTTCCTTTCTTCTACTGAGTTTTGAATTTGATTTCGAATTGTAAAGAGATTCAAAGGGAAAATACTAGCGGATAAAAACTACCTCAATGAAAGGGTCATAATGGAGTCAAGTTGTATTTTTTGATATTTTTTGCTTTTCGAGCCTAAATAGGTAGCCAAGATAATGCCTAAAAATAAGGTTCTAAATTCTGAAGTTTACATGATCCTCTCGTGTGCACCCTTAACAATTTTCATTTTTTTCTTTTAACAATTTCGTTTTATTTCCATTTATTGTTAAATGATTTTTAGCATACACCTTTCTTTGTTCATCTTCTAAATACAATTTATTTTTTCTTAGATATAATTCTATTCATTCAATTCGATCGTCATTTTTCAGTACATGATCGTAATTTTCAATTATTGATCGCGATTTTACTTCAGAATTTGTTCGCAATATTGCTTATCAAAATTATATCTCTATTCTCTCATTTCTGTTTAGTCAATATCATTACACTCCTATTGTCTAATAACATGCTATTAATTTTCTTAAAATTAAAAAAAAAATATCAACTTTTAAAAACAGAAACTTAACATCCTTAGGTCAATGGATTTTGATGTGAGATACATTTAATCTGTTTTTCTTTTTTTATTTTAAATAATTGAATATTTATAGTTGTTATGGGTCTTACATCATGTAAAACGAATTTTCTTAAAGTAAATTTACTTTTTTTCAATCTTTCTTACATATTTATTAAAAAAAATTATCCAAAAAAAGATGTTTTAGAATGAAAAAAAATAGAAAAATCTTCATTTATAGTCTTTCTTGAATGTATACGTTTTGATTTTTTTCTTTTTTAAAAAATTCAATTTCTAGAAAAATCGAGAAAAAATCATTTTCTTCTTTTTTTTAGGACGCCATAACCATTGAAATCTCCTCTCAGGACGCCATAAACTATTCAATTATGGTGTAAACTTCTCAAAAAATGAATAGTTTACATCAGGACGCCTTAGGACGCCAATCCTTTACGCGCCCGTTAACACTCAGTCCATTTGAATATGAAAAATAAAATTGACTTTGATTAAATGTTTTTATTTATCATGCAATTCTT
The DNA here is from genome assembly GCF_026262505.1 of Trichomonas vaginalis G3. Lineage (NCBI taxonomy): Eukaryota > Parabasalia > Trichomonadida > Trichomonadidae > Trichomonas > Trichomonas vaginalis. The sequence goes on from NC_067205.1 coordinate 14,108,911, forward strand.
CTTGCGACCAAAGAGTTGAATAAAATTTCAAAAAATAAGATAGCTTAAAAAATAATATACGGTAGTGTTTACTAATAGATGAATAGTATATAAATTCTATTAAAATGGATTTGATCCAAAAAAATATATAAAATTTGATCATAAATAAAATCGTTTTAAATTACTTCTTCATTTAAATTATAACAATTATTTTTGGTTTTATAGTTTTTAAAGCTCATGTGGTTTTTTTAACCACAGAATACTTATGTGCTGTAGCAAGCTTGCAATCCAAAGCTCACGTTAGACAACAAGAGTCATGAAGTCTCATACTAAGGGATATCCAACATATATTTTAATAATCTAATGTTTGTGACAAATATTCAACATAAAATTAAGTTTTCGTTTCGTTACAAGGCATTCATACTTTGGAGATATCATATTTAATGTACAGAAAAGTTAATATTAAACAATACATGCTAAAGAATTAATAAATAAGATAATAAAATAAATTTATACGTAATTACTTTCATTTAATATGCTTTATGCTGTATAATATTGATTAAGAGGCATTAAAAGGTTCCATAATCTGCTTTTATAGGCAAGATTTTTGATAAAAATTTTAAATTTTGAAAAATGATGAGAAAAGGAAAAAAAGGTAAATGAGAGCAAGAGGAGGAAAAAAAGAAAAAGAAAAGGAAGGGAAGGGAAAAATAAAAGAAAGAAGGACATATAAAAATTTAGATGCGCATTCTTAATGCCGAGGCGGCTTGCCGCCGAGGCGCGATTTTTTTAGGCCTCTACGGTAACCCGGCAATGTTTTTTTAAATCTTGTACAGCCCTACTTATGTTTTATTGATATATGAAGAATCAATTATTTCTAAATCGTCTTGTCAGTTTTTTTATATTTCGGAGCAATAACAATGAACATTTATGAGATTAAATGGTGTGTTTTAGCACCAGCTCCAATTATAAATCATGTTCATAATTCCAATTTTTATGTTTTATGATATTTTCATGAATAAATTGTTATTTAATCATTCCATTTTTAAAATTTTCACTTTTTTAAAAATTTTATAATGCATGAATTGAAGATAAACGTAATGATCATCATGTTTGTCTCAATGGAAAGATGCATTTCATTTCAAAATTTAATCTTATATCTCACTAATGATGCCTATATTATATGCATATTCAGCTTTGAAAGTATATTTTCTATTTTCAGGTATGAGATATATCAATATATAAGAATATCTACATTATAATACCCCATTTCATTAAAAAATAGGAACTAAATGGTTTTTATTGAGAATAATTAAGAAAGAATTAACAAAGAGAAAAACATTAGATAATATTGGAAAGCAAAACATCTGGAAACACATGAGATTCCAGTTAAGCAATCATACTTTTGTCCATTGTGGCAATTTGTATCAATAATGAATTTATATGATCCTGTATAAGGCAGATAAGGAGATATTGAACTAAACGAGTTTCTGTTAAACGAACAAGATCTGAATATAACTTATTGGTTCAAAAAATGTTCTGCTTTGTTTTCTGAAAATACACAATGGTCAACTAATGTATTAGATTTATCAAAGCTGAAAAAAGAATACGAATTATTCATAATGATATCTTTATAAAAATTTGAGTATTTAATTTCGCAAACTGAATGAGAAAAAACAACAGAATTAAAAGTAGAGTTACACGACAATACATTAGCGAAAGATGCGTTGGCGTTACCATAAGAGAATCCAAAATAAAATCCAGTAGTACTCATGAAAACATTACTTGTAGAATTGTAATACGATAATGATGTTTTTCCTCCACCAAGCCATGTGACATCTGAGGTGCCTGGCTGAGTAGTACATTCTGTAATAGAAATTATTGAAACAAAATTTATACTTTTTGATGATTGTGAGAGATTGACAAGACAGTAGTTTGCTTTTGTACGTGAATAAACGTTTCGCGCGCAAATGTTGGTTTGATAAATCGAGTGACCTGGGTTGAAAAGAACACAGCCACCATTTTGGGTAGATGTGATTGTGTTAAATGTGTCTTGTTCGAGAATTAAGATTGAATTTGATTCACTGATTCGAATAACACCCTCGTTGTTGATCTTTTCGAAAAAAACTCCACTAAGATGGAAGTTGAGAGGAACTGATTTGCTTGATCGTTCATTTGGAGGTAGTAATGTCCAAAAGTACTTGTCTTTGAAGAATTCTTTTGATGAAAAATCAGACAAATCACTTACTCAATGTTTCCTAAATTTTTGACAAAATTTTCAATTCATTCAAAAAATCAAAAATTACACATTGTATCTTTGAAATAAAGAGATCTAAACTTTACATCAAAAATACCTTCAAAAAGTCGAACTTCGATCAATTTTTTTGGAAAAAATCAGTTTCAAGCTAACTACATGCTATTGCAGATATTTTCGCAATTATGCATGCTAAAGAGAACATGTTATGTTAGAAACAAAGTCACAAAAAGCAAATTTTTATTCATAAATTTAAAATGAAAAAAGAGAAAGAGAGTAGATTGTAGTCGGGAATAAAATATGGAGAAACACAGTTGAAGTCGGCAAAACAGTCATGCTTCTGTCCGATGTGACACTTTGTATCAACAATGAACGCATGTGAGCCTTTGTATGTTAGAATTGGTGATATAGAACTAAATTTATTATTATTGAAAGAACAAGAAGTAACTGTAAAAACATGATCAGTATTTCTAAAGTTTTTCGCGTTATTTTCTGAAAATACACAGTTATCAATTCTAAAAGTACCTGTTCCTGCGTCGAAATGAAAAAAGAATTTTGCGTTTGCTAAGACACTATTATTATAAAAATTAGAATTTTCTAACGACGCTGCAGTTCGAAAATAAACAATAGCATCATTATTAGCGGTGCATGACATAGCATTAATGAATGATATGTTTGCTTGACCATATGAAAGAATGCAAAAAAGTGATGGCGTATTCCAAACAATATTATTAGAGCAATTGTAATATGAAAATGAGATTTTCCCACCTCCAAGCCAAATCATATCATCAACAGATGGTTTGTTTGTACAATCCGAAATCGAAATTGTTGAAACGTAATTTATGCTTTCTGATGATGATGGAATGCTAACATAACAATAATGTCCTTTAGTGGTTGAGGATACGTTTCGAGCACAAATGCTTGATTGATAAATCAACTGACCAGTGTTGAAGAAAACACAGCCACCATTTTGGGTTGACGTAACTGTGTTAAATGTATCATGTTCGAGAGTTAAAACTGAATTCGATTGTGTGAGGCTAATAGCACCTTCATTGTTGATGTTTTCGAACAAAATACCAATGATTTGAAAGTTGAAAGCAATTGATTTGTTTGACTTGTCATATGGAGGTTGTAATTTCCAAGAATACTTATCTTTAAAATATTTGCCCGATGAAAAATCAGACAAATTAGTTTCTCTATTTTATATCAAAATTTTTGTCAAATTTTTAGCATCATAGAAAATTGAGAATTTGAAAAATTGAAAAGAAAGTAGTCAATTTTTATTATCAACATCATATTTATTGAATAGATGTAATGCTTTCGTAGCTCAGTAGGTAGAGCGTAGGTCTCATAATCCTAAGGTCGCGAGTTCGAGCCTCACCGAAAGCATTTAATTTTTCATTTATTTTTTCTAAACTCTTCCATTTTACAACTGTATTTCTTTAACAAGATTTGAAATTCCTTCATCGTTAAAAGAGATATCTGGCGGTTGTTTTTACCATTGCACAAATCTTAAAAGTTTAGACTTGAAAAACATCGAAACCATAAATAAATATGCATTTATGTTTTGTGAAAATTTGTCTTCAATAAATCTTCCTGATTCAATTAAATTTATAGGAGAGCATGCATTCTATGGATGTGATTCATTGACTGAAATCACAATACCTTCTCAAGTTCAAGAAATTGCATCGTATTGTTTTTCAGTGATGAAAAGCTTACAAAAACTTAACTTAAAAAGATTTTCGATGACAGAATAATCCTGTCACTTTTCTAGATTTTATTTTACATTCTTGAGTAAAACAATTCTCTTGAATAAAATGAACAATTGAAAAATCGGTTCATTCAAAAAGTGATGAATTTTGAAAAAATTTTACGAAAAATCGAATTTAGTTTTAAGGGTGCACACGAGAGGATCATGTAAACTTCAGAATTTAGAACCTTATTTTTAGGCATTATCTTGGCTACCTATTTAGGCTCGAAAAGCAAAAAATATCAAAAAATACAACTTGACTCCATTATGACCCTTTCATTGAGGTAGTTTTTATCCGCTAGTATTTTCCCTTTGAATCTCTTTACAATTCGAAATCAAATTCAAAACTCAGTAGAAGAAAGGAAGAATCGACTTACTACGGTTGTAATACGAATAAATACATATATTTAATTATTTTTATTTACATAATAATTGTTTGAAGCTCATATTCCAACAAATTTTTAAATAAAAACATTAAAATGTTGAAAATGTTCATATATTTTAATAGGGTTTTGGCACTTTATTGAGGAATTACTACATACATAGTCGAACTGAACTTGATATTTTGAAATTTAAATTATTTATCAAAATTAAAATTTAACTTGAAATTTATAATTATTTAGTCATATTTTGCATAATTCTAAGTAGATTTTGTAAAAAATCAAGAAAGAAAAATTTTAACGTGCTTTATTTTTTCTTTTTTATAATAATACATATTATTATATAATTAACATATTCATAATGTTTCACACTTTCAAAAATATAATCCTCCTCCTCTCAAATAAACGTACATACGGGTGGCCTCTTTTTTCAAAAAATTAAAATTTGAAATTTTGGGCTCAAATATTAGAGATTTTTTCAACCTTCAACGATATATGTAAGGGTTTCGTTTTGCTAAAATTGTCACTTTTATAGCATATTTGTTTTTGGATGTTTTGCGAAACCAAAAAAAAAAACTATGATATACAATGTGTGTGTAAAGAAAATACTTTATTTACTAGTTAAAAAATCATTTGGTATTGGTCAAGTTATTTTTTCTGGATAAGATATTATATGGATAATTGGATAGAAAATACAATTATATAATCTTGTACCTGGTTTAATTAAGCTAATTGTCATCAGAAACTTGTAATTTTTATGAATTTCAGATTTTCTTTTCATTACTGCTTTTCTTAATAGGTCAAGTTCTTATTTACGTTATAAAGTATGATATTTACAAATATCAAGTTATCGTGTTTTTTGAGAAATTATGAGAAACAAACAAAAATGAAAAAGATAGGAATAGCAATGAATAGTGATGTGGGTATAGAAAATGTAAGAGATATGAATGCAAAGCAATCAGTATTTAGGACATTGACCATAGATTTCGAAAAAAAATGCTGCATATTGAGCGAAAACTATGATTATATTATAAGGCTGTCATTTAAAGCATAATGAAACTATTCCCTTTTCATTTTAATCGAATAAGATAGTAAAGATTTTTGAATTAGCTAGAAACTGATGAGATGTTTTCACAAATCAGATTTTTAATCTCTATAATGCATAATTCACTCAATATCTCAATTTTGATATTGCGAGATATTTTTGCTATCGGTTTCGCAATTTTGACACAATAGCAAGAGGGTTCTATAAGCATTATTATCAACGTAGAATCTGAATATCATATCAGAAAATGTCGCAAATCTAACATTTACCCGACCAAATAGCAAAATAATTGAATACTTTTCGCAAAAACTTTAAAAATCGATAAAAATATGAAATATAGATATTAAAGAGACTTTTTATATAATATTCATAAAGATTTTCCAAAAATATGATACCGCAAAATTAAAAAAGTGACGTCTTGAGTGGAGTCAAAGGTCGAAATTGCTAGCTAAATGTTTTTTTAGCGAAATTGCGTATTGTACGTTTTTTTCGCAAAACGAAACCCTTACTCCATATCTTTTAATATACCTTATTCTTGTTTATTATCACATTAATTTCCCTATTATTGTAACTCTTAACAGTATGGGGGTTTTTAAGGGTGCACCCGCATGTACGTTTATTTGAGAGGAGGAGGATTACCCTCTCAATTTTGAACGCTTCGTTAACTTAATATCTCGATGAATATTGGATTAAAATTGAATTTGCCCATACCAATATATCTGATACAATATCCTTAAGTTTTACTAAAAAGAATTTTTTAAAATCCCTGCAGATTCGGGGATTTTTAAATTTTTCCTAAATGTTAGTCACCGTTACGGTTTTTTCTTTTTTTGGGGGCTCGCAAGCTCGCCCCCAAAGAAAAAACCGTAACGGTGAGCTCACATTTCGGCATAGTTTAAGTCTAGGTTTTGCATTTTAAAATGTTTGTTACCTTATCTTCTTTCAAAAAGTGGCAAAAATTTGTTTGAAATTTGAAAAAGATATTTTTATTTGCATAAATGACATTCAACTAAGCTGTAGCATGATTCTTTTGCATGCTCTAGTTTTTTTCTCAGTTCAATCTCCTTCCATACTCTTGCTTGTACCAGTAAGATCGCACCAAAATTCTCAAAAATTAAGATCTCCAAATTTTATGTCCAACTCCAATTATCAAACGCCCTCATTAACGCCACTCATAGCCATCTTTCATGCATGAGAAATCGTTATTAGAAGATTTTTTACGGCTAATTATCTGATTCAATTCAGATCAATACTCAAAGCCCATTATTTATTAATAAATCCTTGTTTGTCGCCTATGCGAATAAAAATTCTTTTTATATTTTAAACAATTTTTTTCACTTTGGAAGGAGAAAGGTGACTAACATTTTAAAACTGCAAAAACCGACTAAACTATTTTGATTTTTTTCGAAAATTTTTCGGGAAAAAAATATTTTCAGAAGAGCCTTAACGGCTAAGTTTTATGTTTAATGTTGAGTATCAAAAAGAATGGGCATCTGATATAGCCATCATATATCCCAGAAGCAAATAAAAATTCTGACTTTTTAAGCATAAAAAATGAAATTTTATTTTTTGCAAAAAACAGGCCACCCGGATGTACGTTTATTTGAGAGGAGGAGGATTAAATTTTTGAAAGCACTAAAATTTGTAAATATGCTAGTTATAGAATAATATGCATTATTTTAAAAAATAAAAATTAAAGCACGTTAAAATCTTTTTTGATGAATTTTTACAAAAGCTACTCAGGATAATGCAAGATATGAGTAGTTAAACATAAATTTCAAATCAGACTTTACTTATAATAAATATTTTAAATTTCCGAAAATTAAGTTCAGATCGACTCTATACGTAGTAAATACTAAATAAGGTGCCAAAAACCTATTAAACAGTATCAAAACTATCAAGATTGTAATGTTTTTGAAGAAAAATTTATAGAATTATGGACTTCAAACAGATATTATGTAAATAAAAATAATATAATGAATTTATTTATTCGTATAATAGCAGTAATAAGTCGATTATTCACTTCTACTTCTGAGATTTGAATTTAATTTCGACAGAAAAAGAGATTCAAGAGGAAAATACTAGGGGATACAAACAGCCACCATGACAGGATTATTATGGAGCCAAGTTGTATTTTTTGATATTTTTAGAGCCGAAAGTTTTTTGTCCAAATGTTAAACTATTCAGACAAAATTTCCCAGCTTCAGAGAAGGAATAGGAGCCTACCAGGCACTGATATATAATCAGTGCTTTGTAGGCTCCTATTCCTAATAGAAAGTTCGAAAACTCGGTCGCAATTGCATCTGATTGCGACCGAGTTTTCGAACTTTCCCGAGGGAATTGGAGGGTGGGAGGTACATAGATAGACTTTGTATCTCTCACCCTCCAATTCCTTCGGGAATGTTCGAAAACTTTGGTGCAATCAGCAACGATTGCACCAAAGTTTTTGCGTTTAATTGAAGGAATTGCTCTTTATGATATATACAGTTACAATGCATATATCATAAGGAGCAATTCCTTCCAGATATCTGGCAAACTTGCTCGCAATGGTTCACAATTGCGAACAAGTTTTGTCATTTGTCAAGAGAAATTAAACCCTGCGAAGCGCCAGTTCTAGACTGGTACCTCGCAGGGTTTAATTTCTCATATTGGTAGCTTTTTATGTTTTTATATTAACAATAACTCATGAAAAAGATTTGCTTATATAAGAGGAAACTCTCTATCAGAGGTGCTGAATTCATGCATTCGCATCTGATAGAGAGTTTCCTTTTATATAAGCAAATATAAGAGAATCTATTTTTTTTGGAGCGTATTCTCAAATATTGAATACTTACGAAAAGTGTTTTTTTCTAAAAATTTAATATTATGCTTATCAATATCCATAAAATCCAAATATCTATTATTATTTTCTATATATTACTTTTCATTAACCCTTGAAAAGTCTTCTGAAAATCCATTTTTGGTTATTTTTTTGATATATCTAAAGATTGGATATTAATTAACTCATCTAGACTATTTTTATTTTTTTCATTTCAAAAAATTATATGAGCATCTCAAATTAACTTTCAAATTTTTTATTTTAAATTCATACTTATAATTATTTTTTAAGATACTTTTTTGCCCAAAAAATAATCGTACTTCCTCGACGATTAATCTCCTCTCAATTTCTATCGTTGACACTACTTAGCATGCAACAAAAATGATATACAATATAGATTGATATTATGTATTAATCTATAAAATAAAAACTTTAGAAGAAATAAATTATAATATTTTTTAATAAACATCAATTTTATTAGTATTTCATATATATGCATCCATACATGTATTTGATATTATATCCACCGAGATCCTGTTCGTAGGACTTGCAGATAACGCTAGACTGTTTTAGCGTGGATTTTCATTGAGATGCAACTTGGAAAAAATTGAAAATCTGGATTTGAACCTTCGACCTCTACAGTCGAAAAACGGTTCCACGCTAAAACAAAATCCACGTTAAAAACCCCCATACTGTCTTAATTTCAATTACTTAACTAATCAATTGTTACACTTTTCTAAGATGTTCTTAATAATATAATCATGTCAATATTGACAACGCATTTTCTTCTAAATATAGGTCATGCTATCCATTGATTTGCTATTGAATGATGGATAAAAAAAGATCATTTGGCTTTGAGAATACAGTTGATAAGTTAAATTACAACAAAAGCATTTATACAGTTAAACAAAATATTAAAATAAACATTACAATTATTTGAACATACTGTGAATTCGAAAACATCTGTAAAACTTTTGATTTCCATCCAAAGAACAACTTTGTTCGCATCAAAAGAATCACCTGTACTAGATCTTATCACCCAAGGCCCAGGAAATGTATTTGGATAACGATAGTTAACGTAAGCTCCAATTGCAAAATGCCAAAAAGAGGAATTGCAGCATTGCATATATGTCGCATCCGTTGGACTAAGCATAAGCCCATTCCATATTTCTCCTGTCCAAGTGGAAGATTCATCTGTTTCTAATCCCAAGTCTTTTTTAGATGAGTAATTTCCAAAAGGGGATTGAGATTGACTAAAAATGTTTTCGCCGGCATGTCCAGGATAACGTAATATAAAAGAATATCGTAAAGTTGGTCTATTTATTTGAGGAATGTATTTTAGGATGCTGAAAAGATTAGGGTTTTATTTAAAGCTACATTTTCTGGTGTGAAAAAGCCAAAACTTGCGTTATGCTCAAATATTTTTATCCATTTTCTGTTTTTGTAACTCATAAGTTGGTATCCATCAAGGGAAAATGGTACATTATCAATAGGTTCGCTAAATGATGTTTCAATTGACAATTGTTTTTTAAGATTTCTGGTATTTTCATTTTTGGTCTTTGATAACTGCAATTTATCATCATCTACAACATTGTGAGGGTAGGGAGGACAGTTTAGAAATGAAATTGTTCAAACAAAATTAATTATCGAAAATTGAATTGATAAAAATACTTCTAACATATAAACCAATCAGAAACGCCTCAAAGTTCAGCTATTCAATCAGCATAATATCATAGAAATCACTGAACAAAGTTGGAAATGGATTTTTTTTTGAGAGAAAGAAAATTTCAGAATGGCTAAAATACAAAAATAGTTTAGTCGGTTTTTGCAGTTTTAAAATGTTAGTCACCTTTCTCCTTCCAAAGTGAAAAAAATTGTTTAAAATATAAAAAGAATTTTTATTCGCATAGGCGACAAACAAGGATTTATTAATAAATAATGGGCTTTGAGTATTGATCTGAATTGAATCAGATAATTAGCCGTAAAAAATCTTCTAATAACGATTTCTCATGCATGAAAGATGGCTATGAGTGGCGTTAATGAGGGCGTTTGATAATTGGAGTTGGACATAAAATTTGGAGATCTTAATTTTTGAGAATTTTGGTGCGATCTTACTGGTACAAGCAAGAGTATGGAAGGAGATTGAACTGAGAAAAAAACTAGAGCATGCAAAAGAATCATGCTACAGCTTAGTTGAATGTCATTTATGCAAATAAAAATATCTTTTCAAATTTCAAACAAATTTTTGCCACTTTTGAAAGAAGATAAGGTAACAAACATTTTAAAATGCAAAACCTAGACTTAAACTATGCCGAAATGTGAGCTCACCGTTACGGTTTTTTCTTTGGGGGCGAGCTTGCGAGCCCCCAAAAAAAGAAAAAACCGTAACGGTGACTAACATTTAGGAAAAATTTGAAATGATGTAAACCATAATCTTTGTCAAAATTGTCATCGTAATTTTAGTTGTAAAAAAATTTTTAATGTTTTTAGCTTTGCTAGTCACTATATAAGAAGTTTTATAGATATGGATGAAAATGAAACTCATTTTGAGGCTGTTTTTCTATTGGAATAATTCAATCAAAATATTATTCTAGCTACCTACCAAATAAAGTGATGCTCGAGAAAGTCTCTGATTTCGATGACTATGATCTTTCGTTTGAAATTGAGGAAACTTATAAGAAGATCGCAAAATTAGAATTCAACTTAACAGGCAAAGATGAATACATATGCTCATCATTAACAGATGATATGAGTCGTGATGTGAATGGTTTAATTTCACCTAAATCTATCGAATTTTTAGTATTACGTCATGATGACCAGCTTTGGTACAAGTATGACCTGCGCCAAAAACCATCAATGTTTTCGAATTCAATTGTTAAGGTTGTAATTGGAGTCATAATTTATATGATAATTGGAATTGCTTTGATCTTCAAATTCTCTAGGAAATCGAAGAAGGTATCCTAGAAAGAATAAATTTTGTACATATTGTTGAATAAAAAAAATTATTAATAAGAAATTATTTTATTCAAACAAGAGTGAATAAGGATAAAGAGAATAGGAAAGAGTATATGGTGAAATACGATGTTACACGTGAGAATACAGTTAAACAATCGTGTTGCTTACCCAAATGGCACAATGTATTAACAATGAAGCTATGAGATCCATTATATGATAAGTAAGGTGAGATAGAGCTAAAGGAGTTTCTATTAAATGAACAATAAGTGAAAGAAATTTGCTTATTGATAAAAATTTTTGCTGTATTTTCTGAAAATACACAATGATCAACAGATGATGATGTATCAGCGACTTGGATGAAATAGTAGATAGGATCTAAAACTTGATTTTTATAAAAATTTGAAATTTTAACATAAAACTTTGAGTCTGAATAGAATATCGTATTTATTGTAGCATTACATGATAAGACGTTAACAAAGGAGGCATTCGCTTGTCCATATGAATTTCCGAAGTAAAAACCAGGAGAATTTTGTGCTTTATTATTCGTAGAATTATAGTATGATAGAGATGTTTGCCCACCTCCTAACCAAATCATATCAGTAACAGTCGGCTTAGAGATACAATCAGCTAATGAGATTGTTGAAAGATCATTTACGCTTTCTGATGATGATGGAATGCTAACATAACAATAATGTCCTTTAGTGGTTGAATAAACGTTTCGAGCACAAATGCTTGATTGATAAATCAACTGACCAGTGTTGAAGAAAACACAGCCACCATTTTGGGTTGACGTAACTGTGTTAAATGTATCATGTTCGAGAGTTAAAACTGAATTCGATTGTGTGAGGCGAATAGCGCCATCATTGTTGATGTTTTCGAACAAAACACCACTAAGATGGAAGTTGAAAGAAACTGACTTGCTTGATCTCTCGTCTGGAGTAAGTAATGTCCAAACGTCGTTACTCTTAAAGAATTCATTAGATGAAAAATCAGGCAATTCAGCCGATCAAAAATTGAAATTTTTTCAGATTTGATTTTGACATTTTTTACAGTTCAACAGAAAATTGAGAGATGAAAAATTGAAAAGAAAGTATCAATTTTTTATTAGGAACATAACGTTTTTTGAATTGATGTAATGCTTTCGTAGCTCAGTAGGTAGAGCGTAGGTCTCATAATCCTAAGGTCGCGAGTTCGAGCCTCACCGAAAGCATTGATTTTTTTTTCTATCTTTTTTTTCATAATTCCAAAGCTTTCCTTTTAATCGATAATCTTCAAGGTTTATCTTATACACATTCTATGTCTTTTCTTCTTTAATTGACGATGTTTGAAACTATGTTTATCGATTAATCTCACGAATTTTTCTCAATCGATCTTCTTTAATTGACAATTTTTAATCATTTGCTTATTGGTTAAATTATAATAATAAAAACAATTAGATTGATAAATACAAACTTTTCCTCCCCTTCACCAAGGAAAGTAAAATATGAAAATGGAAGAGAAACGGAATATGCTTAGAAATCTTTTTATATTTCACTTCACATAGAAAAGTAGAATATAAATCCTTTAAAACAATTTCCTTCATATCTATCGTTCTATGAATATACTCTGCATTTGTTATGAAAGTATTATCAGATTCAAAATAACACTCACTTGCCGAAAGCGTTCCATCAGTAGCTGGAAATATAGCGATCAAATCATATGCCTTATTTCCTTTAAAATAGCATCGATAAACGTTAATGATTGCATCCCAAACACAAAATATCCCCAAATAATCTTGCGTATCTACAATTTTGTTGTCAATAATATTACAAAAAGAAAATTGATGTGTTTCTTCGTATGACATAAAACTGGCTAAAGTGGAAGATGAAAGGTTTTCAAAATTGCTATAATTTACTATAGATAAAGAAAATGGACTTCGAATACTTAAAGCCGAGGCTTCATTAAATGAAGAATCTGAAATATTAATAGATGAATAAACTAATTTTCCGCCTTTATGATCTAAAACGCTTGAGAATCCTATGTTTTTATTAATAGATGATTGAATAATTAAATTCAAATTTTTATCATCGATTGTTGCAATAACTCGTGAATGTGAACCGAAATTAGATACTTTGGTTTCATAACTGCAAATTTTATACTGAACACACGATCCTGAATTGTAGAATAAGATTGATCCACCAGATTCATCATTTGAACATTTATAAAATGAAGAAGTTGAAATAAGTAGCTTCGTTTCTTCTGTTGAACTAATATTGATAACAGCATCTTTAATAAAATTTTTAAAAAGGACATGATCAACAAATACATGCTTATTTTCATTGACTTTTCGACTTTTATTAACAACAGTATTAATTAATGCTTTACTATAAAATCTTTCCCATATATCATAAGATGGTCCGGATGAATGTATACAATTAAATCCCTCCCTTTATATATGTTTATTTTTTTTTCAAAGAAATAATAATTGAGACAACCTTCTCAATTTTCCAATCAGAACAAATATTTCAATTCTATAACTAATTTTACATTAATAACACAATGGAATCTAATTACATTTCATTTAAAATACAACAGTAAATTTAATTGGCCTTTTTATTTTTTGAAGTATGGGAATATACTCATATTTTTACTCTAACGATTCAAGATTGTGGGTGAGAGATATGAAAAATAACAGGTTTGAAATCAACGAAAAATATTTTTTTAAATGTTTATTTAGCTTCAGCTTTTTGTTTTTCAGCGAGAGACATCCAAACAGCCAAGTTGGATTTGAGTTGTTCAACATTTGCTTGCAGTTCAGGGAATATGGTTGCCACAGTGTTATACAATGGCAGACAAACAAAGTTGTAGAAACCAATTTGGGATTTCGGTTTATCTGGATGTTCTCTGTCATTTTGTGGCGATGTCAAACCCATTCCAGAAGACTTTTCTCTGTCACCTTGTCTGAAGTATTCATTATTGAGGATATCAACCCATTTATTAGCGATTTCAAATGGTCTTGCGACACTTGAAATATCAGCAACTTTCATAATTAATCCCATTGCAGATTTTCTGTCTTCTTCATTTTCCAAATTGAACTCACCAGCTTCAATTTTTGCTTTAACTGCCTTGATAATATCATAATGTCTAGCCATATCTGTACCAAGAATGAACTTAATCATCATTTGCCAGAACTTCTTTGTGTCTTTCTCATCCAATGCGTGAATGATATTATAATTTTCATCAGAAATAATATCAATAGACATTGTTAAATGATGAGTTTCCATGACAGAAGTATCCTTAAACAAAATTCCTAATGGCGTTTCTGCTCTGATATTAAAGACATTATTGTATCCTTCATGATCAATATCATGGCAAAGATCTGATGTCAACAAAGCTAAGATTCTAATTTTGACAAAACATTTTGAAGATTTTGAGAACAAATTTCGAAACACAAAAACTCCAAAACATCGCAAACATGCATGAAATTATGATAAGGAACATCATTATAAGAAGATCTTACCTTGTAAATGAATCTGAAGAAGAGTTCATTAGATATATCAAATTCTTTCAACAAACCAAATTTGTTATACAAATAAAAGATTTCTTTGATATGATTCAAACCTTTCCATTCATGAGAGAAGAAATTCCTCGAACTAAAGATCTTTTGCTGCTCTTCAGTTAACATTAATTTCGCTGGAATAACACCAACTAAACTACGTTCAGGTTCTGTAATGTATTTATTCATTTCTATGTTCGATTGTCCATTCATTGCGAGTAATTTCAATCTATCATTTTCAATGGCAACGGATGCCAAAACAGCAAAGTTTTCAACAATTTGTTTGTCAAGTCTATTGAAATCATTGTTGTTCTTGTTAACGATTTCAACAACACCAATTAAATCTCCAGAACCATTCAATATCGGACAAGCCAACAAAGATTTTGTCTTGAAATTGTTTTGTTCATCAAATGATCTATTGAAATCATTCGATGAATAAACATCATTGTTAATAACTGTCTTCTTTTCTTTCGCACAATAAGCAAAGACAGTTGATGATATCTTTGATTTTGATGATAGTAAAATTGGTGCAATCGCAACTGAATTTAGTGCCTTACTTACAGATAAATTATTTGATACAAATTATCTCTTAACATTATTCCATGATATTTGCAAATATTATCCTAAATGCACTAAATACATATGTAGTCTCATTGATTCTATCTTTCAGAAGTATCATAACTACAACGGAATTGAAAACTTAAATATTAATGAAAAAATACAAGTCTTCCTTGTCAAAAAAGGATACATACAGAAACAAATACCAAATATCTACAAGAATGTTAGCGCTGACAAGATCTTTGACGTTTATCCTGAAGATGAAATTAAAAAGCAAATTTTAAAAGACAAAAGTTTAAAATTAAGGGAGGCTTACGACCAATTGTCACTTTTTGGACCTTGATGGGAAAATGCAACTTCGCAAGGTCCCAAGGTCCCGAAAACCAAAAAAATTGATGAAAGCTAAAAATGCTCAGTACAGTATAAAGGTTCATGTCCTACCGCTCAAACTTTCTAATTCTTTCAAAAATTTAAAATTTTAAATTCAAATTAACTAAATACTATCATTTCAAAACTAAAACTCATACAGAAAGTAATCTAATGAATAAGCGATGTTGAATCATAAGGCATACATGACTGATTAAGTTAATTTTATTATGATGTATATGATGAGAAAATTAGATTGAAATCAGTATTAAATTAAATGTCATTAGTATGCTATAATATGTGTCGTGTTTTCATTTGATTTTGAGAATATAACGCTTTTGATAATCTTGAATAAGCGATTCCGAACGTTTGTTTAAGGAGACTTTATAATTTTTAACCTATGTGCGTGGTGATTGTACTAGAGAATATGTTGTTAAAAGTTGTAGAAATGTGTTTCTTTTACATGAAAATTATGAAAAAGAAAAATGTTTCAATTTGAGAAATATAGTTCTACATAATAACACATATGGAAATAAAAAAAAAAAAAAAAAAAAAAAAGGGATTGGGGCTTCCAGGCACTTCGTGCCTTCTAGCCCTGATGTTGATGTTTAGTATAAATGAAGTTTTTATTCGGAGGACTCTTCTTCTTCCTCCATTGCTTCTGGGAAGAAGCCTTCTTCTGGGTGGAAAACATTATATAATGTGTCGCTTTTCACAAATTATATATGTTTTCATGCTTTGTCACTTTTCTGTCACTTTTCAGGAAAAAACATTTTTATTATTATATATAAATGAATTTTACAAACCACCGTTACCGTTCTTTGGAAATAAGAGTAAATGTAAAGATATTATATTGAGAGAACTTAAGAAACTACCGAATGGTCTAACATTTGTAGATTTGTTCGGTGGAAGTTTCTATATATCCCATTTGTGCCATATAATATTCCCAGACTCAAAGATTATATGCAATGACTTCGACAACTATATGGACCGTCTCAAAATATACCAGACACAACAATATATTGAAAGAGTTAAAAGAAAAGATCTATAGGAAGAATGGACGTATACATTAGATAAGAAAAATATTGTGAGAGAGGTTTTGAAAAAAGCAGAATATATAGACTGGGATAGTATATCTGCTAGACTATTATATAGTGGTTCTATAAGAGTTCATGACATTGAAACACTTATGTCAAAAGTTTTATATCTTAACTATACAAATGTTTTCAAAGAGGACATAGAAAAATATATTGAGGTATAGAGTTTGTGAGATGTCATTGGACAGAGTTGTATGAAAAATATAAAGACAAGGAAAATGTTTTCTTATAGTGGACCCGCCGTTCTATAACACATGGGATTTTCAATACCAAGTAGACTGGACTTTGAGAGACTCTTTAGAAACTTTAGACGTTTTACATAACCATCCATGCTTTTACTTTACATCCGATAAAAGTGGTTTGGAAACCGTTATGAGATGGTTAGAGGACATACATGACTATGAGTTTATATATGACAAGATAGAATATGAGAGAGGTCCTATAAACTGGAGAAAGTGTCACAATAAAGAAATTTTATTAGTAAGTAAATGTGGTTTGAAATAGGACTACTTGTTTTAGGTTTTTCCATTGTGTCATTTATTTATTTGACGTGGCAGAAAAGTACAGAGATATGAAGATGAACCAATGCCTGCAAATGTTCTGCATATGTACTCGTAAGAGATATTTTTATCTAATATTAAATGGACGCACAGAACTTAGCGAATGCACAGATGGACAACCAAACCAGAGAATATTCCAAATGAAGTTAGAATACAAACTGCAATGGCAAACTATGGTCAAGTGCCAACAGATGTACAAATGCAAACTGCCATGTCAAATGACGCTGCGTTAGGTTTGCCACCATGGTATGCAAATATGAGATGGAAAGAGTTTTATACAAACCCTGAAGTGGGATATAAACAACTTTATGCAGATGACGCGAACACAGGAGTTGACCCAGAATATGTTTTCTACCAGAGGAGAAACAGAATGTATGAGCTCCAGTTAAGAATGCTATGGAACTCAACAGGAAACGTAAGAGACTAGGCGGACATTAGATTTTTACATATAGTAAAATGGGTTTCTTCAGTAAGATAGGAAACTTCTTTCGAAATGTTGAGAGGTATATGGAATAAAAACCGTAGGAAGAGGAATTGGAACGGAGTCAAAAATATTGGTAAAGAGTAGGTCAGTTTGTTGGTATTATACCTAAAGACCTGAACCAGAAAGAACAAGCTCCTGTTATACCAGCCTGAACCTGCACACAGTCTAGTTGGCAACCAAATCCAACACCTCAACCGTATTAAAAAATTATATTTTTACCGTTCGATAGTAGTTGTATATGAAACTAAGTTCTAAGTAAAAACGCATGGTATAATGAATTATTCTTTTTCTTCCATCTGTAGTAAACCATACTTGAAAGTCTGAAATACTTCCACTTGGTGGTTTATAACTTTGTAGGTTTTTCGTAAAAGTCATTTGCCAAGCATAAGAAAGAGTTTTGGGCGCCAGAAAATGAAGATGAACAATAATAGCAGCTGGGTCGAAAACATCTTTAAATAAATATGGTTCATCTCTTGCATATCGACTGTAAATATTTGCTGGAAGTTCGACTTTCTGATTTAACATTTTTGCAAATAATACCATGACATTGCAGTGAATTCTGTATATATTTGTTCGTCTTTCTTTGGATTGTCTTCGTAGATTTGAAATGACACTTGTGAATTTTGTTTGTCATATACAATTCTCACATAAAGTGTGCTCTCGGTATTTGCATATTCATCAGCATATTTTGCATAACATGAATTTATTTTATCTTTATATTTTTTTTAACGCAGTCTGTAGAGAAGATGAAAGGTCAACTTGTATTAGCTCAATTTCTTCCCAATTTTTCGTTTCCCTTCAGATATATAATCTATATGAAACCTTACAATAAATGGAAAACTTTTATCTTCTACAGACACAAACTTCATTCTACGAAAGCCAATGCTTTTGTGACAGATGGGTCTCTTAGCCATCTTAATGGGTAGTCAAAACCGATAGCCTTCATGCTTTACGGTCTCTGTCTCAAACTTTGACCGACATTAGTAAAAAGTTCATCTAATGGTTTAGTTGTAGCAACTCTTGAATTTTCTTTTTCTATTGGAAGCATATTTTATCTAGAATAAAAATGTCGAAAGATATTGCTTCTATGAGAAAATACAACACAACCGACAACTCATTATGCAAGCTCTAAATAAGAACACAACAAACTTTTCAAACTATTCTAAGATATCTGAGTCATTGAAAGAAGGAAACTTAAAACTGACATTAAACCCAATGACAGATGAGTTTCTGTTTCAAGACAAGAAGAACCATACTGTCTGTATAAATCCAACAAAAGGAACTTTAAACGAGAAACCTATAAATGAACTTCTTTTGAAAGCAGATGTTGACAACAAAGCTGACAAAGAATATGTAGACGATGCAATAGCAAAAGAAGAAGAAAGAGCTAACAATGCTTATGCAACAAAAGAACATACTCATCCTGAACTAGCAGACAAAACATATGTTGACAATAAAATGTCAAGTGAAGTGACAAGAGCTGAAAACGAATATTCTAAAAAGACTCATACACATTCTATATCTGAAATAACAGACTTACAAGAAACCTTAAACAGTAAAAGTGCCGTTGGACATACACATACATCTTCTGAAATAACAGACTTAAACGTTAGCCTTGAGAAGAAAGCAGATAAGAACCATACACATACAAGTTTTACAACTGTTGCTATAGAAAGTATTGAAGGAACGGTTGACGTAACTGGTGGGGATGTATTATATTGTAAACCTCCTAACTTTCCACACGGTTTAACATCGGATGACGACATAACGACGATGAGAAACATTAGATGTAAAGATGTTTATGTCATGAAGGATGAATATAATACTAAATTCACTGCTCAAGATTTATATGACAAGAAAGCAGACAAAAAAGAGCTTCAAACATTAAAGACAGAAATACTTCAAACATTATATCTATAGGTCTATTTATACGTCAATGAACTCAACAAATCCAGAAACAGTTCTGGGTTTTGGAACTTGGACTCAAATAGTCGACAGGTTTTTGTATTGTGCAAACTCTTCAAAAGGAAACAGGTGGAAGTAAAACGATTTCAGGTGAAAATTACCTGCACATAGTCACTACATAGATTTAAGTACATCTCAAGCAGGTTGGCATAAGCATGATATTGGGATTGGTCAGCAATGACAAAAGGTAAAGGATATGATGTTAAAGACAACGTTAAGTTTGCTATAAATTGTTACTGGAGTAACACTGAGGGAGGAGGAACCATACACATCGCGTTTCAGGATATTACGCAAACAACGGGACAAGTAAAGACTACATGCCACCTTACATGACAGTTTACGCATGGTATAGAAATGCTTAGTCGTCATTTTCAACTTCTTTAGCATATTCGTCAGGAGTTGTCTTATATTTGTTAGGAACTGTCTTTGAAAGTATACCACTTGAACTTTGACAAGTTGAAACGAGGTCTGACAATAGTAGTTTTATCTTCTGCTTGCAGTCTGTACATTTTGCCATGTTTGCCTAAAACTTCATAATATTCTCTTGTATACTTTCTTCTATTTTTACGAACACGAATGTGAGTACCTGTCGGGTTCCCATTGTTGTCAATAGTCAATAGTATTTTCATATGGGTCGCGTTTAGGTATTTCTATTTTTACTTTGTCACCTTTCTGAAGTTTGAAGCCCGGCATTCTTTCTTGTTTGTCTCTTTTGACTAAATTATTAAATATATAGTCTTTCTCTAAGTCAGGGTTGTTTTCATTTCTTCAGGGGAGTGGTTTCCCAAACTTTTTGTTTACGGCTATTGTAAATATTTAAAACTTGTCTCATCTTTGCCTGGGAGAAGTGTCTATATTTGTCGTCATATGACATTTTCATTTGCTTCACCACCTTGTGGTTGGTTTTAAGTCTCTTAACATTTTTATACAACCGTCAATGACACCAAGAGCAGAATGGTTTTGGTCGACAATGAAATATTGGTTTACATTTTTTGAACGCAGATAGTTTTTTACATTCATCTGATTTGAAAGAACTTTCACAGTCAGATGTCAGTTTTGTTGGATGGTATTTTGTCAACGAATATTGTCAAAGCAGTTTTCACATCTAAAATATTTTTGGACCATAATGGTATGGCTTCACAGTATCTTGTGTTTTGACGACAAATATTAGCCAGTATGGTGGTCCATCTTCTCTATACCTCGGAATGTTTTCCAAGATATCCATAAACCAAGCATTTGGTGTTGAACTAAAGATTTTTATCATGAGTGCTTTTTTTGTTCCTTAGAAACATAAGGGGTCCTTGTTTGGATTCGTCATTTTTTAACCCATAAGAAATGGGTTTATTTGGCGCATTAGCAGGAGTTGCATCCAGATTTTTACCCGCAGTGGGAACAATAGCCAGAGGTGTATTTGGAGTTGGAAGGAAGATTTTGAGTACATTAGGTATACTTAAGAGAAAGCACAACCTATTATACAAACTGTACAGAAAGGTTGGGATGTAGCACGAGATGCAACAAATCTTATTCCAAAATCCTGAAACAAGAGGAAAAGTTCAAGGATGGATGGACAATGTAGGAAGACAAGCAAGGAAACTATTATAACAAAGCAAATGACTACTATAACCAAGCAGGACACTATATGGACCAAGTGTGAAGATTCTTTAACAGAGGATATAACCATGCACAACAGTGGGTAAACAATAACCAACCGCAACCACCTCAAACTTGGGAATGTAAAGTTTTTTACTGAGATGAAATGAACAATACAGCATTGAGACAAATGGGTTCAAGATGGATTTGTCGACTTCCAGCAGTTACACCACGTGTTTGTCAAGTTCTTCCTATACCTCAGGAAGTTTTAGACGGACTTAAAAAACCTAAAACAACCAGTTGAAAACAAACCAAACTAAAATTTTTTACTGAGATGAAATGACCGAAGAAGTTGAAAACGGTAGATTTGACACCACAAACAAAAAGTTCAGAAACCATTGTCAAAACCTGTCAAAGAACTTACAGATGAAGAGAAAAATTCAATAATAGAAAGTGCCAGGTCTGAAATACAAACCCTAACTATAAAGTCACTTTTCATAGAAATGGAACGGCTAGTATCTCAAAAAAGAAACAGACTCTCACAAAAAAAATATTGAAGTCTGAAGGAGCTTCGAGACAACAGATGGAAAAGTTTATTCACTGACCAACAGTTCATTATAGAACATCTCATTGACTTAGAGTCGAAAATTCTAAACTTACAACAAACACAAAAAGTTGAAAGGAAAACAAAAACAAATGGCATATGATATTTATGAAGATGTTGACGACACAACTGTTCCTGCATGAGGTAAAGTCAAAGGAACCGAAAAGTGACGAAAAACCGATAGAAGAAGAGAAACCAAAAACTGAAGATAAACCAAAACCAAAGTTTAGTTTCCAAACTAAACCAAGTCAACCTTCATTAGCTGGTATGGGTTGGCGTCAAAGACTTATGGCAGCAGTGGTTATGTAAAGTAAAGAAAAAAATATTTTTTTATTTTTATAAAAATGCCCCCCCATATAGAATGGATAGAAAGTCTGCTAGAATAAAAGCAGAGTTGCAAAGATATGGTTGGAGAGTTTCAGAAGTTTAAATATAGGAATGGAAGACCCATAAAAGTCTATGACAAACTGGCTGGTCTTCGCTACGAAATGGATTGGAAACAGCACGTGCCAATTATCCAAACAGACTAGAGAGGTTAGAAGAAGAACGTCTTATGGACATGCCTTTCGATGTTAGTGAACCTCAAGTTGAAGGACACGACGGCTTTGCCAGATTCTACTGCGAAAACATGACGAACAATTGCATCCTTTGAGAAGGAAAAAAGGTAGTGCAGAGGATGGTCATGCTCTCCCATGGAAAGAACAAGATATGCATATGAAAAGTATCGTGAAGTTAGAAGTCAAATTACATCTGGTCGAACCTTTACAGTAAACTTTGACGAAGAAAGAACAAAGAAGGCTTCATGGGTGTACTTGCTGCAATTCAAGATGGAAATAAAAGGATACAATCTCAGATTGACCATAACAGATTTGGATGGTCACATTTACTATGCAAATGGCAATGAACAAACAGCTGCAAAACTTCTTGACGCTTTCAAGACTACAAAGAGAGAACAAATGGTTGACTCCGACTCAGACATTTTGAATGCAATTGAAGGAATTGCAAGTGTCAAGTTCGAATGGTACCAACCTAACCCTCAAGCAGTCAGACAACATGCTGGATACTTCCCGTTCATAAATAAGTCTGACATTGACTTGACAAGGTATGGAATTTACAATTCAATTGAAACAATTGTCAATGAACCTTGCATTCTTACATGTCTCAGGAACTCTGGTCTTGTTACAGATGAGAAGATGAAGTATCTTGAGTCATGTGTGAAGACAAGGTACATTCTCAGAGGTCAATTGGCAAAAATTGCACCGTTGGCAAATGTCAATATCCGAGTCAACATACCTACAGCTAAAGGTTCTTCACATGACGACTATGTTGTTGAGTTCAATTTACCATGGTTGAAGATTGCAATTGTCCACAACCACTTCATGTTGAACGAAAGTCTTACAAACCCATTGTTCGGAAAAGGCAAGTGCAACATTGTCAGAGCTGTAAACATTCTTTTCGAGAAAGGTTTGTTGGAACCAATTCCAGATGACAAGCTGACAGAAACTTTTGTACCAAAAGACGAAACAAACTTTTCACTGTTAGCAAGACCAAAAGTTGTTCCAGACAAAGTTCTAGTACAAAAGAAGTACACAATTCCAAAAGGAGTTGGATTGTTCGGATACCAACCTGAACCAGAAGAACTTCCAATGAGGTTGCAAGAACTTCAAGATGCTATAAACAAACTTCCATTGAGACATCCAATTGACGTCAAATTGTATTGGAGAGCATCTGAGTTAGGTCAGAAGGTTTTATATGAAACAGGTTGCTTCGACGATGTTTATGAGATAACAGGAGAAGTTTCTCAGAAGATAAGAGACTCACTTGAATTTCCACAAACTGGACCAATTGGTTGCGACAAGTTCGACTCAGATGAAAAGATATACTATGTCGACCTTAACGCTGCATACATGAGGTTTGTCCAATATATTCCGACTGGAATTCCAAACGAAGATGGTGAGTTCCCGGGAAGGAACTATACAGTTGGAAAAGTCATACAACAACTGTATGATATTAGGAAAGCTTCAAACCCCAAACTTGCAATGACACTCAAATTGCTTATGAATTCGACATGGGGATATTCCATTAAGAAACCTCAAGAGATGAAGAGTAAACATTATGAGAAGGTCGACAACTTTGTTGAAAGGTTTTCTCCTTTTGTTTTGAAGTACGAATTCACTCAAGGTCAAAGTGGCTTAGTAACCACATTAAAACCTATTGTCGAACATTGGTCTTACCCTCAGTTCGCAAAGGCAGTCCTTGACAACTACAACAAATTCTTCTCCGAAGTCAAATCCAAAGTGAAGGTTTACTATGAGAACATTGACGCACTCATGACGAACGAAGAAGGTACAACAAACTCATTGAAATGGGTATGGTCGGTGAAAAGATGGGTCAATTCAAATTGGACAAAATTTTCACCGAAGTTCATGTCCTCTCCAAGCGTAAGTACTGGGGCATACTTGAAGACGGCACAGAAATAAAACATTGCATGAAATAAAAAATTTTTATTCGAATTTGAATTAAAATGTGGGAATTCTTGGGAACGGGAAAGGCTTATTTACTTGAGGAACAGGTAAAGGTGGTGGAGGTGGAGGTGGTGGCAACCAGTCCATTTTATATTCCTTCCTAGCTAATTTCCGTTTAATTTCATGGTCGCCCTCGGAGTCTTTGAATCGGACAGGTCGAGTTACACCATTCTTGGTCTCAAACTCATATATAACCTGTTTGTCTGTATTTTCATCGACTATGGCACGAGACACGAACATTGACCAAACGGACAAAAAGTGTCATTTCGGATGGTCACGCAGCCAATCGCATTCGAGCACTTCGAAGAAGCCTTACGTTCCAAGGGAGAGGGTGTCTGGTGCAAGGCAGAGGTCATGAAACTCTACGAGCAGTACATCCTCAATGCCTGGGAGGACAAATCGTCCTTGGATTGGCAATTCTACCAACTCCTCTGGGACGACCTCCTACGCAACTGGGATAACGAAAGAGCCCAATTCAAAGGTCGGGAACTAATTTTGCAAATTACCCTTAATTTAACATACTTATCCAAATAAACACCTAAATTTACTTGGGGTTTCCCCCTAAAATAAAATTTTTTTACTCTTAGAACCACTCGAGGTTCTCCTTACGGTTGTTGAGCTTGTCACCGTCAATGTGTCTGACCTTCGTCTTCTTGCCTGGATTTGGAACCCATTGAATTGCGACAAGCTTGCCCATGGAGATTGAACCGCGATTCCGAAGGTTAAGGTTCAAGTGTCCCAAGTTGTTGAGGACTGGGGTAAGAACCTTTCCTGTCTCCTTGTTGCGGATTTGGTATGGGTAGGGTTGGGAAATTTCGTAACCGTCATCGGCAACAAGGGTTGCCCAAACTTCCTCTTCTTCGTGTTTCTCTTCTTCCTCTTCTTCCTCTTCTTCCTCTTCTTTGATAATACCTTCGGCAATTCTGTGTTCACGAAGTACGGTGTTGCATGTTCTGTCCTTTCCGAGTACCTTCCAGATGGCGTCTATCTCTTCGAAGAAACGGTAGATGAGTCTGGCAAGGTCTCGGTTCTCTCTCTCGTAATTGCGCAAGGTTTCCGTGAAATCGTTCAGGCATTTCTCATTGGAAGCTTGGTTCATGAGGACATCGGCTTTGAGATTGGTCATCTCTGTCATAAGACTACTTTGGAGAGTCTTAATGGTGTTTGTCAGATGAGCTTTCAATTGGGCAATTTGAATTTGAACTGGGCGCTTGTCTGGCAACCTTGAAAGGACATCTGCTATTGTGTTCGGCTTCGGTGCTTGTTCGGACATCGAAAAATGAAGTGGTTTGAGAATGACGGTTTTACTTCAAAAAGCTTGTTATGACAGTTATGTCATACAACAAGTTTAAAATAATATCTTGTTCTTCTTCTGAACGTTTGTTGTCTCTTCCGATAAAAGTTTGGAACATGAGAACCAAAAAACGTTTTTTGAGGAACCGAAAGAGTTCAGGCAAACGTTCATATTCCGGATATGTTGGGAGCAGTTCGAAACATCTGAGCTGACTTTCGGACAAAATTGGGACAATGTCAGAAAATTCATCTTTGGTCGGACTGCTTGAAGGTAAGTCCCTTACATGTAAGTAGCTCTGGTAAAGTCTTCTCATTTCTGCTAACTTTTGGAGTATAGCTTCGTAGTTTAGAAGTTTTAATTTTAATTGTCTTATTCCACTCTTGACATCTAAACGGTAACTATCCATGAGGTCAAGAGTAGCTTTGGTAGCTTTAAGTGGAGCTATCTGTTCCTTGACTTCTGCAATTTTGGTTGCAATTGTGTTTGAGCTCCTTCAAGTTCGCCGTCTATGTCGTTCTCAACGCCTTCAACCATGGCTTGAAACTCTTCATCGGTCCATTGAGATTGGTGTGGGACGAATTTAACTTGCTTCATTCAAAAAATGAAAAAAAATGTTTTTACTCAAAACGTTAAGGTTGACTGAACTGGTTGGATGTCGCCTTCACAGGTTATGTAGAACGGCTGACCCGAGAAGTGAAGGAGAGACTGAATTGCCAATTTCATATGGGGTAGGGGGTTCTCCTTGTTTGGTATTTTTATCCAAGGACGTTTGTTTAGGAACTTAACAAGAGTTTCTCTTTTGGCGTCCTTTATGTCGTCGAAAGGAGTTTTTTCTGGTATTTGAATTGGAATTCCAGTCGAAGTCTCGAGATTCAAGGCAGCCCTTCCAGAAATAGCGGTGAACTTGACCTTGGGCTTCATTACCCTGCGCAAGTACTGCTTAACAACTTCATTTATCTCTATAAGGTAAATTGCCTCGTCAAATCCTTCTGGTATTCCGAGTCCTTCCATCCGACAGGAAAATATTTTCCCGACAACTTGAAAAAATTTTCCGGACAAAGGGAAAAAATTTTCCCGACGACAGGAAGAACTCTTCCAGTTGTCCGTCCGTAAACCATTCAAATTTTCGAAAATTGAGAACTTTTTGGTCGAACTTCAGAAAAAGTTTTTCCTTCCGACAGAAAAAGTTTTTTCTTCCGACAGAAAAAGTTTTTCCTTCCGACAGAAAAAGTTTTTTCTTCCGACAGAAAAATATTTTCCATCCCACAGGACACAAACGAATGTCCGACGTCCCACCAACCGAGTCCATTCCCAAACCAGAGGAACCTAAAGCACCAGCCCCTGCACCTCAGTTCCAGCAAGTACCTCCGATTTACTACCAATTTCCACCTCAAGGTTACTACCCACCACAAGGCTTCCCGAACTACCCTCCTCAGCCTATGCCTTACTTCCCCAACCCTTGGATGTTTATGCAAAACCCTGCCCCACAATTCCAATCTCAATCCAAGAGAGACCAAGAGTTCGAAGAAGGTCTGAACCGCTTACGCAAAGATTATGCTACTGCCCCTATGGAAGACGACAGGCTTTCAGTCTCTTCCCTCAAATCGACCGATTCGACTCGTACCACAGATTCGGTTCGTGACCGTGAAGACTACCTCAAGCAGTCTGAGAGACTCTTCATCCTACAACCATTTACAGTTGGAGCTCTCAAGAACATGCGCAATTACGAAGGTCAGACACCAGCTGGAGACCGCAAAACAGACGTACTCGCAAGAGCCGTCCAGCTCGTCAAAACAAAGACTGAGATAGTCGACTTCATACTTGCAGCTTGCCCATACAAGTAAAAAAAATAAACAATTACGAGTTAAACTTTTTTATTCTTTCTTTTCTGAGTTGTTTAGAGCTGGTTTCTCTTGTAGGAACCTTTCGTACTCTTCCATGGTCATGTAATTGCGAATTTTGTACGCAATTCCAGGTTCGTTGTTTTTGAACCTGATGTATGTAACGCTTCCATCCTCCTCAGGGAAGTAAGCTGCTAACATCTGACCAAGTTTTCTCGGTGACTCGGAGCTCATAAAAATGTCACTTTTAAACGTTAAGTTTTTAGTCTTATTTTACCCTTTGTTTACCCTTTGTTTGTCAAGGTAGTATTGGAGTGCAATTTCTCCAAATTCTCTGTGTCGGAGTTCTTCAGCATTTTCCAAGGTGTACCTGGAGAACTCAAAAAAGTTGTCAAGAAGATACTGCCATGCTGCTCTTCTGAGTTCGTCGGTATTTTGGAAGTGTTGCACCTTCGAGTCTTCGGACATGAAAAAATGACACTTTTTCAGCAAAAATAATGTTTAGGTGAAGTGGTGAGATCTCACCTGTTTTTTCACCTCTTTTCTCACCTCTTGAATTTGTCATGAATTTTCCCGAAATAAAAAATAAAGTTAGTTTTATTTTTATTTATTTTTTTATCCGGAATATAAAGACAGATATGTCAACAACAGAGAACACAACAACAGTTATAGTCCATGAAGCCATAAATGAAGAATACGAGTACATACAGTTTAACAAACAACTCCGTCTCATTCGTTCGGTCAAAGACGATATGTACCAAATGCAAAGTATTTTGACAGCATGTTTTGCTCCAGATACCAAACATACAGACGATTGGTTCAAAAACCAAAGCACACAAGAACTTTTGAGCGAAGCACAGCGAGACCGACTTTTTTCGGGGTCGCCTAAAACTCATGAAAATCGTAAAAATTTGCCAAATGGTTTGAGAGGTTGGTATGTACATAGACTTCTTGTAAATGCTGTTGCAATGTGGGCTTCGCCTCGTTATGCTTGGTATATTTACAGACTTCTTGACGAAATTCATAGACAAGAACGTGAAGAGATGGAAAAGAAACTTCAAGCAAAAAATGAAGTCATTGAAGCAAAAGACAAAAGCATTCAGAAAAGAATACCACGTTCGGTACCAAAAGGTAAGGAAAAGAACTATAAGTATATGATTTATACTGAAGAGATGGAAAATGAAGAAGATAAAGATATGGTTATGTTGCATTTAGTCAGAAGAAACAACAAAAGCTTTTACGACCTTGCTAAGATTTACAAATCTGACAGAAATTGGTTCTATCGCGAAAACTTACCGATTTCAATGACCCCAAATGAAGATGTGAAACAAATAGTTCAAGATACGTTACCTCAAACACACTATGATATGAAAGGTTGTACAATACTTACATTCAAAGAAGATTTGCCATTGTTAAAGGAAAAAATAACAGAGTATTTTGACAACTTCAAACAAGTAGAGTAAATGAACCATTTATTTTTCAAGCTTGACTTTTTACAATTTGAACTTTGTTTGCGTAGATATGAATTCTGAAAGAAGTATGAGGGTCTTGTATGACTTTATACTTCTCCCATAGTTCATGTCTGTCAAACTTACCTGCCATGGACTCTTTCATAAGTTCCATGAAATCGTCTTCGGACAATCCGGGGAAAAGTACAATGTCAGTAAGTATTCTCTTTACATCCTTACTTAAACTCTTTGCTGTCTGTACACATATTACGACTGAGATGTTAAAGTGTCTGAGCTTCTTAAGAATTCGACACATATCTTGTTCTCTATTCTTTAACAAAGGATGAGAGGCGAAATCATCTAAGATAAGAAGACATCTATGAGGGTAAGTCTTCCAATCGTAAGATTGCAATTTCTTCGAAATGTATTCTATCTCTTTCTGTTTGTTTCTGAAGTGTTTCTTCTCTAATATTCTCTGCATTTCCTCATTTGGGTCTTTAAACTTAGAATTTATATACTCATTTATAGCATTATACTTCAAAACTCTTCTTTGGTACTTCTTTATCCAATCTAACAACTCAGTATCCTTTATACATACTAACTTAGACTTCTTTATAATATCTTTGAACGAATTGACGGTTTGGTCAAATTGACCAGAAGTACTACAAATAACAACTAACTCATAGAATGGGTTCTTCTCATCTAGTTCTTGTTGTTGTGCAGCCATTTTAAGATAAGTGAAAGTCTTACCCGACCCAGGTGGTGCAATTAGACCTGTTATACCATTCTGAGCAAATAAGAACTTGTCATGTATAGGTTTTATCTGAGCATTTTCTAACTTCCTCTTGTTCTTGTTTAAAACATTCTCAAATTTCTTGTCAATGTCAGCAAACTTTTTTTCTAACATATTTTTAGAAAAATTAAAATTTTTATCTTTTAGAAAATGTCTAGCGATTTCGCTATCTATATTCGAGACAAGCTTTTCGACAGCAAAACATCTGTCGACCATAAAATCTTACATAGTGTAAACAAGAAAGGTGAATTTGTTCTAAAGTTCTGTTTCTGGGAATATGACAAGAACCATAAAACATTAAGAGCAGTCTTAAAATTTGTCAATGACAGACTTGTTGACAGAGATGACGCCCGATTGGAAAGATGAAGTCCAACAAAAGTTCTTAGAATGCAAAGAAGACACATGCGCTGTTCTTGAAGATGAAATAGAAAACAGAATAGATGAGCTATTAAAGGACAAAGAACTTTTACATAAATATGGTTGCGCCAAATTTGACATAACTCCACCAGAAAAGAAGAAGAAAGAAAAGAAAGAAAAGAAAGTAGAAGAAGAGAAGAAAGAACCTGAACCAGTTCCAGAGAAAAAGAAATTTGACATGTAAAAATAAAATTTTATTTTTAGAACATTTCTGGGTCAATGTCAATGTTCTCTTCCTCTTTAGGAGCAAACACTGGCTTAGACTCTAAAATCTTTTTACCCAATTTACCTTGAACTTCAACTATCTTAGACTCATAATATTCATAGTCGTCTGCTTTCTTTGGTTCATAAGGTATAACAAGTTTGTATGCTTTGCCTTCTTTAAGGTTTGAAACCTTCTGTCAAAACTTTCTTTGACTGCTAACAAACCTTCTATGTCTAAGTCTTCAAATTTCGCACCATTTTTAGTCACAATAGCAAACTTAACTGGTTCGATGTTCCAAACTTTGCTGAATGAAGACTTTTCAAAATGGTAGAAGTAAACATTCAAATATGTGAATGGGTCTAGTTCTTCTTTAAGTCCTGACATGTACTTGTTTACTGAGATGAATTTTGCCATCTTTTCTATCGGATAAAAAAATATTTTTTTTAAATTTACTCATAAAAATTTTTCTTTGTATATACACCATTCTGTACGTCTAAAAGACTTTTGACATTTGCCAAGAATGTTCGTTTAGACGCTGTCATATAACCATATTCTTGACAATATTGTTTATACGAATCGTACAATGACCTTTCATCTAATGACACAAAGTCAGTTTCATCTATGAACAGTTCATATACACTCTTGTTTGCTTCTAACAATGTTTGTCTCTCTTCGGTATGTGGAATTTGTCTTGGATTGAACTTAGAAATATCTAATGTCATAAAATATGAGAACAAGTGGTTGTAAAAGTCAGATGTCAAAGTTTCTGCTAAGTCGTCAAAATATTCTGTATCTTGCATATGAGAATCTGACGTTCTGACAACTACATATCTTCTGTCAGAACTTTCTAACTTCATCGGAACAGCATTGTTTGAAACCATAATGAAGTTTGCAACATTTTCACAAACTCTTTGGTCTTTATACTTTCTTTCAACAACTCCAACTTTGTCTGTTATAAGACTCTTCAAAGCATCTGAGTTCAAAACTTTTGTTGTATCTATACTTTGAAGTTCATTGCAAACTATAAGTTTCATATTCTCTATTGAGAGTTAAACTTGCCACAGATGTTTTCTAAGTTTGTCATATTCGGGTTCGAATACCTTCTAACAGTTTGCAAAGATATCTGTAAAGAAGTTCTTACCTGTTCCTTGTTTTCCAATTATAATGAGAGCAGTTTCATTTTTAGCACTTGGATGTTGTAAGATGTTTGCAAACCAACATAAGATATACTCATAGACTCTTTCGTTTCCATTGCATATAATTTCTTTGACATGGTCTAACCAAGCTTCTATAATATTTTCTTTCCATTCTACTTGTTCATATTTATATCCAGTGAAGATAGAATAGAAGTTTGGAGAAGGTGTATAGAACTTTATACCTCGAACTGAAAAATCTTCTAACTTTGACAATAAGATATCCCAAGCATCTAACATCTTCATGCCAACTTGTACAACTTTTATTTTCTTAAGTTTCTGTCTACATTCTTGTTCTGAAACTATTGTTGCTCTTGGTTTGTTAAAGACTACATCCCATTCTTTCATAACATAACATTCTGGGGCAGAGTCAACATAAATGACTAAACGTTTCAAATTCTCGACTGCTTTGTTATAGTCTCGAAATGGACACATATTTCTGAATGCTTGGAAGTCATAAAAATCTGAAACATCTATTCTGTACATTTTTATAAAAATAAAAAAAATATTTTTTTTTATTCTTGACTTTGTTGTTGCATTTGTTGCATTTGTTGTTCTTGAGCTATTTGTTGTTGAAGTTGTTCTTGTAATACAATACTTTCACCAGTTGCATCTTCCAATTCGAAACTTTCTGCCGTCATTGACAAATACATAGGACATAAAAGTTTACAGGAACAAAGTTTGCGTCAACTAATGTCAACGTTATACTTGCCAAAGTGTTTGAGTTCACTAAGGTTGAAAATTCTGCATTCGAATGAACAATAGGCAAACCAGCAGAGAAAGTATTGTTTATACGCATAAGTATCTTTTGGTCATAATAGTTTCTGTCGACATTCGAATAACACTTTGAACCTAAGTTTGAAACAATATATATAAGATTGGTGTGCTTAATGTCAATGGAATAGACATTCCTTGTATGACACCTTTTCCTGTTATAGGAAACTGTTGGTAGTAAAAACCAGAAATAAGTTTTGTATTATAGCTCATATCGTTTATAGTAAACTCAGTCGGACATCCAAACATAATGAAACCTGCTCTAGTTGCAGCACATGTTACACCCGTCCTTAAAGTATTAAATAAGTCAACAAAACCTGTTGGTGGTATATCTGAGTAAGTATCTTCAAAGGAGTATTTTTTACCATTCACAACAATAAAGTCTTCTGGTGTCAAAAGAGCAAAACAGGCTTTAGTCGTCATTGTGTTTAAGGTTAGTTTACAATACCGTCCTTGAGGACTTTGTAAGTTTGTTGTTATAGAATTATATGACTCAGGGTTTTTAGTCGTAATAGTATAAACCATTATATCTTCTGCCATTTATATATATTTAAAAGTTTTTCTGAAAGTGGAGAAGAACTTCATCTAAACTTTCACATGGCGTTTCTTGAAGTTCTCTGTCTAAGAAGTTCAAATATTTTGTAAAGACATAGAACTTTCCTTTGTCTACACGAACAAACAAAACAGGGTCTTTCATATCGTTCAAAAGTGTGTAAAGTCCTTTACATGAAATAAAGTCTATATTATTTTTCTTCAAACATCTTTCAAGAAGTTTTGACATTTTTACTTAGCAAATAAATTTTAATGAAATGTTGTGGTCGTCAAATATTTTTATGACGTCTGGGAAACTATACTTTAAGTTCAACGTTTCACCTCCTTTCATAACGTATATCTTGTCAATGACATTATATGAAACACCACAGCAACTAATGTCGGGTTCTATTTCTTTGATGTTTATATCGTCTGCCTCTGTCAAAAGTTTCAATAGTTCTTTCAAAACTTCATGAGGTGCAATGACATATGAGTTCACTTTTACAGGGTTGTGTTCGACCAAGTTTAACATTATACTTAAAGCTTGACAAATCTTCTCCTGAGTTTGAAGTTTGTCTTTAAGTTGTTGGTAGTCGTTTCGAATATCTGCAACAGAACTTAAGTCTCTGCTAACTTCAGGATATGTTGTTGTTCTTTTACAGGAACAATTGTTATACCATCTTCGTCTTCGTATGGTTTCCCCACTTCAACATCTCTGTCTTTGACATTGACAACAACACTTTGACTGTTTGTTTGAGTTGGTGAATTTAACTTCACATCTGCCACCGCCATTAAACCTTTTGAAACACTTCACGCTTCTATTTTTCGAAATGACATTTTACTTAGAATAAAAAGATGGACGTATTCGAGTATCTCTTCGAATTGAAGCAGAACAAAGTTTACACACACAAACAATACAAATACATTGACAGAATAGTTCTTTATACAAAACAATGGTAAATTTATAGAATAGCAATATTTGCTGAACCAAATATTTCATAAAGCAAAGAAAGTTGGTATAACTGAAATGGTGAAAGTTCTTGAAGCAGACAAAAATATAACTTCAAAACTTACAGATATTTCTAAAGGTAAGTTTATCTACAATATTATGTCAAAAACTGGCGTACTGTCAATATTTGACGGAGAGAAGTCAGTTCAAGAACAACTTACTGACCTGCTGCCAAAATCTGCTCGATGGAAGCTGTCGTTATGCCAATCTGAGGAGCCCCAGCAGGTTTCATCGAACGAATCTTCAAAAGAGCATCTTCCGTGAAAAGTGCTATTGGTTTTGTAAACTTCTTTGCTCTCAATTCATCTGGACCGTCTCTGTCACCAGTATATTGTATTTGAACTGTACCAACAGTTGAAATACCACCCATAAAGTCTTCTGAGTCAGCAAATGGAATGCCAAGCCAAAAGTTTGAACGGTCTCCATTTGTATATTGAGTTTTTTGACCTCCTGTATGAGTCCATACTTTCACATATGGCATAATAGAACTTTGCATTTCAGGGTTAATGGTTGTTGTGAAGTTGTTGTTAAAGTTCATAGCATCTAATGTCAAGTTGTATGACCTCATATCCTCAACTGTAGAATATTCTTCTCTTGGATAATATTTGCCATCTATGTTTATATGATATTTAATACCGGGGTTGTAGAAACAAGAATAGTCATTTATAGTTCGTCTGAACAGTACAAACATAGTATCTGCATGTTTCATTGCAGTTGTTAAAGCAATATCTGTTCTTGCACCTGGGTCAGCACTTTGGTTTCCAACTTCACCTGCAAAGTCTTTGACAGATATTTGGTGTATAGGAACATAAGTGGAACTGCAATATATTTGGCAGCTAAAGCATTTGAAATATCTGGGTCCAACATATAGACTGCAAGTCTGCTTTCTATTCTCTTGCATTCAAATTTTTCGCATGTAAACTTAACTGGGTCCCAAGCAGTTCCAGCAGCATTGAAATAATAGTTTACTTCATTGTTGAAGTTTGAGAAACCAAAGTCTAAGTCAACTTTGTCTTTGCAAAAGTCACAGAACTTGGCTCCACCAGTTCCAGCTACAGTAATGCTGAATGGGTCTTGTGTTGGTGCAATGACTAAGTTATTTTGCTTGGAGTAAGTTCGATAGAAATTTTTCCTGCCCAGTTTGGCAAGTATCTTAAAAACCTGAAGATGAGGAAAGATGACAAAGGAACTCTAAGTTTCAGTTTTACTTTAGTGGCAGCAGTTCCATCTGAACCAGAAAGGTTAACATAAACTCCTGGAACGTTAGGGTCAAGTCTTCTTATTTTCTCAATATTGCATACTGGTCTGTTTGTTCTCTAGCTTGGTTGTACTGAGTTTCTCAAAGCGAACCATTCATAGTTTGCCCATGTTACTGTTTGAACTAAGTCAGAGTTAGAATATATCTTATATCCCATGAAAACTTCTGGAGCATATTGGTATCCGACATAGAAAATTCCATTGCAACCTTTCTTGTCAGACAACTTGGCAGAAGGTTTTATTTCAATGTCTTGTTTCCACGTATAAGAATGAGTTGTCAATAGAAATAATATGAAACCTGTCGCAAGCAATATCTACTGTTGTTGAAGAACCTTCTCCAAACTCACCTACCGTTTCCATAAGAAACAGCAGTTGTATATTCGTAAGTTCCAGGAACTATTCTGACCTTCTAATGGCATTGTCGCATTCGTTATACCATTCGGAAACATTTCCGTTCATGGCATCCAAAACTGTTTGGCGTTATATTTGAGCGGCGTACATTTCATGCAATCTAAAATTTTTCTTTGTATATACACCATTCTGTACGTCTAAAAGACTTTTGACATTTGCCAAGAATGTTCGTTTAGACGCTGTCATATAACCATATTCTTGACAATATTGTTTATACGAATCGTACAATGACCTTTCATCTAATGACACAAAGTCAGTTTCATCTATGAACAGTTCATAAACACTCTTGTTTGCTTCTAACAATGTTTGTCTCTCTTCGGTATGTGGAATTTGTCTTGGATTGAACTTTGAAATATCTAATGTCATAAAATATGAGAAACAAGTGGTTGTAAAGTCAGATGTCAAAGTTTCTGCTAAGTCGTCAAAATATTCTGTATCTTGCATATGAGCTTCTGACGTTCTGACAACTACATATCTTCTGTCAGAACTTTCTAACTTCATCGGAACAGCATTGTTTGAAACCATAATGAAGTTTGCAACATTTTCACAAACTCTTTGGTCTTTATACTTTCTTTCAACAACTCCAACTTTGTCTGTTATAAGACTCTTCAAAGATCTGAGTTCAAAAACTTTTGTTGTATCTATACTTTTGAAGTTCATTGCAAACTATAAGTTTTCATATTCTCTATTGAGAAGTTAAACTTGCACAGATGTTTTCTAAGTTTGTCATATTGGGTTCGAATAGCCTTCTAACAGTTTGCACAAAATATCTGTAAAGAATGTGTTCTTACCAGTTCCTTGTTTTCCAATTATAATGAGAGCAGTTTCATTTTTAGCACTTGGATGTTGTAAGATGTTTGCAAACCAAACATAAGATATACTCATAGACTCTTTCGTTTCCATTGCATATAATTTCTTTGACATGGTCTAACCAAGCTTCTATAATATTTTCTTTCCATTCTACTTGTTCGTATTTATATCCAGTGAAGATAGAATAGAAGTTTGGAGAAGGTGTATAGAACTTTATACCTCGAACTGAAAAATCTTCTAACTTTGACAATAAGATATCCCAAGCATCTAACATCTTTCATGCCAACTTGTACGAACTTTTATTTTCTTAAGTTTCTGTCTACATTCTTGTTTAGACACTATTGTTGCTCTTGGTTTGTTAAAGACTACATCCCATTCTTTCATACATAACATTCTGGGGCAGAGTCGACATAAATGACTAAACGTTTCAATTCTCGACTGCTTTGTTATAGTCTCGAAATGGACACATATTTCTGAATGCTTGGAAGTCATAAAATCTGAAACATCTATTCTGTACATTTTTTATAAAAATAAAAAAAATAATATTTTTTTATTCTTGACTTGTTGTTCCATTTGTTGCATTTGTTGTTCTTGAGCTATTTGTTGTTGAAGTTGTTCTTGTAATACAATAACTTTCACCAGTTGCATCTTCCAATTCGAAAACTTTCTCTGCGTCATTGACAAATACATAGGACATAAAAGTTTTACAGGAACAAAGTTTGCGTCAACTAATGTCAACGTTTACTTGCCAAGTGTTTGAGTTCACTAAGGTTGAAAATTCTGCATTCGAATGAACAATAGGCAAACCAGCAGAGAAAGTATTGTTTATACGCATAAGTATCTTTTGGTCATAATAGTTTCTGTCGACAATTCGAAAACACTTTGAACCTAAGTTTGAAAACAATATATAAGATTGGTGTGCTTAATGTCAATGGAATAGACATTCCTTGTATGACACCTTTTCCTGTTATAGGAAACTGTTGGTAGTAAAAACCAGAAATAAGTTTTGTATTATAGCTCATATCGTTTATAGTAAACTCAGTCGGACATCCAAACATAATGAAACCTGCTCTAGTTGCAGCACATGTTACACCGTACTTAAAGTATAAATTAAATAAGTCAACAAAACCTGTCGGTGGTATATCTGAGTAAGTATCTTCAAAGGAGTATTTTTTACCATTCACAACAATAAAGTCTTCTGGTGTCAAAAGAGCAAAACAGGCTTTAGTCGTCATTGTGTTTAAGGTTAGTTTACAATATCGTCCTTGAGGACTTTGTAAGTTTGTTGTTATAGAATTATATGACTCAGGGTTTTTAGTCGTAATAGTATAAACCATTATGTCTTCTGCCATTTACTTAGCAAATAAATTTTAATGAAATGTTGTGGTCGTCAAATATTTTTATGACGTCTGGGAAACTATACTTTAAGTTCAACGTTTCACCTCCTTTCATAACGTATATCTTGTCAATGACATTATATGAAACACCACAGCAACCAATGTCGGGTTCTATTTCTTTGATGTTTATATCGTCTGCCTCTGTCAAAAGTTTCAATAGTTCTTTTCAAGACTTCATGAGGTGCAATGACATATGAGTTCACTTTTACAGGGTTGTGTTCGACCAAGTTTAACATTATACTTAAAGCTTGACAATCTTCTCTGAGTTTGAAGTTTGTCTTTCAGTTGTTGGTAGTCGTTTCGAATATCTGCAACAGAACTTAAGTCTCTGCTAACTTCAGGATATGTTGGTTCTTTTACAGGAACAATTGTTATACCATCTTCGTCTTCGTATGGTTTCCCCACTTCAACATCTCTGTCTTTGACATTGACAACAACACTTTGACTGTTTGTTTGAGTTGGTGAATTTAACTTCACATCTGCCACCGCCATTAAACCTTTTGAAACACTCACGCTTCTATTTTTCGGAAATGACATTTTACTTAGAATAAAAAGATGGACTATTCGAGTATCTCTTCGAATTGAAGCAGAACAAAGTTTACACACACAAACAATACAAATACATTGACAGAATAGTTCTTTATACAAACAATGGTAAATGTTATAGAATAGCAATATTTGCTGAACCAAAATATTTCCATAAAGCAAAGAAAGTTGGTATAACTGAAATGGTGAAAGTTCTTGACGTTGACAAAAATATAACAACAAAACTTACAGATATTTCTAAAGGTAAGTTTATCTTACAATATTATGTCAAAACTGGCGTACTGTCAATATTTGACGGAGAGAAGTCAGTTTCAAGAACAACTTACTGACCTGCTGCCAAAATCTGCTCGATGGAAGCTGTCGTTATGCCAATCTGAGGAGCCCCAGCAATCGAACGAATCTTCAAAAGAGCATCTTCCGTGAAAAGTGCTATTGGTTTTGTAAACTTCTTTGCTCTCAGTTCATCTGGACCGTCTCTGTCACCAGTATATTGTATTTGTACAGTACCAACAGTTGAAATACCACCCATAAAGTCTTCTGAGTCAGCAAATGGAATGCCAAGCCAAAAGTTTGAACGGTCTCCATTTGTATATTGAGTTTTTTGACCTCCTGTATGAGTCCATACTTTCACATATGGCATAATAGAACTTTGCATTTCAGGGTTAATGGTTGTTGTGAAGTTGTTGTTAAAGTTCATAGCATCTAATGTCAAGTTGTATGACCTCATATCCTCAACTGTAGAATATCTTCTCTTGGATAATATTTGCCATCTATGTTTATATGATATTTAATACCAGGGTTGTAGAAACAAGAATAGTCATTTATAGTTCGTCTGAACAGTACAAACATAGTATCTGCATGTTTCATTGCAGTTGTTAAAGCAATATCTGTTCTTGCACCTGGGTCAGCACTTTGGTTTCCAACTTCACCTGCAAAGTCTTTGACAGATATTTGGTGTATAGGGAACATAAGTGGAACTGCAATATATTTGGCAGCTAAAGCATTTGAAATATCTGGGTCCAACATATAGACTGCAAGTCTGCTTTCTATTCTCTTGCATTCAAACTTTTCGCATGTGAACTTAACTGGGTCCCAAGCAGTTCCAGCAGCATTGAAATAATAGTTTACTTCATTGTTGAAGTTTGAGAAACCAAAGTCTAAGTCAACTTTGTCTTTGCAAAATTCGGCGAATGACGTTTGATTTGTTCCCTTTAACGTCTGTAATAGTGAATGGGTCTTGTGTTGGTGCAATGACTAAGTTATTTTTGCTTGGAGTAAGTTCGATAGAAATTTTTCCTGCCCAGTTTGGGCAAGTATCTTAAAAACTGAAGATGAGGAAAGATGACAAAGGAACTCTAAGTTTCAGTTTTACTTTGGTTACTGCTGCTGCAGTTTGTCCAGAAAGTTAACATAAACTCCTGGAACGTTAGGGTCAAGTCTTCTTATTTTCTCAATATTTGCATACTGGTCTGTTTGTTCTCTAGCTTGTGGTTGTACTGAGTTTCTCAAAGCGAACCATTCATAGTTTGCCCATGTTACTGTTTGAACTAAGTCAGAGTTAGAATATATCTTATATCCCATGAAAACTTCTGGAGCATATTGGTATCCGACATAGAAAAATTCCATTGCAACCTTTCTTGTCAGACAACTTGGCAGAAGGTTTTATTTCAATGTCTTGTTCCACGTATAAGAATGAGTTGTCAATAGAAATAATATGAAACCTGTCGCAAGCAATATCTACTGTTGTTGAAGAACCTTCTCCAAACTCACCTACGTTTCCATAAGAAACAGCAGTTGTATATTCGTAAGTTCCAGGAACTATTTCTGACCTTCTAATGGCATTGTCGCATTCGTTATACCATTCGGAAACATTTCCGTTCATGGCATCCAAAACTGTTGGCGTTATATTCTGAGCGGCGTACATTTCATATGGGTAAAAATATAGAATAGTTGGATTTATGTGTCATAATAGAACCCACTCGTACCAAGCTTTACTTTCTTCCTGACTGAGTTTTTAACTCTTCTTTTTCCTTCATTGCCACTACTTTCACTAGATGAAGTTACTTCTTCACTATTTTCACTTTGTTCTACTCTTCTTCTTTGGTGTCGCTTTTGGTAACTTGCCCTCTGCTTCAAGTTGTTGCATCTTTGCCTCATGTTCACCTAATATGTTGTAAATTTCCCATGTCCTTTTTGCCTTTGGGCTCTGGTCGCCCATCTCAGGTAACCTATATCCTAGAAAGATTTTGTCATAGTTTGTATTTGAGTCTTCGCGTATTGTTTGCATGACTCTTTCCTGAGTTTCCGGTTCAAGCTCTTCAAACAGAGCTTGTCCATATGGAATAAGCTCGTTTCCAAATATATGTTTTTGTAGCCATTCTGGTTTTCTTTCCATGTTACCAATAATATCTTTTGTGAATGGGAAAGCTTTTACCCAATGTTTCAGTCTTGCGTCATTTATTTCTGTAGTTGGTTTTATTTTGTCAAGGAACATGTTTTTCAATACTAACATTTCATTTGGTACTGTCCATTTGAGTTTTCTTAAATATTCATCCCTTCTCAGTTCATTGTCTGCAAAGTAAGTTTTTATGACATTTTGTAAACTTTCGTTTGCAAGGTCATGTACAATAAGTTCTCTTCCTTCTATCTCCCTAACTTTCTTTCTAAACTCTTCACCAAATATACCATCTCTATGGTTCTGTGTAGTTCTTTGAGATAAATGTTCTAGAACGTCAGGTGTTATATTTCCATCAGCCATGTTCATTTCATACTGGTTCAAAATATCTGCATCTTTCATATCTTTCAATGGCATTAAAGCCGCGCTGAAAATACCAGCTATATCTGGTTCACCATTCACTTCCATTGCGTCTACAACTTCTTGGAATTGTGGTTGTAAGTTTATGAACCACCTATCCGGATTAGCTTTATGACCCCATCTCATTGTAGTTCCATAGTCTGCAGAAACAAAAGTAGGTTTGTTTCCATATTGGTTAGGTTCTGAATGAACTTTAAACAATGTTTCATTTCTATATGTTTTGGTGAAATTTAACCTTTTATTTTCACCGAGTTCAGCCAAAGATTGAACGTTATATGGTCGTAAGTAAAAAGGATGTTGTATTTGCGTACACTTTCTTTCAGTTCTTCCATTCTATGCTGAATATTTTCATCTGATGTTGGAGTCTTTTGTATGTCGGCGAACATTTTTCGATATTCTTCTACTATGTCAGCCGAATTTTTCTTAGACTCTTGGAAAGATTCCATATTCTCCGCATACTCTTGTTGAGGGTCAAGATTTTTCGGCTGTTCCAAATCTTCATCTAGTTCTGTGAAGTTAGTTTCCAAAGGAGGGACTTGTTCGTTTCCTTCTGGCTCTTCTAGCTGTTGTTGCTGAACTATTTCTTCCATGTCTGGTTGTATCTGAACTTCTTCCTGTGGAGTTTCTTGTACCTCATCTGCTGGCATTTCATATATTCCGAGACCGTTTTTAACAAGTTCCCTATTTAAGCCATCCGCATTCATAACCCTTTCTTCTTTCGTTCCGTCTCTATTTTTTACGCGTTTCATGAAGATAGTTGAATTATCATTTATCTCTGACACCAAATATCTCGGAGTAAATTCATCCATGTCATTTGGATGATATGCTATTAAATCATATCCCTTAGCGAGCTTGTATTTTCCAGGTTTGAAATTATATCCCATTTGGTGCTGAACCATAAAGCTAAATAGGTTCGGGTCAGTATTTCCTTCCTTGAACTTTCTAATAGCTTCTTTATATCTGTCACTAAAGTCAAGAGTATCTGGGTAACCATAATTTTCCTTAAGCATTTTTAAGAATTCTTGGTTTCCTTGTTCTCTACTTCTTTTATGTCCTTGCTCTGTTTGTGGTTGTTGCTGTGCAGTGTTTTGAACTGTTGGTTGTGGTGCAGTGTTTTGAACTGTTGGTTGTGGTGCAGTGTTTTGAACTGTTGGTTGTGGTGCAGTGTTTTGAACTGTTGGTTGTGGTGCAGTGTTTTGAACTGTTGGTTGTTGTGTTGGTTGTTGTGTTGGTTTTGGTGCATGCCTGTGTCTGTGTCCATGTGACGATGTAAATGTTTTAGGTAGTCCTGGTGCAGGTGCTTCTCTTGGAGGGTTTGGTGGTATATAAGTTCCACCAGCTGGCACATATGTTCCATCTGCAGCATAATGTCCTACCTGACTTTTCGTTTTTAAGAAAGCATTTACTAGGTCTGTTTTGGTCTGTTGTAACTCTTTTTCTTGACTTTCCACAACAGTTGCTCTAACGGCGTCATAGGCACTTTGAACTGCCTGTCTCGTTGCTGCATCTGTTATTTTCGTCATATTTTGTGCTACTTCTCTTAACTCTTTGTCGAAACCTTCAGACTTCAGTTTCTTTCCAGATGAGAAGTCGTTCACTAGTTTCACCTTACTATGAAGAGCTTCGAAGGCGTTCTTAAAGTCAGCATTCATTAAAGCTTCATTTGAACTGTCTTCATCCGCTTGTATTTTTGTCCTTATTGACCCTATAAGTTGGGCTGCTTTAGCGTTGGCTTGGGCATCTAACCAGTCATTATTAGCTTTTATATATTCTGCGCTTTTCATTGCCTTTTGCATGGCTGCGTCGTTATTTTTACTTTCTTGTGCTAAGTTTTCATACTGTACGGTTTGGTTTTGCAACTGTAAAAGTTTTTCTGCCTTTACATTTGCTTCAACTTCTTTTTTATACTCATCGCTATCCATATATGTCTTCAGGGCTTTTTGTTTTATTTCTTCATCTTTCAGTACTTTATATTGAGTAGTATGGTTTTTCAAATTTATAACATCTTGTTCCATTTTTGCTACTTCTGCTGCTTTTTCTGACACTTTTTTCGCATATTCCTCTGTAC
Source organism: Trichomonas vaginalis G3 (assembly GCF_026262505.1). Classification (NCBI taxonomy): domain Eukaryota; phylum Parabasalia; order Trichomonadida; family Trichomonadidae; genus Trichomonas; species Trichomonas vaginalis. Next base: position 14,152,185 of record NC_067205.1, read on the forward strand.
TTAGTTCTTTCAGTTGTTCTTCTTTCTTCTTTTTCTCTACGTTTAACTCATTGAGTTTCTTTGTGTGTCTGTCATATTCTAGTTTCTTTTCGTTTTCACTTATTTGTTTCTGTATGTCTATGTTTGACTTTTTGACATCTGTTATTTGATTTTTGAGTGAACTCAAATTCATTTGACTTTGAGGGTTATAAGCTGTTCCGTCTGCAGCTCCACCATAGCCTGCCATTTTCGCTAAAAGTGCCGCTCTTAAACCTCCACTCTGTGCACCAATAACTCGGCTTAAAAGCATAGGGTTGCTTGACATTTGTTGCAACATAGTGGGGTCATTCATCATTTGTTGTTGCAACTGTTGTTGTGGTGTCAGTTTTACTATTGGATGTTTCAATGCTCCCTTCCTCTTACGTATATTCTTACGTAGCTTACGTGGCATTTTAAGTGAAGTAAAAAACGGTTTTTGACAGATGTTTATATGACACTTTTTGTTCAGCACAAAAAACTACTCGGTCAAAGTGTTGTCAGTTTTGTAAAATAACCGTCCTATCTCATTCTATAAGGGAGAAAAGGCTTCTCAAAGTATACTTCCGTGGAACGCCTGTAACTTTTCCTGTAGCGACGATAGACCCTTACTTGTCCGGACAAAGTTATACTAAACATCTTCAGGGCTAGAGGGCACGAAGTGCCTGGAGGCCCCAATACCTTTTTTTTTTTAATTACAAATGGCAAAAGTTGACCAAAAATCAAATACATACATAAGTTAACAATTCCGAATTCTAAATTTAATTGAAATTTTTGAAAGCTGATATTACATTTATATTTTTTAGAAACATCATAAAGTAAGCATCCAATATACTTTTTGGTATATTATTTGATCTTTAATTCAATTTTTTGACAAATTATTCCTTGTCATGAATCTTTATGCATCATTCATTGATATCTTTATGAGTTTGAAATGTTACATGAAACATTTCAAAGCAACTTCATCAAAACTCAATGATAAATAAGATTAAATTTAAGAAATATAACATGTTTATTTATTCATATCAAGATTTAACATAAAGGAACTTTCTCCATCATTTTTGACGGGTAATTTAACAAAGTAAGTCATTCTATTTCCTTTTCCTTTCAAGTAGATTTCACCTCTTTCTTCAATAACGAAATCCAAGTTCTGAATCAATTCTTTTGTATTACCTGAAATCTGGACATTTCCAGGGATATCTGTTGACTGTAATCTTGCAGCGACATTGATTGGATCGCCAATGATATCGAATGTTGGTTTATCTGTTCCCAAGACACCTCCAATCAAAGGACCACCACTGTTGCAGCCAATTCTTACTTCAAGGGAAGCATTTAGTTTATAATTAATGTCATCCATTGATTTACTGCATTCAAGACAACATCTGACAGCTTCTTCAGCATGTTTTTGTGGAGAATCTTCTTCCATGAACAAACCAGCAGCTGCCATATAAACATCACCAATCAATTTGATCTTTGTGATTGTTGTATATTTGGAAACAATCGAATCAAATGTTGCAAACACCAAAGACAAGTTAGACATGATTTCTGATGGTGTTAATAAGCTTGCATAATTAGAGAACTTGACAATATCAATGAAGAAAATTGTTGCCGAATTAATAGTGAAAGAAATATCTGTTTCTCCACCATTTAATCTTACAACAATGTTCTTTGGTAATATCTGATACAACAATTTCTCTGATTTGGCTTTGGCTTCTTCAGCTTCTTTCCTCTTTTGTATCTCTTCCAATTCATTTGTCAAAATGAAAACAATTGAGTTCAAATTATCATTTGAATCTTTCATTCCTATCATTGTTATTGCGAAAGGAATTTGTTCATTGTTATCATCATTGAAAGAGATATGATCTTGCCAGAATAATGATCCTTGGCCACTTGTCATCAAATCAATTTGTTGTTTGAGTTTTTGTTGATCTTGATCTGAAACGAAATTAACAATTTCTTGGCCAAGCATTTGATCTGGTGTTAATCCAATGTTTTCTTGAACACTCTTGTTGACAATTTCAACAACACTTGATTCATTAGTTATTAATATACATTCATTTGCATCCATGACAATAGATTTTTGAATTGACATCTTTTCTTTTGTAGATGTACCTCTTCCTTTGAAGAACTCAATGATTTCAGGAGTATTAATAATAGATTGTGGTGGTAAATGTTGTAAAAGAATCAACAAAACTTTGAAGTTATCATTAACAAATTTCCTGACGAACCAAGGAATAACAAACAAAACAAAAGTTAATACTAATCCAATGACTAAAAATACAATGGAATCTGTCATTCCTCTATCAAATCTTTTCTCCATCATTTCTGAGCATCTTGTTGTTGCTTCAGAGATAATTGGATATAAATGGGATCTCAACATATGAACAACATTTGTTCCTGTAACAGTACTTAATGTTCCACCATAACTTTGAGGGCTTTTAAGTACATCTTCAATGACATTTTTGAAAACTTCAACAAGGTTATTTATTCCTGTGCATGCATACATGTCATGTATTGTTTCTGGTTCTTTCTTCATTTCACAAATGTTCTTTATTTGTATTTCATCAAATGATTCATCGTATCTAAGGCTTGGCTTTAGATTGTCATCTCCATAAACCAATAATTTGTTGACTTTTACTAAACTCTTCAAATCAGATTCAGCGTTTTTAATTATTTCATCATTTGTTATGATTTTGTTTTCTAATGAACCATTCAACATAAGTAACTGGACAGTATTTGAACCAATTTGTGCTGCTAAAGGTAATCTTTGACATGAATACTGGTACCAATACGAAATTGTTGTTAAATCTTTATCTAACTTAATTCCTTCGTAACATAACAAAATATAAATTGCAATAATTGCAAAAATAATAATGAAATAGAATATAGCAGTATATACTAAAGTATTAGAATGTTGAATATTTCCTGTTGCTGTTTCAACATCACTGTTATCTTCATCAGTTAAACTCAATGGTTTCTTGGCATCTTCTTTGACAGAATTTTGTAAACTAATCAAAACTTTAATAAGTTTTCTAACTGTTCTATTATAAGTATAAATAATGACCATTGAAGGAACAGTCATTAAAACTAACATGAGAACAGATCCAACAATGCACCAAATTGTAAAGTATTCCTGGTAATCTTTTGACATTTTGATATTATAATTCAATAATCCTGTAAATGTTTCATCAGCATTTGCCGTAATTGTTGGAATATTCTTAGCAATCTGGCAGTAATTATTATCTTTGAAGATGTTTGTTATTAAAACACCTTGGTTATAATCACCAGCAATTGAGTTTTGCATGTAATCAACAGCAGCTAATTGTAATTTAAGTGATCCAGGGATAGTAGCAATAGGTTCTCCACCATCGCAAACATGGAAATTAGTAATAGTTTTGAGCAAAACAGGTAATATTTCATAGACATTTGTATTTCTTGCCATTTCTGCCAATTCATTTAATAATGAATCGAAATATTTCCTTGATGTATCAATGCAATAAAAGATCATTTGAGGGAAAGTTATATCAATTGGAACTAATGGTTGAAGATTATCTACTGTGATATCTCCAATTCTCAATTCATTTCCATCAAATCTTCCATTTTGGAACGCGAAAACAACTAAAGTATAAATGTTTGTCATGACATTGAAACAGATTGAGTAACAACTGTTTTCTATTTCTTTGTAACTTGTCTTTCTCCATGAAATCTTTGATCTGAAGAACAAGAAATATCCAATGAAGAAAACCAAAATCAAAACAATATTAAAGATGCATTGAATAACAATGAATTTGCTTTGTTTTGGTTTAAGACCACTTACTGCGTTATTAAAAGCCAATCTGACTTTTGAATCCCTCAAAACTTTCTTGCAAACGATTTCTTGTTTTTCAACATCAATTGACATTGATTCAAATAAAGAAGAAGAGTTTGTGGATCCATTGGAATTGGCTGATGATTGGCTTCCTTTTGAGTTTTGGTTATTATTATTACGGACAATGTTACCTTTTGTATCTAATATTCCATCTTTAAGATATATTGGGAATTTGTTAATCAAAGATCTAAATGAAACATCAACATTGAAGTTACGACCATCACCAATTGATTCAGCAATAACTGTTTGTCTGATGGAATTAGGGAATTCGCATTTGCATTCTAATAAGAAATTAGCGTATTCATTTCTTATTCTTAAGTTGTTTGGATTATTAGATAATGTTGACTTGAAATATCTATTGATATCAGCAATCATTTCTCCTAATGTTGACAAATATTTCTCATCACAATTGTTCTTGTCCCAGAAGTCTCTGATTGCTGATTTGCATTGTTCATTCTTTTGTTTGAGCTTTGAAAATGTCTCAAGAGTTTCTTTTGTATCTAAAATCAATCTTCGTAGTTTTATATGGAAAACTTGGTAAATTAAGAATCTGTCAACCAATGATAATTTCCTTTTCATTATAACTTTTTTGTACAAAATGTTCAGATGTCTGGATTCCGATGGGAATAAAGTGACCATTTGTAAAACAGTTGGTATTGCTTCTTCTAAACTAGAGTTCATGACACATTCCATGACATGTCCATCAACGAAATAATCACATAATTCTGCCAATCCAACAACAATATACATCATTGCATGTTGTGGACTCTTTAAAAGTTTTAATGAATTCAAGTATTCTATGACATTTGAGTTGCGTTCTTCATTGGCTGTCAGTTCTCTTTTGATCTTCTTGATCTTGCGGACAAAATAAATCTTCGAAATTATATAGAAAACAATCATACTAACTAAACAAACAATAATAGTATAGTTATAATTAAAAGCGTCAACGAAATAGATAACTAAATAGTTGATGTCCATAACTATCGTTGTCAGGCCAAATGCCATACATATTGTGTTTCTCCACTCTTCATAGAAAGGAACAAATGTCAGACGATAGCAAATATAAAGGGTAAGTATCATATGGACTACATCGCCAATAACATAGATCCATTCGGCGAAGAACTCGAAGATAGCGGACACTATAGAGAACAATGATGTAGCAAGTATCCATGTGGTGACGGAAAAGTAATCAAATAGAGGAAAAGTGAGATTTGTGAGAACAACTGATCTTGATTTCAAAAATGTTGAGAGCATGAAGATCGTTATTAGGGCTGCATATGATACTCCACCTATGACTACTTCTAATGTGTACAAACTGTTGGTTTCATACTGAAATGAAGTGATGCCATGATTAACTAAGTAAACGCATGGCATAATGAAGAGTGGATCGACTATATCAATGATAAATGAAGTTATATATAGTAGATACGCTGGTATTTCGTAGAAAACTTTGTTGTAGAAGATCATGCCGATGATCCATAGTAATGACAATACGGCAACACAGATATTTACAATGAGAATAGGGGAAAGTGTACCTGTACGGTTCAGAGGGTTTTGAAATGAGATGATTTCGATTAGTATGTTATAAAATTTTTCCCATTTCCCAGTGGACTGTTCAAAAATTGGTGTGTAAATCCAAAGAGTAACCGAGAGGATCTGTGCCAAGAGAAAAGATGAGACTATTGTCATAATCCAACTAGGAAATCTTGTTTTTTGCATCATTTGATCGAAAATTGGAAACACTCTATCAATTATTCCATTGTTTCCATGAATTAGTGAATTGGATTCTTTTGAAAATGAAGCCGAGCTTGCACTATTCATGGATTTCGACATCGAGGGTTCAGCCATTTTCAATTAAATGGAGATAATTTTTAAATAATATCAGAAAATTGCTTTAGAAATTTGAATCCAAAAGATCAATTTTCATAATTGCCATATGATTTAGAAGATTTCTTAAAAGTATGCCTAAAATTTCAGATTTGTTTAGTAACAAAATTTTCAAAAGGTTGATTATAAATATTAACAAATGTTAGTATTTGTATCGATTTCGATCTTTTGAAAGTGTTAAAAAGCTTCTCAAAAATTGAAATATTATAAAAACGGATAAAGGATTTAATTGATTAAATAACATTTATATTACAATTATCATTACAATTTTTTTAAATTCAATTTAAATCAATTTACTTTTAAAATTGGTTTATTTTTTTAAAATCAATCTATATATATGAACATATAATATTTGAAGCGGATGATAGTAAATTTTGCAAATTACCTCAAACTTTTCAGAGGATTGAGTTGCCACTCAATCCTCTGAAATAGTCTGTGGTAATTTTTAGTCTCTACACTATTTCAATATAAGCTCCATTTTTAAACAGTTTTTAAAAATCGAGCATTGAAAAGTGTGATGAGAATTTCATATTCAAAATTTCAATGTAATTATTGAATAACAAATAATTATCATTCATCCTGCATGAAATCATACTTTCACCTCAATTATAGGAAATTTTATTAACCGATATGATCGAAAATGAAAAGAATGAACGTTATAATATCTATGCTTTTATCTTCTCAAATTATTACTGTTTTCCAAATGCATTTTTTCACGAAGAATACAATGAATGCATAATTATATGCCATATTATCAACAAATATCATTGAAAAAGTCAATTTTACATAAATTTCTTTTCAAGACGTTATAAATTGGATTATACGGCTAGCATACTTAGATTAATATTCATCCAGCTGCATTATTTTCTCAAGAACTTGAATTGTTGGAAAAAAATCATTTTTCTTTTTTGGTGATGGATTACAATGTATCAAGTGAACATGCATTTATTTGACTAATAAATAATGTGTATGAAGATATATATTGTAATAAATGGTTTTATATTTAATCCAAATCGGTAACTATTGAAGTCAAAGGATAACACTGATAAAATATTTAAATATAAAAGACATAATAATAACTGTCCAAAACCTTTTAATCTTTCCCTAAACTTAAAAATATATAACAAAAATATTTCAAAAAAGGTTAAATATGAAGCATGTTTATCTTTTTCTGAATACTATTGCTGAAAATAACATAAATTAAAGAAATAATAATATTTTTTTAATAAAATAAACAATAAAACTTGAATCTTATGGTTCAATGTGATCATGAGGTTGCTCGTTCACATCAATTTGATCTGAAGATCCGTGATTATGATCATGTGAATGGTGATTGTTGTCATGGTCATGATGATCGTGATGATCGTGGTCATGGTCATGATCTTCGTGGTGTTCACCAGCAGCTGATAAGAGGTTAACGTGTGGACAACCAATTGAATGTTGGTAAACTGGAGGTGTTTGAAAGATCCTCTTGTCACTTCCAAAGGATGTAGCATAGAAGCATGATCCGATATGGTCTGTTCCTTGTGGGAAATCGTCAACGAATTCAATTTGAACTGTTGTTGAAAAGATCTTATGTGCAATCATGACGTTGTGAGTTTGTTCGAGAACTTTCTTGTTTCTGTCTTTCGAATCAACAACAATGTGTAACAATGCCAGGTATCTCTCCTTGCAAAGTTCCCAAACATGTAACTCGTGAACTGCAACCATGCCTTCAATCTTCATTAAGTCAATCTTCATCGAATTGACGTCAACGCCTGGAGGGCATGTCTCTAGTAAAACACTTCCTGTTCTTCGAAGAAGATTCTGTGATCCGTAAATTAAGATACAGAAGATGAGGATTGAGCAGGCTGGATCTAAGTAGAACCTGCCTTCCCATTTTGTCCAAAGGCAGACGCATGCTGAGATGCAAACAGCAACTGAGCCTAAGAAATCGCCTGTGATGTGTAAGAAAACACCTTTGAGGTTATCTGAGTGTGAATGGTTATGGAATATGAACATACCAATGAAATTGACAAGTAAGCCTAGGCCACCAACAATTAGAAGAGCAAGAGGCTCGACGATCTCTTCTACCTTGATGAAACGCTCGATTGCTTCAAAGAGAATGGTCAAGCATACTGCAAGAAGGAAAACTGAATTTGTGAAACCACCAATAACTTCTGAGCGGGCTAATCCAAATGTGTACTTGTCTGTTGGTGGTCTTTTGGCTTTTTCATGTGCAATTAAACCTATAACAAGTGATGCTTCGTCAGAAAGCATATGCCATGCATCTGATTGAAGTGATAATGACTTTGTGACAAAGCCTGTGATTAACTCTGCTAAGAAGAATACTCCTGTCAATACAATCATTGTGATTAAACGCCATGTGACGCCTTGTGCAGCATGATTATGATCATGATCATGACCATGGTGATGATCATGATCGTGTTCGTGTTCGTGTTCTTCATGCTCAGCATATTCAAGGAAGTGTTGGCAATCTTCTGGTTCAAGAAGTGCAACATTTGGATCATTGTTGTGCTCAGAGTGTGAATGATGGTGATGATGATGTCCGTCTCCACTACTGCTCATTCGAGTTGCGAAATGAAATGATGAGGTATGCATTCAAATTCATTTCAATGGAACTCGGCGGTTAGGCGAAATTTGTGAGGACTTATGACCCCCAAAGTATGGGTGTTAAAAAAATTATAAGCGGGATAACTCTTTGAAAATATTGCATGTCAAATGGTCAATAAAAGATTATATTTTTATTTAGCTAAATAACATGATTTTAGCATGGGGTTGTAACCCCTGTTAAAAATGTAAATAAGGAAAAAGAATTCGTCTAAATTTAACCATAATATGTAGTAAGATTAGGATAAAACTTAAGTTTATCCATGGGCAAGATCCCAGATCCAGCAGCAGAGAAAGTCTGGCTTGAAAAGTTCAAGAAGAGTGTTATCCACTTAGATCAATGGCAACTTTGGGGAACTAACAACAACAAGCCACCACTCAATCCAGAAACAATAATTAACCAATAATCCATCTGAATGAATAAACATTTAATGAACATTTTAAACATATTTCGATTTCTGGTAAAATATTTTAGCATTTTGAAGATATATTAATAGGCAAACAAAATGTTAGGAACTTTTCAAGATTCATATCATTTTCATATCTGAATTTGCTGTTAATTTTTACAAAATATCTCATCTTTTTGTAAAAATAACACATATTTAAAAAAGTAATTTATTTCAATATCAGGTTTTTATCTAATTAATCCTCTCTTTTATTTTTAGATTCTCCTTCTCCGGTTGTAGAAGAATACCAATGAAAGACCAATCAAAGCTAATGCTACGATACAAGCAATTGTAACTATCACATTTCTTGTTGTTTTTGATGGTTTCTTTGAATCAGTTGGCTTTGGTGCTGGAGTTCGAGGTGGAATCTTGGAAGCATAAAATCCTGTCTTCAATCCATTCCATATATACTCTTGATCATCAGCAATTGTGCAGTCATTTTGATAATATTCTTTAAATGTCTCCTCTGAATCAATTGTAAGTTTGATTCCAGCTAAACTTCCTGTTGAAGAGAACATTTCACGTGTTATATTACCTGGAGGCTTTTCTCCAAAAATAATATTTTTGAGAGCGCTGCATTCATCAAAAATATTGTTACAATTACGATTTACATATTGTAAACCTTTCAAAGATATTGTTTCCAATGCAGTACAGCCTGAAAAAAACTTTATCTCCTTCAATGTATTTTACAGAGTCTAAATTAAGCTCTTTAACAGAGTTGCAGTTATTGAATGCATTAGAATATATTCTAATGCACTTAGGAAGAGTGATTTGAAGAAGATTTGTGTAATCTCTGAATAAATTTTCTGAAACATTCTCAATATTCGGCAAAGAGATGTATTTCGGAGATTTTGGAAGTGAGGAAATGATTTTATCTGCAGATTTAACTCCTAATGTCAAATTTTCAAGTTTGGAAAATTGAGATATTGAAGTTTCATCCAATTGTTGACAGTTTGGAATATATAATTCAACAGAATTAGGATAAGAAAATGCAGTTGCATTCAAATATTTGAGACTTTGAAGTCTAATTGTTGATAATGAAGAGCAACTGCCGAAAACACGAGTATTCAGTGTTTCTAAGACAGGTAATTCAACATAAGTAATGCCACTGTCTTCAAATACTGATTCACCAATGATTCTGAGAATATCTAATTTTGCAATTTTCAAATTCTTGCAATTTCTGAATGCTTCATCCTGTATTTCTCTGCAAACAGGTAAAGAAATCTCTTCAACGCTTGAAAAATAGAATGCTCCGTTCTCTATTTTCTTACATTTTCGAAGATTAATTGATTTGAGTTTTGAAGCATTGTAAATATAAACTCTCAATTAATGAATCTGTAAAGGCAAAAGCTCCAATCTTTTCAACTTTTGCGATATTTATTTCTTTCAAATTTCGGCATTGGTAGAAACAGTTATCTGGAATGGATCTTACATTTGGAGCAGTAAATGATTCAATGTTACCATTTTGGAATGCATTTTCATCTAAATTTACCAATTTATTTCCAACTAAAGATTTTAAGTTGGAGCATTGATAGAAGGCGTAATTCTTTATAGTTACACAGTTAGGAAGAGATATATCCACGAACGATTTGCATCCAGAGAATCCAGATGAGCCAATTGTTTCTATATTTTCAAGATTTATGTTTGTGAGATTGAAACAATTACCAAATGAACTGTAGTTAACTGATTTCAAGTTTGGAGCATCAAATGTTACTATACTTTGGCAATAATAAAAAGATCTGATCAAAATATCAGTCACATCTGGAAAATGAACTTCAGTGAGGTTATAACATTGAGCAAAAGCTTCCCATCCAATAATTTTAACGCCTGGAATTGATACATTTTCAATTCCTGTTCCTGATAAGAAATTTGTAGGAACTTGTAAGGAAGAAACCGATTTTTGGATAATGAGAATCCTTAAAGAGCTTAATATACTCTTATTTATCATGGATAAATTGAAGTTTTCTGATATTACTTCAATTTTTTGAATTTCATTGGTGTTTATTGAGTTAGTAGAGAAAATATCCATTTAATCAGTGCCATTGTATTCAGTATTATCTAATTGGACTTGTAACGAAGATGTAATAGCAAGAAATAACGCAAGCATTTTTTTGATTGCACTTTACGATTTCTCACAAATAAAATTGAATAAAGCGAGGTTCCCGATAAGTATACAGTATAAGGTTTGACTTATAGTAATAATTTGGAAATATAATATTTGACAGTCTTAAATTTTATGACACATATGCATAGTACGATCAACTATTACGGTTTATTTCAAAATTGTGATGATTCAATTTTTACCAGATCAAATAAGGCATTTTATTATATCAGACTCTTTCGGATGTAAAACAAAAAATTCTCGTAATTTTTTTTAACAAATTTTCTCCAAACAAAATTTCTGATTGCATTTGCAAATGTCCTACATTGAACGAAGTGCATAAATTCTTTTGTAGAGTCAAATACATTTCTGAACCGAAATGCTATTTTCAACGTTATTTAATTTCAAAATTAATATCATCATGTTTTATTTTATATATAATACAACAAATAACAAGTACACAATAAATAATATATTTAATATTTATTATGAAATAATTATAGATATCATTTTAAAAATTGAAATCCTTTAATCATATATTCAATGATGTCTCACAAATCTACGATTCAGTGTAATGATGAATCACATTCATTTTGAAATAGATCCAACAATCTGAAAAAAAAAAATAATCGAAAGATTAAGCAAATACTATACAAGAATGAGGATACTTATTACAAATTTAAAAGGGTTTGCAACTAGCGAAACTTTTAGCAGATAGATTATGCAATGTTGGTGGTAATATGATTTCTTTCAGATAAATGAATTGGAGTGCCTTTTCATCAATGAACTCTAAACTATCTCCAAAATGAATATAATTCAATTTTGGACAATCGTGAATAGAATATTCTGATAATCTTTTAACATGATTTAAGTTTAGTTTTTGTAAACCGCCCATTTCATTGAATGTATAACTTGATAACTCATCAACTTTTGGAGGAATTGTTAATTTTGTTATTAAATCACACTTGGTAAATACAGATCCTCCTATTGTTTTTATAGAATCTGACAAAATAAGTTCTGATAATGAATTGCATCCGTAAAATGCAAAATTACGTATAGTTTCTATATTCTTTAAATTAACCTTTTTAAGTTCCATGCAGTTCTCAAAGCAGCTTTTTTTAATTTCAGTTAAAGAAGCAGGGAATTCGATTGAATCCAAATGTGTATGGCTAAATGCATATTCTCCTATTGATATAGTATTATCAGGAAGATTAATTTGGGAAAAACCACATGAATAGAATGCATAATCTCTGATGATAAAATTTGGAGAAGTAATGTTAAAAATGACTGTTCGTAGAGAAAAAATTTCATAGAATGCATTAGATCCAATTTCATAGATATTTCCTGTGATTGTTACAGTTTTTAAATAATACGTTGATTGCTTCCCGAATCCAGTGAAACTCCCATCACCACTTATAGTTGCTTCTGTATCATGAAAATCAATTGATATAGTACCAAGAATACTAAAGACAACAAACATTTTTTTAAAAAATATAAAACAGATTAAAATCAGATTTATAACTTCAACTTAACTCCAGTGTTCATATATTAAAGTAATTAAAAGATATATCAATAAAAACTTGCTCGATTTCACTATTTTAATTATAATTTTATTTAATTTTCTTTCTATTCTTACTTGGTTTATATGATTTTCTTATTTGAGTAAAAGATTTAATAAATTGTCTGTAATATAACTAAAAATAATCTTTGAAAAAAAATAATATAAAATTTTATTTTAGAATTTTGAGCAAAGGATACATAATCTTTGGAATAAGACTATCATCAAGGTTTCCTATAACATCAGGCGCAAACCAACCTTTTTCGAAAAGTATGTTTGCTGAATCAAGATTTCCGTTTTGCAAACAACGTTCGAAAATAGTAAGGCCATCAGATGATCTTTCTTTTGCAAGCTCTTCTGCGTTTGGTAAATTCTGAATCAGCCATTTGAAAACACGACGGTTTTTGGAGTCCAAAATTGACAAAGCCAAAATATTCATATTTTCTTGGTTTTTGAGATTAGTATCTGCACCATTGTTTATAAGTATCTGCACAGTTTCCAAAGAATCAGTTGCAACGGCAAGTTGTAGTGCGTTATCTCCATAAATGCATTTGTTGATATCAAACTTCTTTCCTCTCAACAAAGCGCTTACAGCTTTATGATTATTTTTCATGCACAAATAATAAAACAAAGGCCCACTTTTTGTGTTGATGAAAGGATCCAAATTCGGTGCGAATTCCAAGAAACAAGGTAACATTGATTGTTTCTGGTACATGCAATAATCCAAGCTTGATCCATTCTCTTTTTCTCTTACTGTATAATCTGCTCCATATTTCAGCAAAATCTTCAAAAAGTTTTCACTTTCACAACGAATTGCGAGATTTACGATACTTACATTTGCTGGCTTGAACACATTCGGATTCGCCTTATATTTCAAGAGTACTTCAATTATTTCATCAGGAGAACCTTCTTTGATTGCATGGAACAAAGGAAGAATTAATGTTGGATGTTTGACATTTGCATCGTAACCATTTTTCAAAAGACATTCAACAACTTCAGGTTTTTCCGTATCAATTGCATCGAAAAGATCTTGTGGATCTCTATCTCTTGGTTTAATTCTTTTAGCAAAATAATCAATATAATCAGTGTTTTCAGTTGTTATTGCATAACTTAAAATGTTTGGTGAATACTTTCCACCTTTTTCAACAATATACTTAATAACAGCGAAAGGTTTTTCAGAAGAACATAAATAATCAACTAAATATTGATCATCAGCCATTTTGTTGATTTTTGCACCTTTTTGAATGAGATATTCAGCAACTTTGATTTCAGAAACATAAAAAATTGGTGTCAAACCACTTGAATCACAAATATCCACAGGAACATTATATTTCTCAATCAGTTGCATTGTAGTTCTCATGCAAGAATTATCAACAGCAACATGCAAAGGTGATTCATTATTTTCAGCAAATTGTTTTGGATTTAAACCTTTTTCTTTTATGAAATAATCAACAATTTCTTCCGAATCAGTTCTTGCGGCATAAAAAAGAGCATTTTCTCCATCTTTCAAACCAGTAAGTTTGGCTCCTCTTTCAACAACAAGTTTAATAGCATCAAAGTTGTCATTGATTATTGTGAAATATAATAAACTCAAATTCCATTTCGTTGTAATGTTGATGTTAATTTTTTCTTCATAAATGAAATATTTCATAATTTCTGCTGATCTAAAATCAGGAAGATCAAACAACAAATCATCAACGCAATATCCATAAGCATAACAATAAAAGAATATAATAACATTCGTCCCGAAAATAAAGAATTTCGAGACTTGTCTGTCTTTTTCTTTGATTTTAGTTAATAATTCCATAAACAAATCAAAATCTCCACAATTTATCAATGCTTCAAAATGATGTGCATTTAAGGTTATGTTTTGTTCTAAATGCTTTTGTATAATGTGTCTGTTTCTTCCTTTAATGGCTGCAAATAATGTATCTTCATCGATTTCTTCACCTTTTTGTAATAAATAATCAAAACATTTTTCTGAACCATAAATTGCAGCTAAACTAATTGGACTTCTTGTGTAAATCGGTAGATCTTCGGAATTAAGATCTATATCTTTGAATGTTTTGAATTTATCGATGTCATCAAAGGCTATTGCTAATTGCCATGAGTCTTTCGGATATCCGTAGTAAAGATGCTGGAAATCATCATATGGAAATTCTGGATCATCCTTGTAATAGTAGGTCTCCATGAAAGGAAACTTGTATTTATAATAAAATAGGTTTAATATGCGATCTTTGAGAGTATCTGCGTAAATTGGAAATTTGTACTTTTCGTAGAGTTTAACAACAAGATCGAATATTTCGACTATGCCATAATTATGTGTTTGTTCGCAATGTTTGATTCTGCCAATGACAAATTGGATATCGACGTTATTTGTTTCAATATACTGCATTATTTTATCAACATCATTTTCTGTGCGTATATCTCGTATCATTGTCTCAACTTCGATGTATTTAGCAAACTTTTGTCTCAGAAATTCGAATTTTCCCTTTGCCTTTTCATTGGCCATTAAATTTGTCACTTTTTAATGAGAAATCTCAAATTTATAGAATTCACTTTGATAATATAAATAGCATGGATAATAGATCTCAGATTGTATTAAAAAAATTCGAAGAAAATACAATTTTGTGTTCAGAATAAATTATATCATTTCTCTCGCTATCCTCAACAACGTTTCAAAAATCTGATTAAATTTGAATGATTTACAATAACTTATTCAAAATCTTAATCTTACTGTTTAATGTTTGTTACATTTAGTCTTCTTGCTACCATATCAATCACATTTAATGATGACCATACAGAATGTACTATCAGTGGCGACGATATATTCTCTGGTTTCGATGAAATTCCAAAAAATTTAACAAAAGCAACAATTATAGGGAATATTACAGAAATTGGCAAAAAATCATTCTCACATATCCCAAATCTTGAAATTGTTAATTTCGAACTAACATCACAAAAATTATTTATCAAAGAATAAAGGTGACCAAACTATTTTTTGAAAGTCCGCCATAACTTTAATGGTACTATTTCAGCGTGTACAATGAATACAAAAATTCTAAGAGTGCCACATAAAATAGTACTTTAGACTTGAGTTAATGCTACCAAGCAAATGTTAAAAAGATGACTTTAGTGTTTTGATAATCAAAGATTAAAATCATTATTGTCTAAATCAATAATCATAACGACAGAAGTTAATGTTTTTTCATAAGTGCTTTAAATCCACTTTTAAAAGTATACCTCAAAAATCAAAATATCAAAAAAAAATTGGCCGATAGGTTTGGCTTTAATTTTTGTCTGCTTTTATGATTTGATATGGATGTTATAATTTTAAAAGTTGAGCCAAATTCACCAATAGATTTTTGAGATTTGCAAATACTCAATAATTTTCAGCGTGTTATCTTTTATTAAAAGAACTATTTGGTTTCAGTATCATATAAATTGATATTTACTTTCTATTTGAACCTTCATTTAGCTAATGATTTAATAATACAGATTTCATCTAGTCCTTATAAGAGAATTTTGAATTTGTTATAATAAAAAAACAAACAGATATAGCTTACACTTCTATAATAAAGATACCTTTTATAGAAATCAGTATGAAATGTGTTTTGGCTTATTGGAAGCATATCAGACATAATCGCCATAATCAAAAAATCTATATACCCAATAAGTAATAAATTTGTCGATATAGATTTTCCATAAAATTAGTTTTTAGTCTGATCTTAAAATAAATTTAATTTTTTATAAAAAAAATCACATTTAAAAGTACCTTTTTAGTAGCTCGAAATCCTGTTGGTGGATTTCGGGCGTACTTCAAAATTAGCTTTTCTTCTACATATGCAAGCTATATTTTAAATATGGAGCAAATCGGATCGGCGAAAGGAGTTTAGTTACCTTTCAAAGAATATGCTTTCCAAGATTCAATAAAACTAAATTCAATTAATCTTCCTGATTTTACTGAAACAATTGATTTTTACGCATTTTACAACTGTATTTCTTTAACAAGATTTGAAATTCCTTCATCGTTCAAAGAGATATCTGGCGGTTGTTTTTCCCATTGCACAAATCTTAAAAGTTTAGACTTGAAAAACATCGAAACCATAAATAAATATGCATTTATGTTTTGTGAAAATTTGTCTTCAATAAATCTTCCTGATTCAATTAAATTTATAGGAGAGCATGCATTCTATGGATGTGATTCATTGACTGAAATCACAATACCTCCTCAAGTTCAAGAAATTGCATCGTATTGTTTTTCAGTGATGAAAAGCTTACAAAAACTTAACTTAAATCATGTTAAGGGTGCACACGAGAGGATCATGTAAACTTCAGAATTTAGAACCTTATTTTTAGGCATTATCTTGGCTACCTATTTAGGCTCGAAAAGCAAAAAATATCAAAAAATACAACTTGAGTCCATTATGACCCTTTCATGGAGGTAGTTTTTATCCGCTAGTATTTTCCCTTTGAATCTCTTTACAATTCGAAATCAAATTCAAAACTCAGTAGAAGAAAGGAAGAATCGACTTACTACGGTTGTAATACGAATAAATACATATATTTAATTATTATTATTTACATAATAATTGTTTGAAACTCATATTCCAACAAATTTTTAAATAAAAACATTAAAATGTTGAAAATGTTCATATATTTTAATAGGGTTTTGGCACTTTATTGAGGAATTACTACATACATAGTCGAACTGAACTTGATATTTTGAAATTTAAATTATTTATCAAAATTAAAATTTAACTTGAAATTTATAATTATTTAGTCATATTTTGCATAATTCTAAGTAGATTTTGTAAAAAATCAAGAAAGAAAAATTTTAACGTGCTTTATTTTTTCTTTTTTATAATAATACATATTATTATATAATTAACATATTCATAATGTTTCACCCTTTCAAAAATATAATCCTCCTCCTCTCAAATAAACGTACATACGGGTGGCCTCTTTTTTCAAAAAATTAAAATTTGAAATTTTGGGCTCAAATATTAGAGATTTTTTCAACCTTCAACGATATATGTTGTCTATATCAGACCTCCTTTCTTTTTGATACTTAACATTGTTCCTAAATCTTAGCCGTTAAGGCTGTTCTGAAAATATTTTTTTTCGAAAAAATTCGAAAAAAATTCTTAAAATTCAAAAATCCCTTAATTCCTGAGGATTTTTGAAAAAAGTTTTTACATGAACATGTGTATATTATATGAAGTATATTGATAAGGTAAAAATCAAATTTTATTGCATATTCATCGAGAAAATAAACTAACGAATCCCTCAAAATTGAGAGGGTAATCCTCCTCTCAAATAAACGTACATACGGGTGCACCCTTAAGCGTATATATCAGAAAGCCATTTTTGAATGTCCAAACTTGAGATCAATCAATTTTGGTGATAGTTTAAATTATATGCAAGAAGAAGCAGTAGAATGTGGACTTGAAGATGATTGCATTTTCCCATCAACATTAACCTATTTCATTAGAAACTCTTTAGTTGGATATGTTAATACATTGATATTTAATGCAGATGATATTATAGTCGAAAAAACTAAATTTACTGCATTTTCAATGAAACACCTTATATTTAAAGGAAATACAGCCTTTATTAACGAAGAAACATTTAGCAATTGTTATAGTTTAGAATCTGTAATATTACCAAAAGATATGCCAATTATTAAAGCTGATGTTTTCCGTTATTGCATTAAATTGAAAAGCGTTCAATTTCCTGATAATCTAGAAACTATTAGATCATATGCTTTTGAATCCTGTGAAAGTTTAAACACAATTAACTTTTCAAATACACTTTGGGAAATATTTGAAGGAGCTTTTAGTTCATGTACATCATTAACAGAACTTAATTTTCCTAAATCTCTAAATGCATTTAGTTATACCTCATTTATGGGATGCAGTAATCTTACTTTAGTCATATTTAATTCAAAAGTCAAAATCTTCGACTATGCCTTTTATTCATGCTATAATCTCAAAGAAATAAGATACAATTCTTCCCAGATAGACCAAATTTATATTTCTTACATGGTACCATATATAAATTTAGTGAATGTAAGCAAAAATATAACAATATATGCACGAAGAGATCTCTTCAGTGAAACAAAAAATCTAAATATGAGTATATCTTGTGAGGTTCAAGAAATAAATTCTGGAGAACTGGATGGGCACAATGATTTCGTCAATCTTGAACAATTTGCTTATACAGGATTGACAGAAATCTCAGGAAATATGTCACTTCCTGACAATGTTTCATGTATAAACTTAAATCCTGAATACAAAGGAAAATTATTTGGTAAAAGATTGTCAAAATACAGGATATGTGGAAAAGATTATAGTTCTAAACTGGGAACTGTTGCCATAATTGGAATTTCACTATCATGTATTGTTGTTGCCTCAATTATTATAGTTTTATTAGTCATATACATATTAAGAAGACGCAAAACAAAAGGCTTCTCAGAAATTGTCACATCTACCGTTTAAATTCTTATTTATTTAAATAGTTTCCTAATGCCATGAATAAATGATAAAGTAGTTTAGAATTATTTACCATTATGAAAGTAGTTATTTATAGTGGGGTTTATTCTAGCTCTCTTGTACATAAACAATAAAATAAATTCAAATACAAACGATGAAAACAACATATTAGATCCTTGTCACTTTTTGGATCAATTTTTTAAGAAGTTAAGGGTGGCGGAAAGTGATGTGATTGAATAACAAAAAGTGAAAATAACTAAATAAATATTTGAAATTCTTTTGTTATTGTAGCATAACTAAATAGTATATATAAACAAGTCTTTACTACAAAGTTTGTATAGTCTGAGGTCTCTATCTGGTAGAGAAATAATGAATGGAAAAAATGAATTTTCAACTGTATCTAGTCTCTGGTTATTGAATTAATATCAAAAATACTTAAGGTATGCAATATAGGTACATAAATCTATCTTTTCTATTGAGCAAAACACGTATTTATTAAATTCGTCCAAAATGCAATAAGTGATGAGATCTGGAACTACTCATCAAATTTGCACAAAATCAATGTATGAGAATAAATAACATATAAATACCAATTACTTCCGATACTTTTCGTTACAATTTGCTCCCATTCAGAGTTTAATTAGATTTGTATCTAGTCTTTCAATATAAGATAAGGAGTCTTTCTTTATATTTAAATATATATAAGCTATTGTTATCTATATTTTCTATTGAGTAAATTTTGTGTTTAAAGCTCCAATCATGAGATATTTAAAGTTTTTTACCCCTATCAAACGCATAATTCACATATTTATTATAGATCCAAGGTGATGTGATTTTTGCATCCCTGGGATGGACGATACACCCAAAGTGTCACCTTTTTTGGGATAACATGAATTTGAAATATCATGAGAGTTCTGCAAACCATATGCACAATATCTATTCAGCCTGACTTCTTGTATATATGAGTTAGACTTCTTAAATATTGTGCTTGGGGCGATATAAGCATTTCCGAGATTACCATCGTGCTCTATAGTATGCTACTTCTCCCTGGTTCTAGCTCAGTTCCAAGGATATTGGCGTTCAAGGATTTGGCAAGGTCCTTCCGAAGTCTCTCATTCGATGAGAGATTTCGGAAGAATCTTGCCTTAAAGTACTCCAACTCTTGTTCTTTTGTTCCTAAATAGTGAGAAAAGTTATTTGACTACTTAAGGTAGAGAATCCGAGGTCCCTCATTTGATGAGAGGCCTCGGATAATCTCTGCCTTAAAATTGTACACTTGTAGTCCATGAGAGTGTAAGTATACATTGATAGGCCAGCTTTCTTCTGAAGTCTTAGATTTGATGAGAACTTCAGAAGAAAACTGTCCTATTTTATAGTAAAAGGAGTTTCAGGAGCTCCAAAGCTCCCTTTCGTAAGGATTAGGAGCTTTGGAGCTCCTGGTTCGTAGATGTGTTTCGCATCTTTCATCAGCAAAGGACATTTACCATCTGGGACTCTGTTGATGGAGACTCTGGAGCTCCAAAGCTCCCTTTAGTAAGGATTAGAAGCTTTGAAGCTCCTGGTTCGTAGACGTGTTTCCATCTTTCATCAGAAGAGGCCCAAATGGTAAATAGCCTCTGCTGATGAGCTTCAGGAGCTCCAAGGCTCCCTCTCGTAACGATTAGGAGCTTTGTAGCTCCTGAAGGTAAGGTAGGATTGCTCTGATCTCTAATCAGTAGATGCCATGCCTCATTATGAACTCTACTGACAAGAGATCAAGAGCTCCAAGGACTCCCTTTTGAGTTAGTGGCGTTCTCACCATTTAGTAGGATTGCTGATCCTACTAATGAAGTGATCACTTAGTATACGTTTTGAATAAATTGAATTTTTTTTAGAATTTAGTATTTTTTATAGAAATCACATGTATATTATAAATACATAAATATATTCTTTAATTCAAAAAATTCAATTCGGTTTGGGGATGGGTATCCCAGCCCAAGTATTCAATTTTATTCAATTTTTTAAGAATTTTGGGTTGGGATGCCCAGACCAAAACAAGCTTTATATTTTGATGTGTAGATACGTATGTGTGCATCATTGTTGTGTTATATATTATGTTTTAATGAAAAAAAAATCTGATTCAAAAAAAATTATCACTAATTAGTTGATAATATAAAGAAAAAATAGATAAATTGTATGTTTTGAGAGTATTTATCCACATTCACTCATATGAATTTCATTAAATAGTGTCTTTTTACTCCCAAATTTATTTTGAATTATTGAAATTAAAGAAAAAAAATCAGAAAAATTTCTCGAAATTTTTATTTTCAAAAAAAATTTGGATTTTATATTGAAAACTGACACTGGGAGGACGATAGGGCTGGGATTGGAGATACCCCCCTCACTTGGGAAAAATACGGATCTATACATATTTATCATAGGAGGGAAAACCAAAAGCTTTCATATATGATAATGAAATTATGGCACACATATACTACTACAAATGAATTTTGTATCCATATAATTTTTCCCAAAAGATATCAAAAATATGACGAGATAATAGCATTTTATTTTTGGTCATTCACTTCACTTTCCGCCACCCTTAACAAAGAATTGAATAGAAAAGAAATTATCGTTATCCCATATCAAACCGACTTATCTAAGAATTTATTCCACTTGACTACAATGGCATGTTGTATAGATGGATAAATTCGTGTTATAAAGTTTGAATACTTATGAAATTTTCTTGATGGATCATAAATTATTGTTATCGTCATATTCGAATAGTCTCTTATTCAAATTTTTGATAGAGACTCACTCAATATTGAGGCAAAAAACGATAGGGAGACTTTACGTAGAAAAATGTGTTTATTAATATAAAAAGAATCTTTATTACAACTAATATAAAAGAAACAACTTGAAGTTCAAACAGAACTCCCTTGGTTAATCTTTGAATCATGATGGTTTGGATTTGGTAAAATGGGAGTTTTTCTTACTAGAATGGGTTAAACTGTGAGATTTATTACTATTGTGGCGTTTTTTCATAGAACTTTTTGTCCTGGTAACCAAAGCTGGTCTCTTTGGTTTTGTTGAATTTGTCACTTTATTTTTGAATTTAATTGGCGTTGAATTGCCAGTTGGAGATGTAGTATTGCTTAATAGACTAGAAGTATTTGCAACAGTCATATTACTTGGATTGGTCAAATTAATTTTTATTGAATTCAGAGATGAATTCTGAGTTGGAAATGTAATATTAACTAGTACACTAGAATTAGATACCCTTGTTGCATTAGTCAATACTATTGGATCTTTCTTGGTTGAATTAATCAAACTGATATCAGTTGCATTATTAGCTGGCATAGAAGTATTAACTGACAAACTAGAACTATTTGCAACTGTCATATTACTTAAATTGGTCAAACTACTATTGATTTTCTTCTGAGCTGAATTAGTAGTTGGCAATGTAGTATTAACTATTAAACTGGAATTATATACATTTGTTGAATTAGTTAATACTACTGAATCTTCCTTAGTTGAATTGGTCAAACTTATATTGGAATTAATATGAGTTGAATTCCTATCTGGCAGTGTTGTATTAACGTATGAACTAGAACTATTTGTAACTGTCATATTAGTTGTATTAGTCAAACTACTATTGAAATTAAAATGAGTTGAATTACTAGTTGGTAATGTAGAGTTAACTAATACATTAGAACTATTTGTCTCTGTTGAGTTAGTTAATACTATTGGATCTCTCTTTGTTGAGTTAATCAAACTAATATTGAAAATATTTTGAGTTGAATTACTAGTTGGCAATGAAGTGTTAACTAATAAGTTGGAACTGTTTGATATTGTCGCATTATTTGAGTTTTCCAAACTAATATTAGTTTTAATTTGAACAGTATTATTAGTTGGAACTGTGGTATTCACTCTTATGTCAGAGTTATTTGCAGTGGTTATATTGGTTGGGAGTGTTGGCTTTGGAGGCAATTCAGATAATTTAACTTTACATAATTTTGATTTGTGCTGAATGTTATACCACATTAATCCTTCACCAGTATGCTTCTCCAACTCTAAAATCTGATCCCAGCCATGAGGAAATCTGTTCAGATGAATTGCAACGATGTCATCTGCAGATTGAGGTTTTCTGAAACATGCATTTGGTGTATTTTCAATATCACCGCATTCAGGCATTGTTTTCATATTAATTGGCAGGACATAATCTAATGGATGACCGACCATGTGAGGAATATTGCAAGAAGCAGGTGATTCTCCGATATCCCATATAAATTCATTGAATTCTACGTCATCCGCCCAGACAACCTTTTCTTTGATCCACTTTACACCAAATTCTGTGAATTTATATGCGGCTTTTCTTGAAAGAATCATGCCACTTCCACCTTGGATGAATGGTTTCATGTGTCCAACACATCCACCAAGAACCACTGTTTCCTTATTTGTATCATAAAGGATATTCAATTGATTAACAAGTTTACGCAGGCGGGTAATGCTAACTGAAACATCATCATTCGATATCCATAGCCATTTGTAGGATGTATTGTAATAAAAATAGTATGCGGCTGATAATTTTTTGGCGGCCCTTTCACTATTTTTATCATACTTAATAATGAATTTCGGAACAATTGTCGAATGATTGTATGGAATATTTGGATGTCCTTCAATAATATAGCTGTAACCAAATTCAAAATATTTCAAGTATTGTAGCCAATTAGTATATTGAAATCTTCTTCTGTGGACACTAGACATAATATCGCCCGTAACAAGGCCAAAAAATATTCCATTATTCGAAATTGCGGATGAATTGATACCAACAATGGCTTCAAAATCAGGAGGATCATGCGTGTTTACAAGCTTAAATGAAAATAAAACAGTTGGTATTATTAGGAGAATCTCCACAAATACAGAGAAAGAGAATTCACCCACACAAAACATTTATAGCCAAGGAATTTCACAAATCGTGGTAATTGAAAATTTTGATTGGGAAATCATTTTCAATTTTCAATTTCCCAAAAATTAGTAAATTCTGCATCATTCAATGAAGAATAAAAATATAAAGTTCCGATAATTTGCAAAATTCAATGGATAAGAAGATGTGAATTGTTTTGGAATTGCAATTATTAATCATTATATCTTCAGAAAAGGATGGTTTCGAATTGAAATAGTTAAGAAAAAATAATTGACAAACGGTTTTAGAATCTGAAACAAAAATATCATCGGGAAACTGAGATGAATTTTTAAAATACCATGGATTGTCTAGCTTCCAAGAAGTTTGTAATCCTACACATTATTGGCACCATTATTTCGAGGAGAAAGATTAATTTTGAAATTTGATCTTTATTTTTATCGAAAATATCATTTTTCGCTTTTTGATATATGAATAACTTAAACAATGGCCATTGTTTTTCGATAGCCTAAAGTTTAACGTGATTTTCTTCATGATTTCAGATGAATTTCCTTATTTGGCGTTTTATTTATTATTGAAACTCTATAATTCTATTTCGAAATGGAGATTTCCCAAATATTTAACAAGATAAGAAAAAAGAGTAAAATTATAATTATTTCAAAATTAAAGAATTACATTGATAATGTGAAGAAGAAATACATGAATTTTCCATTATGTATCTTAATTAAAGCGAAATATAGCAAACAACAAATCCAAAGTGGAGTAGTATATGTTGACGGGTTTAGTGACTTTTTTTGTTACATCTATATATAGACGATGCATTAAAATATATTTATTTATAAATCATTAAAAAATTAACATTAATTTTAAAATAATTTATTTTTTTATCTTTTATAAAAGAAGCTATATATATATGATGTCAGATATTCCGCGATTAATTAAACATCATTTAAATCCTGAATGGGTTAAACTTCAATTTAAAAATGAAGATTGTGAATTATTAAATGAATATGAAAGCCAAAATAAGCTAATGAGGTATAAATATAATGATAAAGAATATTTAATTTCATGGAATCAATGGAGTCATAATCAAAGACCTCATAAACGAGAAGAAGAAATTGAAAATAATGAAATGGAAATCATTGATGACATTAAAGAGGATGGAATTCCTAAATTTTGTAGAAAAACCTTTAGAACTAAGTTAGGAGCATATAAACGTAGAGTATTAAATCCTGAATATCTTAAACATCAATTTAAAAAGGAAGACTGTGAATTATTAAACGCTAATGAATATGAAAATGCTAAATCAAAACTGAGATATAAATATATTGGAAGTAATGAAAGGTGTAAAGATAAAGATAAAGTTTATTCAGTTTCATATAATAACTGGCACACGTTAGGGATAAGAAAACATTTAGGAGATTATGGTAAAAGTTCCGAATTCTTCAAATCTAGTATGTACGAGAGAATAAAATAAATCAGATATAATTATTTTCATGAATGAAAGATTCACTACCATAATGAAATAAAAAATAATTTTTTTAAAAATAAACTTTAAAAATTAACGTCTTACGAAAAATTAAAACTTAGTTATGTTTATTATTTTATTTTTTTATTTTGTTTGAAATGAGCGTCAAAACTAACAACGTTAAAAAATTAGGATTCACAAACGGGGAAATAAAGGATATATTAGAGGAGGTGGGTTATGAAGTTGTTAAATATTATTTAAGAAATTGTAAAAAATTCGCGGAGTTATTAAATGATTTAGATTATGATGGAAAAATGAATAAAGATGATGTTATAAATTTCTTATATCCCACATCTGAAGAAGAAAAACCTAAAGAACCTGATGTTTTCCCTGAATATTATGAAGAACGAATTAAAGATGATGAATACGATGAAATTGAAAGACTGGAAAAAATAAGAGATGAAATAGATGAAAAAATTAAGGAATTAAGAGAAGTTGAAAAATATAATGAAAATGAAGTAGAGGGTTTAATGAATATCCCAGCTTCAGAATCAGAAGTTCAGAAATCTCATGAAGAAAGATATAAAAATTATGTCTCAGAATCAACACAAAATTTATTAGATGGTGATATTGACGAAACACTTTCAGAAGAAGGCACAAAATTTATTCATAAACATAAGCTTCAGTTTATTGATAATGAAGAATACCCCTGTATCCTACTTTCACCACCTTTAGATTCCGAAAAATTCAAAAAAGCACTGAAAAACGTGACATATGCAACAAATACGATTAAGAAAGAAGACCATGATATTTACACAAATTATTATTTAAATAAATGTACAGGTGTTGATAAAGTTTTTGATTTGTTAGATAAAATATCAAAAGAAATCATTGGAACCTATAAAATTTTATGTGATTGTGGTTTCATTATTGAAGATACCAATAATGTTTCATATGAAAGAACAGCACCGAAGGAAGACGAAGTGGAAAGGTCTATACCATTCGTTATTAAGAACATAAAAGATATGAAAACTTATAAACATTATATTTATTCATTTATTTCAGAAAAAATGGAAGCAACCCATAAAACATCTTCTCATCATTTTATAGCTATTCATACATTCCTTTTCAAAGTTGTGAAATTAAATAAGACAGGAATTAGATTTAATGTATCAGGGTACGCATTCTTGAGTAAATTAAAATGTATTCGTCACGTCGCAGATGATAAAAATTTATGTGTTCTTAATTCATTTTATGGACTTTAGCCCTGGACTCTCTGAGTCTCAGACTTTAAAAAAATAAACTTTATTTTTATATTTATTTTTTAATTTTTTATTCTTACATAAATGAATAAAAATGGAACAGCTAAAATGAATGATAATCAAATAAGAGCCGAA
This sequence comes from Trichomonas vaginalis G3, assembly GCF_026262505.1. Classification (NCBI taxonomy): domain Eukaryota; phylum Parabasalia; order Trichomonadida; family Trichomonadidae; genus Trichomonas; species Trichomonas vaginalis. Next base: position 14,178,932 of record NC_067205.1, read on the forward strand.
GGTAGAAGGTTATTTAAACGCTTCTATAACATTCCTGATGGTGTTAATCCTAAAACTCGTAGAAGTTATTTAAATGAAGCAATAGATGCATATGAAGGATTTGACATTTCATCAGAAAGTGAGAGGTTAGCAAGAATGTTAAACGTTAATATTGATTTTTATTATTGTGACCCTCAACCAGAAGACGTAGACATTAACAAGGTAGACTTTCCATTAGTGGAATCAATAATGATAGATCCAGAATTTGAAACAGTAAATATTTTATTAACACAGAGTCCATGTGGAAAACTTCACGCTGACAGAATAACAGACGTTGAAGCACTCACAGGATATAAAGTTTGCCCCTTTTGCAAAGAAGAAGTATATTCTATCCGTGATGATCCGGAAAGGAAAAACCAAAGAAGATTTTTAAAACATTGTGAGAAATGTAAAGAAAATAATGGAAGATTAATTCAAGACGTTCAATTGCAAAACACACAACAACCATATACACCACATATCACGAAACAGAAGATATATCAATGGCTATTAGCACATAATTTGCAGGGATATTATAAACCAACAAGATATTATATTACTTTTGACTTCGAAACATTAGAGACTAAAGAAGAACTTCAACTTTCTGAATGTGCAACTTTGAACGCTTACTTAAAACCATTTATGGTATCATCAACTGTCAAAATAAAGCCGCAAAGCGGCGAGGTTGTAGACCGTGATAAAACATTTACGAGGAATTTTTGCTTAACATCAAGTGATTCGTTCATCTCTGATTGGATTGAATTTTTATTTTCAACCTGTTCATTAGTTGCTAAATCAAATATTGAACAATATGAAGAATTAATGAAGCCGCAAACGGACTCTTTGAGTCCTGAAGGTCTTTCAGACCAAACGGCGGGGACTTTGTCCCATACATTAAATGAGAAACAAAAGGAAGCAATGAAAGAGCTTTTAGATGAGGAATTCAATAAAGTGAATATCATAGGTTTTAATTCGGGAAAGTTTGATTTAAATTTAATTCTTCGTGATTTAAATACTGCAAAATGGAAGATAAAATCAATGCTGGGTTCTTCTTCTCAATTTAAGCAAGTCATAGTAAAGAAAACAAACTGTCCATATGAATTAAGATTTATTGACATCAGAAATTATATAGCGGGTGGAACATTAGACCAATTCACTCAAGATTTCGGAAACAATAAATCACGTGTTAAATCCTTTTTCCCTTATCAATTCATCACATGGGAGAATTACGAAGATGAATTATATAAAAAGGAACCATTCACTCAAGATTCATTTTATTCAGCATTAACACAAGAAACAATATCCGATTCAGATTATCAAATATATCTCAATGATGCTAAAAATTTTGAGAATAGATTAGAATATTTTATTCATTATTGCAATAAAGACGTTGAAATTATGATTGACCCAATTGATAAAATTATCGAAGAAACATTTGTTTATAAAATTGACATGCTTCATAATCTTTCTTTATCATCGAATGCATCAATGATTCGTTACGCGTTAGCATATAAGAACTTCAATCCTAACGAAACATATCCAGAAGAAGAAAATGTGGAATCAAGTTTTGAATTAACAAAAAAGTATTGGAAATATAAAATTGAATCATATAAGAAACAAGATGAAAAAGCAGAAAGGGATACTAAAAACAATGTTTCAATGGATGACTATCAATACTATCACGATTTAATCCTTTCATCTAAATGCAAAATGTGTGGTAAAGCGTTTACATATGCAAATAAACCAACATTGGATAGAATCGATAATGAAAAACCACATACCAAAGAAAATTGTCAGTTAATGTGTTGTTATTGCAATGTCGTAAAATCAAATAAAGATGAAGATGTTCAACGTTTAAGAATCAATTTAAGAAATTATGCATTAAAAAATAATTTACCAATGACTTTAGATTCAGTTGAAGCTTATCACATTCTCCGTAATGGAATTACTGGTGGTCTATCAAATGTTCAACATCGTGTTAATCTTAAAGGAATCACGCACATTAATAAACTTTCATATAATCCAGAAACTAAAACTGTATCAAATGAGGACACCACCAACATTATGACTCATTTCGTTGGAGTTGACTTTAATTCATTATATCCTTCATCATTTTCATCTAATCCTCATGATTTCATTCAATATACTGACCATAAAATGTATATGCCGGGAAGATTGAATGGTGTTATCATTTGTGATACAGCAACAAAGAAAGCAAAAGCACTGGGAATAATTAAGAAGAAAAATACTTTATTCGTGGCTGAAGTAAAGGGTCACATTGATGAAAAATACATTAATGATTACATAAACTTTTTACCGATAATAAGAAACTTAGATATTATCACAGATGAAAAAACAATTGGCAGTTTTATGTATAATTACATGAAATCAAACAATCTACCAGTTGACCAGAAACAGAGGAAATTAACTCAGTTAGCATCAACACACAACCAATATCAACCATTTTCTTCTTATTATCTTTGGTATCTAATAGACAGATTTCATTTTATCATCGATGATATTCAATCAATTTTAACATTTACGAAAAACACTTGTTTTAATGAATTTGCGAACGAATTTATGAACGAAAGACAAAAGGCTGAATTAGAAGGAAATAAAGGAAAAAGTTTATTTTGCAAGATTTCACTTAATGGATCATATGGTTACGATGCAATGAATACACAAAATTACGCAAAGACTAAAATAATGAATGCACAGAAGGCACGCGTTGCATGTATGTCAAATAAGTTTAAAAACATAAGAGAAATAGGAGAGGATACATATCAAGTGATGCTAAAGATAGATTTTATAGATGTGATACATGTTTACAAGAGGCATTCTTCACTTTAGATAATGCTAAATACTGGTATTTGGTTTTCATTTATGATTTTATGTATAAATGCATGGATGTTAATCGTTTTCATTTCATTGAAGGTGATACTGATTCATCTTATTGGGCAATCGCTGGCGACCCAAATCTTCCTAACACTCAAGCATTTCAAGCAATTGTTACCGATAAACAATTTTATGATAAAAACATTTTCAAATTCGCACCTTTTGATTTCTTCTGTTTTGATGAGAAATTTAAACCTAAATTAAAGAATAAAGCTGAAGAAAAAGCACATGAGAAGAAGTTATTGGGTTTAGCAATTGAGAAACAAGGTGATAACATGGTTGCTTTATGTCCTAAGTGTTATACATCATTCAACGGTTCAATTGATGGAAGTGATTTTAAAAAGATTGCACAAAAAATGAAAGGTGTTAGTTTACGACAAAATAAACAATTAACACCTAAAAATTATTTGGATATAATAAATGATAAATTGATATTTGATGGTCAGAATATTAATTTACAACTTAAAAATGGGTCAATGACTCGCTTAACAATTGGTAAGACTGCATTAACAGGAGCACACACTAAGGCTGTATGTTGTGAAAATGGATGTTGTATGCCATTTATTTAATAAAATACCACAGAAGAGACAAAAGGAACCGTTAATGATGGTTTTGATACTTGATCAAAGAGGTGGGCACCCTTAAAACATTGATTTTATTTTTATATAAATGAATAACACAGATTTAAAAATTTTAATTGATGATTTAGTATTTAATCAAAATTTCTTATTATTATGATTTAAAAGCATATCTCCAAAAATATAATAATAATATAACGGGTGATGATATGGAATATTATTATCCATATTATAAAAATGAAATTTTGAAATATCATAATAAAATAATTTCTGAAATTAAAGACAAAATTAAAAATAATGAATATCAAAGGGAAAAACTAAATCACACTTAAACAGTTGAAAGATTTCAAAAATAAAGTATTAACAGAAGAAGATATTGATGAATTATATAAATTATATAATCCTGAGCCGCAAAACCAAAGGAACAAAAACAAAAGGTGCAAAACACCCAGGTCCTTCAGACCATAAATGATGCACAAGCTTTAATTTATGATTCATTAGTTAAACCATATTCAGCCCGACTTTTAAATGAAGATCAACTTTTGGAATTCATCCTTCAACATAAACTCGAAGCGGGAAAGTATATCAAACCTTTATATACAGCATATTTAAAACAAATGAATAGAATACATCCAGAATTAATGAAGGAAGGAATGAAATCCAAAATCAAAGCAGATAAAATTAAACCACTTGCAACACCAAAACCTCCAACGACAGTACCGCCTCCTCCTTCAGTTAATCCTTCATCATTCACTTTATTATATCCATTTCAAACATTAAAGAAGCAAAAAGATTTTAAAAAGGATTTCAAGATATTAAATAAACCAATTGACCCGAAAATTCAACCGTTAAAGGAAAAATTTAGTCGACCTTCATTTGCTCCATATCCATATTCATACGAAATCGATCATCTGGAATATTCAAAAGGAAACGTTACTTATTTATTTGCCATTAACATTAACACTAGATATTTATATTGCATTCCGGTGAAAGGGAAAACAGAACAGGAAACAAGAAGAGCTATTCAATACTTACTAGATCATGAAAGAGTAGATAATATCAGGGGTGATGGTGATAAAGGATTTCAGGCAGCTATGCTCATTATTTCCCACAAATTAATTTTTACTTTTCATCCTCTCCATATACGTTTCATAATAAAATAGTTGATGCGGTAATGAGAACTCTTAGAGATGCGTTAGGGGTTAACGGTCAGATATACTGGGATGGAAATCATGACTCCATCATACAGCAGTTAGTATATTATTATACAATAATACATGGCATAGAACTATAAACATGAAACCGGTGGAAATGAAAAATGATATTTCAAAAGAATGGGAATATATTAGAAAGCAAATGGAAAAGTTAAATGATGTTAAACGTGAACAAATTAATTCGGGGCTCATGAATTTTAAACAAGGAAATAAAGTTTTTGATTCATCTCGATTATGGAAAAACTGATAAATCAATGACAAAAAGAAGACGAAGATTTGACACAATAGCTGAATTTGTTAGATATATTAACGGCAATGCATTAGTTGAAGTTGACAATAAATTAATAGAAATTCCGATTTATTTTATTACTCCATTATATTTAAATAATATTTAATTTTTTTTATTTCGTAAGAAATGAGTGACAACAAAGCAGTCAAGAGTCCAGACAATGAATATAAAAAGAAACTAAACAGAATTAAATCAAAAATATGCTATTACAAAAAGAAGTCGCAATGCGGTGGGGTTGAAAACAATAAAACTAATGGAACTGAAAACGATAAAGAGAGGAAAGAAATAATCGAAAAATTAGAAACTTACCGTTCAATCATTAAACTGAGTGAAGCAAAAATAAAAGAATTTAATAGAATAAATAAATTGGTTGGAAGAGATGAATTTAATAAAGATGAATTTTTAAACTCAATCCAAATTTAATTTTTATTCCTCTTCGACAACATCTCTCTTTCCATCATTACTGCATAACCACATTTTCTCAATTTTAGTGGTTTGTTATTTTTAACATGTTCTTGCATCATTTTTATCATTTCCTCCCTTGTTATGATTCGTGGTAAATTTTGAGCTTGTGGGGTATTCATTTATGATAAAAATAAAAATTTATAGTTATTTTACATCATTTTAAAGTTCATCGATTTGAATGATAAGAAAATTTATTTTTGAAGAACTGAAGGGGTCACCAGGTCACCAGGTCATTTAACTTCTCTGAAAAAATGATGACAACATGACATTTTGACAACAACATGGGTTATTCAATAATTAATTATTTTTGAAGAACTGAAGGGGTCACCAGGTCACCAGGTCACCAGGTCATTTAACTTCTCTGAAAAAATGATGACAACATGACATTTTGACAACAACATGGGTTATTCAATAATTAATTATTTTTGAAGAACTGAAGGGGTCACCAGGTCACCAGGTCACCAGGTCATTTAACTTCTCTGAAAAAATGATGACAACATGACATTTTGACAACACAGCAGGATTAATGCAAAAATAAATTCAAATCATACTTTATAAAGCTTCATTCACAGGTATTTCATCGTCAGTAAATGAATCCTCATTATCGTTTGGTTCAATTTGTTTATATAATCCTTTCATTTCTTCTTTCAAAACATAATACCATGTTTGTTTACCATCTATTTTTCTTTGTTTCCTTTCACATTTATCCTTAATGCTCATTTGAAAGTTTTTGTCTTTCATGTCTGATGGTTTGCAGAATAGAGCATTTTTACACGTCATACCTGCACATAATTCATCATAATGTGTATTTATCCATTCATCTAAAGGATTTGTTGATAATTCAATTAAATCTTGTTGGCTTCAGTCATCGGAATGATTCGTACATTAAATGATGAAAGGTCATATTGCATAAAATATGTTAAAAGGTTATCATAAAATTCCTTTGTGCATGAATCCATTAAATTCTTGAAGTAATCAAATTGACCCTTGAATTTACCATTAACTCTTAAAACTACGTATCTTCTGTCTCCAACTTCAATTTTGACAGGGTAAACGTTATTAGTTACGAAAATGAAGTTTGCAACATTCTGAGCAGTTCTTCTGGGTTGATTCTTTTCATTAATTCTAATCTCATTATCCGTATAATTGATTTCAAAGCGTTGAAGTTTGCGAGTCTGTCTTCACCTACATTCTTGAGTTCATTAAGTACAAGAAACATTTTATTCTCAACTACTGATTGAAATTACCCGTTAGCTCACTATTTCAGTAATGTTTTTACATGAATAACCGGCGAGAAGTTCAGAAATAATGTCTGTAAATCTGTTTTTACCTGTTCCCTGAAGTCCTTTCAAAATAATTGCTGTTTCATTCTTGATTCCAGGATGTTGAATCATTGATGCAATCCAGCCGAGTAGGTATTTATACACTTCATCGTTATTATCACAAATGGCTTCTTTAATGAAATTCATAAACATCTCAATTTTTGAGTAATCTGTTTTTCGAGAATGTTGTATTTATAACCCTGAAACGTTGAGAAAACATCTGGGAATCAGATTTAAAGCAAACACCCTTAACGGTTAATGAAGACAATTGATTTAGTAGTACATCCCATGCTGTTATGGTTTTACCTTCTTCTTTAAATAATTTAATCATTTTGAGTGACTCTTTCATATTTGACTGAAGAACAAATGATATTTGATTCATTTTGTCGTGGATATGTAATCTTTCTGAATGAAATATTTGTTTCCACAATCTACAAAACGAATTACACGTGATAAATCCTCAATTACTTCAGAACTGTTTTTATACTGATGATTTTCAGCCTTGCGTCTAATATCTGTTATCAAAAACGAGTCATCAAGTTTGATATCAAATGTTATTTTTGGCTTACGTAATAAAGGTAAAACATATTCATCATAATATTCCTTTTGATAAAGTTTTAGAATCTTCACCAAAACAAATGGAGAAGTCATTAAATGTGCATATCTACTACGTGCTTTTTCAAAATTACTTTTTGCATTTTCTGTTAAACTGCAGAAGTTATAAACGTTATCGTATGCTTCATTAATTAAATGATTAGGTAACGAATTAATTGCTTGAAACAGTGTGAATAATGTTATTTCTTTTTCTAAATTCATGTTTCCACCATCATTATGTACTTCAAAATCACAGATGCCATCAACTATGCTCTGAGCTAGTTTATCGTCAATGTTTACATCTTTGTTTTCATTCATTATACTCTTTATTTCTTCGCTCTTCTGTTCAACTCTTACCTTAATATTCAAATCATTTAATATATCATTCACTGTTCTAGTTAATGTTGAATCATAACTTCCACGAATGAATGAGTATGTATTGATTGGTTCTGTTGCATTCTTTCGAACTCTTGAATCAGCCATAACCACTAAAGAACGTTTTGAATCATCCATAGAAGTCATTATGTCAATATCATAATCATTGCAGGAATAACATTAATCATTCTGTTCGAAACTGCATAGAAGAAATTAGTGTTGCAATAAATGTGAAGACCTCCTGATGCGGTTTTAACGATAACATCTTTATCCGAAAGTTTTGATAAAATGTCTTTTCTAACTGTTTCTTTAAGTTCATCATTGTACGATTTATTGATATCAACATCTATAATCGTTAAATTTGAAATTTTATTTACTAATAAAGCTGTAACCAGTTTTCCTTCTCTTCCTCCATCATGTTTGAGGTAGTTATGTAAATCAATCATGTTTTCACCAATTCTTTCGTTGAGGGTTTAGTTTCTGCCACAACTAATTCCACAAACTAATGAATCAATAACTTTTCATCAGAAACGATAAAGTTGCTGTTGCTGTTTGTTGCTGTCATTTATATAGGAAAAAAAAATAAAAATAATTTTAAAACTAACTTTATTTTTGGACTGCATCAAATTTTCTGTGATGTTGTCAAAATGTCATGTTGTCATCATTTTTTTCAGAGAAGTTAAATGACCTGGTGACCTGGTGACCCTTCAGTTCTTCAAAAATAAGTCATAACTGCCTTCCTCCTGTGTTGTTGTCAAAATGTCATGTTGTCATCATTTTTTCAGAGAAGTTAAATGACCTGGTGACCTGGTGACCTGGTGACCCCTTCAGTTCTTCAAAAATAATTAATTATTGAATAACCTGAAAACATTAACATAAACATTAACGTAAACATTAACGTAAACATTTATTTCTGCAGTTCATCCATTACTTCATTACCTAATTAATTACAGACATAAAATATATTTAGTTCATTCAATAAACACGGTACCATGCGAATACAGTCATAAATGGTGGCATGTATTCTTTACTTTGTCCCGTTGTTTGTGTATATCCTGAAACGAAATGTGTATGGTTTCCTTCTCCCTGAGTGTCATCCCAGTAACAATTTATAGCAAACTTAACGTCGTCTTTAACATCATATCCTTTACCTTTGTCATTCCTGACCAATCCCAATATCTATGCTTATGCCAACCCGCTTGAGATGTGCTTAAATCTATGTAGTGACTGTGTGCAGGTAAATTTTCACCTGTAATCGTTTTACTTCCACCTGTTTCCTTTGAAGAGTTTGCACAATACAAAAACCTGTCGACTATTTGTTCCCATGCACCAACACCAAACATTGCTTGAGGACCTCTTGCATCCATAGATGTATAAATAGAACCTACTGGGTTCATTAAATCAAACATATGAGATAATATAGGATTGTCTCTTTTGAACTTAAAATATAGTGCAACTATTTCAGGTTTCTTCTGGTTTGTGTTAGAATATTTTTTATAATATAATCTTATGTTTTCAGGGTAGGTAAAATCTTGACTATAATATTTATTTTTGTCATCTATATAATAATATACTATTCTCTTTTTTCTATTGCATTATATCTTTTATATCTATAATAATCTAAATATAATGTTAACTTTTGTTCATCTACATGTGGTGTTCTGACATCATCTCCATAGTCATAATAATATGGTGCTGGAGCTGGGTCAGGCAATGTCATATCTGCCATTTCATAAACTCTTAAATATTTCTTTTGTTCGTCTCCATATAAGTTTAAGTAACAGTTGTTGTCTAATGGAACTTTAACTTGTGTACCATCATTCTTTATATAGCTTACATACATTTCATTGTTATTTTTCGGAATGAGTTTACACCGTATACCATTTTTTAAGGAGTGTACAAACTCCCATCTAAAATATTTGTTTTCTTCATAGACAGAAACATCCCCAACAATAGTTTCAATATTTTTTGTTGTTCCTATCAAACTTTGGTATATTTCGTTAACATATGTTTTATCTGCTTTCTTCTCTAACTCATCGTTAACATATGTTTTATCTGCTTTAAGGTCTAAACATCCTGAAACCCATTCTGTATCAGCTTTAACTTTAAAAGTCTCCAATGTCCATTCATGATACCATTCAACCTTTTCTTTAATTTCATTATCTTTTTCATCAACATAAACCAAATTTGCCTTCTTATTTAATTCAGTATTAACGTATTCCTTATCTGCTTTCTTCTCTAACTCATCGTTAACATAAGTTTTATCTGCTTTCTTCATTATGTCATTTAGGAAACCTTCTATGAATTCCTCATTTAAATTAAATCTTCCAATCTTCAAAACTTTAGGAAATGCATTTAATGCGTAATATCTCTGTTCTTCTGGTGGAATTGATGTTATATCATCCGTTATTCCTTTAATTTTTGAATTCATAAATAAAATTTCTTTTATATTTGATATCACCGCACCACCTTTGCAAACGAATTCGAAATGGTCATTTTTCAATACTATCTCCAAATCTCCATATTTCAACCTTTGCGTTTGTTCTGCCGTCTTTGAATTATATGCATATATGGCGTATGTAATGGTCTGTGCCTTAAGTTGTTGTGGTTGCTGTTGTTTAATCATTTATTATGATTTAAAAATAAATATTTAATCCGTTATCTCATCAGCTATTTTCTCTATTTGAAATTGCCATAATATTTCATTCATAAATTCTAAATCACAATCAAATAGGTCAGTTATTCTAAATTTAATATTTGATAAATCTTTTGAATGAAGAATAAATGAATTCCCGGATAATTGAAACGGATATGATAAAGAAAATATGTTTAAGTTGATGGATAAAATGTTTTGTATTGATGGGTAAGAGTTAGGGTCTAATGTTTGATGTGAAAATCTCATTGGGGTATTAACTTTATCACATTTGATTAAAATGAAATTGGAACCAGTGTCAGAATACAAAACATCCCCAACATCTTTTTCAAAATTTAATATCCCCAACAATGAACGAAGATGAGGAGTACAAAATTTAATTTTCAGCGGAAATTTAATAAGGTTATTTATTTCATCAAGTTCAAAAAGTTTATCAGGTTTTGATTTAAAATTTTCTTCATACCATACGATAAATGATTCATTTAAATAACTTAAAATCATGTTAATATCCCATTTCGCTATCACATTATTTATATACATATCATACGTTTTTTCATGGTCATCTTTAATAAATGATATATAATCTGAAGGGTTTAAAAGAATGGGATTAAATTTACCACTCACAGAAACGAGAGTAACATTATAAATTCCGCTAACTGTTAAATTTAATTCACAACTATTATTCGAAATAATATTGATAATTGACATTTTTATTACGATTAAAAATATGGTAAAGCGTTATTTTCCAGTGATAAAAAAACTAGAATAAGATTACCTCAAGAATTCATAAATTCAACGAATAAGAAATTCATTCATGTTATAAATTTTAGTGTTTTCAGAAAATATGAGTCAATGTCATATTCATCATCGGTTATATTTCACTTCATTCAAATTTAGTTCAATCAAATCCATATAATGACCATTTCATAAGATTTTCAGATGGTATTAAAAATGTAATTGATAGATTAAAATATGAACAGATTGACAATATCGAATTTTTGGAATTTTGGTTTAAATATCCCGATGGAAAAAAGATTGAAGTTAAAGATAAAGCTGATACTATAACAAAAACAATTACAATGACCGATCCGGATAGTGGGGAACAAAAAGAAATAAAACAAACGATAGAAACTGGTGAAAGGTCAATTATTATTGATTATGATTCAAAGGATTATTATTCAATAATGTTAATGCTTGAATATTAAATGGCCTTAACAAAGAATTTTTCAAGTGATATTTTATATTCATCAACTATTTTATTGTATATGTTATTATATGTTAAATGAAGTTCAGTTGTTGTTCCGTTCTTTGATATCTTAATTGTGCTAATATCCTTTATAGGATTTATTTTTGCAACTGTTCCGCAGCATGAAACCTCATCATCTATGAAAAATTGAATCTTAACGTCTGAATCTTGAACATCACAAAGAATGGCGATAATGTGAATTAATGATTCATAAGGTAAAATAATTAAACCGGATTGGTCAATTAAATTTATTATTGAATCATAATTATTAATTATTATATCACGGTAAATTTTCATTAATTCAGAATTAATGTCTATTTTATATGGCGCATTGCGACTGGAATCGTAGATTCCTGGGTTCTCGATGTTTGATGAAAGAGGCGGGGGGTATGTTGGATAAGTGGGAATTTCAACGGGTTCTTTACCGGGTTCAGATAAAATGATTGGGTCTCCATTCTCATGGTTTTCTTCATTCTCCTCATTCTTCGGTAAGTCACGAGTTAATAAATTTGGTTGAGTTGCTGACCTTGTTAATTCAGGGCTAACATTAACTTTAACATTTTGAATAATTCGTGATTTATCATCATTTACGTTATAACCAACCGTAATCTCTGCTTTTGCGTTAGTGTTCTTTTGACTAGTGAAACGTCTTCTCATTTATATTCGAATAAAAAAATATATTTAAACTTTTATTTTGCTGGAACTTTTGAATCTATTATTCCCTGTATTTGTTCATGAAGTTGATTTTTAGCTGTTTCATCGTAATTAATAGACCGAATATATTCATTAATTGCATTCTTATAATCATCTGATTTCTCAAATTTTCTTTTATCTGATTCCTTAACTAAATCATAAGTTAACCTCGTTGCTGATATAATGGTTTCTTAATTAAATCTTTGAATGCTTGAGATAAAGCACCCGATGCAATTCTTGCTACTATAATTGGTTGGAATTGCTGTTTAAGTTCATCTTTAACATTTGCGAAAACTGGATCGAATAAAGCAACTTTAAAGAATTTCTTAGCTGAAATTTCAGGTCTCAAATTTGCATATTGACCATCAAACTGATTAACATATCGTGGTAATCCATCCGGTCCCTCTTCAATAGCATTTAATTCTTCATTGAAATAAGAATATGGATTATGACGGTATGAATTAATTGGACCATTTTCACCTTCTCCAATGTATTGTTTAACAGCTTTTCCATTTTCATCAAATTGCATAGGATAACGTTCATTATATGCTTTACGTTTAGGATAATCAGTTATAGTTAATTTGTAACCATTTATGACTTTAATATTACCTTGACCATCAGTAACGAAAACTTCATTTATACCATCGGGTTTTCCATTTGGACCCGTAATGTCTGCTTCGTGTGCTTCCCAATTTGGACCTTGACGTTTGGCATATGCTTGAGCTTCTGGTAATGTTAAAACGTTTCTCATTTGTTTAACATCTTTTTGAAGACCAGCAACAATATGAACTAATTCTTTCATTCCATCAGGAACTTTCATAGTTCTATTATATGCACCCTTTTTGTTTGTTCCTTGTTTTAATGGAAACTGTAGAAGATTTGCTATTTCTGTCATGTTTAATTATAAATAAAAAATAAAAATTAATTATAAAAAGTTAATCAAATTTAACACTTCCTTTATTTAAATCAACTATTATTTTTCCATGTTCACCTAATTGCTGATATTGTGTGTAAAGTTCATTAATGCTCATTGGTAAATTCACTTGATAAAGCATAACGTTCAACTGTTGACGACTAAACCCACTGAAAATGAAAAGTGTTGATAGATTTGATTTAATGTTTGTGCTTAATGCTTTAAAGTATTGAACAGCCATAAAGAATGAACACTGAATGTGTCGACATTGAGTTAATAACTGATTAAAATATGATTTCTCATTTGTTATTAGTTTTGATTTCACTGCATCATCTAGAAAAATTAGTGAATGCAAAAATTCTCTATCAAAATTTGAAATAGAAAGTGTTTCAAATAATTCATCCCGTTGTTTATCAATAATTTTATCCTCTAATCCTTGCTTCTTGATTGTATTATATAATTCTTTATACATTAAAAAGTTTTTTAAATAATCTTCTGCTTCTTCTTGTGATAAATAAATAATTGGAATTTTGATTAAATGCTTTAAAGATTCAAATGTATCATCTGAAGGTGAACCTGAACGGTTGATATAAATTAACACATGTGAATGGGGGGAAGTGTTAGCAATAATGATAATTTGTTTTAATATCGTTAATGTTTTACCTTTATTTTGTTTACCAATTGCTGCAGTGATTGAATTTAAGTAACATTCAGAATATGGAATTTTCATTAATTTTTCCTTAGATAGAGCATTTCTATTATCACTCAATGCTTCATTAATCATATCATCTATGTATGTATTATATACTCCTGCTAATTCTTCATAAGGGGTGGATGAATTTAAATCCATTTAATCAAAAATAAATTTATAATTTTAAACATTTCTATTCATCAATATTTCATCATATGAACTTCTATACTGTGGTGGTGTACCTGTTGGATGATATTTCAAACCTTCATCCGGTGTCCATGTCCAATACGTAGTCCTAGTAAACCAAACCTGAGGAGGATTTGTCACCTTTGAACAGTAAGTGTCATTTTCACCCTGAATGATTGGATAAGCTTTCACTTGTACTGTAACTTGTGAGTTGAAAGTTTCTAATCCATCAAAGAATATACCCGCTCCATCACGTTGAACTGGAATAGTGCATAAGAATGAAGTTTGGTCTTTCCATGTTCTAGCTTAATGGCTTGCCATTATCATCATTCAGTGGTCTAGTTAATGAGTCCTCGTATTCTTCCGTGCATTCATTCACTCCATCTAAATCAGAAGCTTGAAGCATACGTGTAAAGAATATGTCACCCACTGTGGTCATCGCTTGATCGGGGAAGTTTCTGGAATCTATAGTGACCTGAAGACCTCGAAGCATTGGATTTTCTAAAACTGTTCTTTGCATTGCATTCTTCGGAAATGCTAACACAACATCTGTAACATTATGAAGAGCGTATGAGAAATCCGAGCTAATACCTTCAGGAGTGATGCAACCTCCATTTAGTGAACGAACGTCAATATGTTGAGCTGGAATCATGAATGGATCTTCCTTACTGAATAAACGTGGTATTGCTTTAACTGATTCTTCAATTAAACCGTATCCTGGTGTAATGCATTTATCCTCTAAAACTTCCATCTTTGTGCATGAAATAATAACACTATCAACTGTTGCGTCAGCAGATGTAGCGGCTAAGCTTGTAATTAATTTGGCAGGAAGTCCGATTTGTTGGAATTTGCGATCATATTTAAAAACATGATTCATAATCTTTTCATAATTTTCATCAGTTATCTTTTCATAAACGTAATTTTGTAAATCAGCAACTCTTAACGGGTCAACCTGACAAAATACTAAAGTATCCCTGAAAACATAATATTTAAGAATGATTTCACCAAATGATTTAGGATAATCATCGAACGCCTGAAATGCTAACAAATCATTTACCGGAATAATCATATCAAAAGTGACATCAACTTCTTCATTTGCTTTCTTGAAAACTTCTGAAGGGTCAATATATTTACCACATACTGAGTTATCATATTTTTGAACATTATTATATAACGAATGAACAAACTTTTTAACTTTCCTTTCTGATTTTGGTTTATATGTTGCAAATGCGAAAGATTCACGGGCGCAATCCATTTGAAGATAACCAGCATCACCTCTTTCGGTTTCTACTTCTAATTGTTTAAAGCTTTGATTTGATGATTTGTAACCAACGAATAAACGCATACATTTAAAAGCGTCATCACATGTGAAAGCTTTATTTGAAATTAACGTAGCTTTAACCTTGCGTTTAATATATGTGTCACCTAATTGATTCACATCATGAGCCAGATTTGTAATTCTTAAATGAGTTTGTTTATCATCAAAATATGGAGCATCAGAGTCATAGCATGAACTTTCAAGTTCTCTATAATATCTTCTACCGTCATTCTTTGCGAATATTTCATTTATCTTTTCGAATGAATGAAACACATTTCCATTAATCGGTTTAGTGTTTGGCACCAAATAGTTAGTCGTCATTTATTATTAAATAAAAAATCAAAATTAAAAGATGAAAATGAATTTTTAATTTTAATGAAATAATCAACTATGGCTGCAGGTATATTTAAGAAATTATGGGATAGAGTAAAAAGAGGAGCGCATAAAGTTTGGGAAACAATGAAGAAAGGAGCAAATTGGATATTTAAGAATAAAGAAGCAATTAGTGACGTTGCTGAATCAATAACGCCAAAAGCTGCCCCAATAAGAGAAATATTAAATAAAGGAGAAAAAGTTTATCAAAGACTTCAACCGATACTAAGATAAAAATAATATTTATTTATTTTTCAACTATTTACCTCCTATTTTATTAAGTATTCCTTCAGCAATTCCACCAACTGCGTTACCTGCTTGTGCTCCCATTGCCGGATTACCTGCTTTAGTACCTAATACTCCACCTATGATAGTTCCTGCCGTTTTCGCTACTGGTGCCAAAAAGTTTGCAACGGGTTTAATAATATTTTTATGAACCCAACCTGCAGCTTTCTTAATTCCATCCCATAATTTTTTAAAGAATCCTGCCGCCATTTCTGATTTAATATTAATTAAAAAATATATTTCATCACTTATATTCTAATTTTTATTTAATAATAAATGAAACCGATTTTAAAAATAAATGAAACAGAGGAGGAAGAAATAAATGAAAGTGAAAATGTTCAACAAAAAATAAATGTTGTTAAACCAATTACTGAAATAAAAATTTTTTCATCTGTTGAAGAATTTAATGACTATTATGCTAACAATAAAAAATTATTTGAAGAATTGACAACGTGTAAATTGAATAAAATGTTTAAAGTTGATGGATTCAAAATTTCAAAAATAAAGGGGGTGGTTAGTTTGAAATCTATTCCTCAATCAAGAATCACCTCATTAATGAAAATAGATGATTTAACAAAAAGAATAGAAGAGATTGAAGAAAGAATAAATCAAATAATTGATATCATAAATTCAAATAATCATTAATTTCTTAAAGTTCAATGTTGATTCTGAGACATGAATGTTTAAAGTTTATTTTTTAATGATTTATTTTTTATTTCATTATGGTAGTTAATTTTTAAAGTTTATTTTTAAAAAAATTATTTTTTATTTCATTATGGTAGTGAATCTTTCATTCATGAAAATAATTATATCTGATTTATTTTATTCTCTCGTACATACTAGATTTGAAGAATTCGGAACTTTTACCATAATCTCCTAAATGTTTTCTTATCCCTAACGTGTGCCAGTTATTATATGAAACTGAATAAACTTTATCTTTATCTTTACACCTTTCATTACTTCCAATATATTTATATCTCAGTTTTGATTTAGCATTTTCATATTCATTAGCGTTTAATAATTCACAGTCTTCCTTTTTAAATTGATGTTTAAGATATTCAGGATTTAATACTCTACGTTTATATGCTCCTAACTTAGTTCTAAAGGTTTTTTACAAAATTTAGGAATTCCATCCTCTTTAATGTCATCAATGATTTCCATTTCATTATTTTCAATTTCTTCTTCTCGTTTATGAGGTCTTTGATTATGACTCCATTGATTCCATGAAATTAAATATTCTTTATCATTATATTTATACCTCATTAGCTTATTTTGGCTTTCATATTCATTTAATAATTCACAATCTTCATTTTTAAATTGAAGTTTAACCCATTCAGGATTTAAATGATGTTTAATTAATCGCGGAATATCTGACATCATATATATATAGCTTCTTTTATAAAAGATA
Organism: Trichomonas vaginalis G3; assembly: GCF_026262505.1. NCBI lineage: Eukaryota > Parabasalia > Trichomonadida > Trichomonadidae > Trichomonas > Trichomonas vaginalis. The sequence goes on from NC_067205.1 coordinate 14,196,447, forward strand.
AAAAAATAAATTATTTTAAAATTAATGTTAATTTTTTAATGATTTATAAATAAATATATTTTAATGCATCGTCTATATATAGATGTAACAAAAAAAGTCACTAAACCCGTCAACATATACTACTAAGTGGACAAGAATATCAAAGTAAATATTATAGCAAAAACTTACAAAGCATTGATAAACGAATTCAAATATTTAATGAAATCATTTCTAAAAATCCATATGTTTTGCATCTTCTTGGAATGTACAGATATAATAATACTATAAAGGTATAGGAAACAACTACACAAGAAATAGCACCAGTTTAGAACTATAATCACTTTCACAATACATTAAACTCTTTACATGGAAAAAATTGTATCCAAAAAGTAATATTAAGTTCTTTATTTATATTACGTTATTAACTTGAGTATTTGAAGATAGAACTTCTGAGAGTCCAGAATTTTTACGTCTTCTTAATATGTAATTAACTACAATAACAATAATAGCAACAACTACTATGCATGCAACCGATATGCCTATTATAGCTCCTGTTACTGATTTAGATTTCTTTTGTTCATCGCTCTTGCATTTATTGAACTTAGAAACATTTTCACCAAATAATTTTCCTTTGTATTTAGAATCTAATGTTACAAATGAGATACTTTCTGGATTTGAAAAGTTTCCTGATATTTCAGTGGTTCCTGAGTATATAAAGTTATTAACTTTAACAAAGTTTGAATAATCTATTATCATTTCTTTGATGTTGCAACTTATTGTTAAGTTTTCTAAGTTGAATAGAGACGAATTAGTTCCTTCTGGACGAAATGTCAACTTTTCATTTGCTTGTGAAATATTAAAAGATAAATTGGATGTCAAAGATGTCAAATAAATAGTGTCGATCTTTGATGAATCAAAATGAATTGTTTCAAGTTTCTTGCAGTTTATAAATGCACTAGAATTAAGTGCAAAATTAGAATAGATTGTTATAGAACAAAGATTTTCGCAATTTGAAAAAGCTGATTGACCAAGTGATTCAATGGAAGCAGAAAGTTGTATTTCAGTTATTGATGAGCATGAAGCAAATGCATCATGTTCAATTCTTCTTACATTTGATGGAAGTATAATATTCTTTAAACTTTCACATCCATAAAATGCTTTGTAATCAATAACTTCTAATTCAGCTGGGAAATGAATTTGATTCAATTTCTTGCATAATTCAAATACTCTAAAATCAATTGTTTTCATTTTATGATTTCTAAATTAGATGAAACAAATGCTACATGTTTTATATCGGCTGTTTTTCCTTTGAATTCGACACTTTTCAGATTAGCTAAATTATGGAATGAAAAACTTTCCAAAACAATGTTATCAGAATTAATAATTATAGAAGTCACATTGCTTGATTGGAAACATTCTTTGCCTATATATTGCAAAGTTGGAGGGAAATTACATCCATTTAGTAAACTAGCTTCATGCAATGCTGATTCTTCAAGTATCATCAAACTATCACCAAAATTAATTGAATTCAATTTAGGACACATAGAAATAGCATATTTTGAAATATTTTTCACATGATTTAAGTTAATTTTTTCTAAATTATTCATATGATAGAATGTTCCTTCTAAAAAATTTCAATCTTTGGAGGAATTGTGATTTCAACTAAAGAATTGCAACCAGTGAAGGCTCGTTTTCCAATATATTCAAGAGAATCAGGAAGTTGAATAGAAGATAAATTATAGCAAAAAGCAAAAGCATTCTCTTCAATATATTTTAATGAATTTGGAAGAGTTATTTTAGGAAGTGCTTTACACATTTTAAATGCAGAATATTCGATTCCTTCAAGAGAATCTGACATTTTAATCTTAGTAAGAGAAGTACATCCCTGAAATGCAGATTCATTGATAAATTGTACATTATTTAAATTAATTTCGGTGAGGTTTTTGCATCCATAATAGCAATTTACTGGAATTACTTTCAAATTATCTGTGAAAAATGCATTTTTTAATGAAACGCAGTTTGAAAATGCGCTATCACCAATTATATTTGTGTATTGTGGGATATTAAACATGCTAAGTTTAGTACAGCCGCTGAATGCATTATTTCCGATTCTGAAAGTTTTCGAGGAAAGGTCAAAACTGACTCTTTCAAGTTTTGTAAGTGATGAAAATGAGTTGTCTCCAAGTTCTGTAACATTTAATATAATTCTTGCAACGGTTAAAATTTCTGGTATTTCTTCGAAGCCGGTGAAGCTTCCATCGCCACTGATAGTACATTCAGTATGATCATCATCAAAATTAATTGTTATTGTAGCAAGAAGACTAAAGAGAATAATCATAATAACACAATTTTGACAAACGGTTACAGATTTAAATTGAATACGGTAAAAAAATTATCGTCCGAAATCAGAAATTTCAATGAACTGCTTAATTTTTTACAACCATATCATTCGTTGCCTTGATAAAATATAAAAATTCAACTATTAAATATATTCATTGGGAAATTTATTGAAAAAATTGATTTATGAACCATAATAAGTGCGTCATTAGATTTTTATAAATAATGATATTTCAAAAAAAACCTTTTTAATCACCATAATATATTTTTAAAATAATAATTATGACCATCAAGATAATTAGCCACTGATGTATAGCAAATTACCTATTTTATATAATTTCAAGTTAAAACCGATGTAATACAGCCTTAAAAAAGAATAGTAAATAAAAAAGATTTTTATCTTTATTAAATATTGGAAGGTATCTCTGAAAAACCCTTCATTCTATTCTTTCTCCATCGGAGTATAAAGAATGCAGCAATTACACCAATAATAATTAGGATTGCGAGAGCAACTAAAATACCAACTGTTGGAGACTTTCCACCACACTTAGGATTAACTCCACATTTGGTGTATCTTGAAAGTTCAATTCCAAATAATTTTCCTTTATATTCTGGATTTAAGTTTACGCATTTTATTCTTATGTTATCTGAAAGATCTCCTTCGATTTCATATATTCCATTATATGTAAATGTTTCAAAAGCTACATGTTTTTTGCTATTAATTTTTCTAATTTTACATGTGATATTAATTGCTTGAAAGGAATGGCCAGTAAATGAAATTTCTTCACCTGCATTTACAATATTAATTACACATTTAGGATCAGAAATTGGAATTGTAATATTATTTATAGAAGATGAATTAAATATTATTTCTTTGAAATTGGCACAATTTGAGAAAACATTAACATCAAATTCAACATTCGAAATAACATGTACAAATTTTAGATTTCCACAAGAAGCAAAACATTCTAATCCAACCATTTGTAGAGATTCTGGAAGATATACTTCTGTTAAAGATGAGCAACTATAAAATGCCTTCAAACCGATTTTATTTAGTGACGCTGGGAATCTGATTGATTTCAATTTTTCACACTTATAGAAAGCTTGTTGATTAATTGCTTCTAAATGTTCTGGTAATTGAACATTAACTAATTCATTGCATGAATAAAATAAATTTTTACCAATTATTTTAACATTATTTGGTATTTTGATCTGTTTCAAGCTACTGCATGAAGCAAAAACGCCAGAATCAATGTTCACATTATCATTCTTGAATGTCACGCTTTCAAGAGAGGAGCAGTCTTCAAAGGCATTATCTTCCAGTTTAACATTATCTGAATTAAAAATTAATGATGTAATAGATATTCCTTTGAAACATTTTTCGCCAAAATAACTTAATGTTGATGGTAAATTTAATTCTCCTTTTAGACCTGAATATTCAAAACCACTTAAATAAATTTTAGTCAAACTATCTCCATAGTTAATATCATCCAAATTAGAACAATTTGCTAATGCTTGAGACTCAATAACTTTTACGTGATTGAGATTAATCTTTTTTAAGTTTTTCATACCATAGAAACATCCTGCTGAAATTGATTGAATTTTAGGTGGTACAGTGATTTCTGTAAACCCATTGATTCTACAGAAAGCATTTGCACCGATATATTCTAATGAATCAGGTAAATTAAATGGATCTAAATTGTAGCAGTAAAAGAATGCTGCATCGCCAATATATGTGATTGAATTGGAAATTGTGACTTTCTTAAGTGAAGAACAAGATGCAAAAGTTTCTTTTTGAATTATCTCAAGTGGCTTTTTAAATATGATTTCTGAAAGACTTGAACATTCTTTAAACGCACCTTCTGCTATGTTATCTACATTTGTTAAATTGAGAAATTTCAATTTTGAGCATTCCCAAAAGCATTTACTTGATACATTTCTGCATGATGAGGGAAAATCAAATTGTGTAAGTGCCATACAACCAGAAAATGCTTCATCATCAATTATTATAGTGTTATCTGGTATTTTAATTGTATGTAGTGACTTTAAATGCTTGAATGCTTTTTTTCCGATAATCAAAGATTTTGATGTAAGATTCATGACAATTACTTCAACATAAGGATATAAGTTAAATGAATTTTTAGCAAATTCTGTGATATTTCCGAAAAATGTAGCTTTTTTAATATTACTTGGAATTAATGGTGAGAATTCATAAATTCCATCTGTTGTAATATTAACTTCTGATTTATCATCATTGAATGATATGATAGAAAGCAGGCAAAAGAGATGTAACATTAAAATAAATTAAAAATTTTGTACACCTTTGAAATTTTTGAATGAATAGGGCCAAATGTGAATAAAAATATCTCAAACACAATTATATATTTGATTTAACTATAAAGATGCAATATAGAAAAAAAAATTCAAAGACTCATATAAACTTTTCTATTTGAATTTTGAATTCAAAAATGAGAGCTCGCCATGATCTGTAATTAGTCATGAACTATAAAAATTAATTGATGGCTTTATACAAAAAGAAAAATGAATGTATCAGATAAAATAAAAAAATTTACAAACAAATCCTCTCATATCTTTCGGCAGCTTAACATGTTCTAGTTATGAAGGTGTGATCGGAAAATAATTGAATGTATCAGACTTTATTATGAAGTTTACAAATTTATCAGACAATTATCTGCTTAATTTTATTCTTTAACAAAGTTTGTTGATTGATGTTGTAATTGAAATAAATGAAACTGTTGGTGTCCTCATTCTTTTGAGTTACTTTCTATATCTTTGTAAGTCAATATAAATATCTGAATAAAATTAATAAACATATTAGTCTGTTTAAAATTTTCTTCACAATTTTTCATCTGAGGATGTCTGCAATTGACTTTCATCCTCGGCTTTCGAGACAATTTGTGGTTTAAGTTCATTTGTTTTAGCAGCATGCTTTTTGCTTTGTGAGGTATCAGTTGATTTGATAGGTTTTTTGTCACTGGCATGTAGTGATTCTGTGCCATTATTGTTAATTTCAAGGTTACATAAAATTTGAACAATATTATGATGACCATTTTCAGAAGCAGTATCTAATGGAGTTTTACCATTTTGTAACGGAATATTTGGATCCGCGTGATGAGAAAGAAGAAGTTTAACAATCTTTTTGTGGCCATTTTGGCATGATATGTAGAGCGCTGTGGAACCGTCATTTCGTTGAGCATTAATGTTGAGATTTGATTGTTCCAATAAGATTTTAACAACGTTTGTATGCCCATGTTGACATGCGATATAAAGTGGAGATGTTCCATCATTAAATGGAATATTTGGATCTGCATTGTATGAAAGAAGAAGTTGAACAAGTTCGTGATAACCAAGTTGACATGCAACATAAAGAGAAGTTGCACCTTGATTTTGGCGAGCATTAATGTTGAGATTTTGTTGATTTAATAAGACACGAACAACATCTTGTTGATTATTTCGACATGCAATAAACAAAGGTGTCATTCTATCTATTATTTGTATATTTGGATCAGCATGATGGCTCAGTAGAAGTTCAACAATACTTTTATGACCGCATTGGCATGAAATACAAAGAGGGTTCCATCCATTGCCGTTTTGAGCATTTATGTTGATATTTGGCTGATTTAATAATATTTTAACAATTTCAATGTGGCCATTTTGGCATGCAGTATAAAGAGGAGAAATATCATTATTACATGTTTTATTAATATCGGTCTTTGAATTGTTTAATAAGATCTTGACAATTTCAGTATTGCCTTCTTGGCATGCATAATAAAGAGGAGTTGTTCCATCTATGAATGGAATGTTTGGATCTGCTCCATGCGCAAGTAGGAGTTCAGCTATTTCTTGCAATCTATTTTGGCACGATATATAAAATGCTGTTGCTTTATCGTCTCGTTGATAGTCGATGTTGAGATTTGGATATTTTAATAAAAGTTTGACAACTTCTGTTTTTCCATTTTGACAAGCAATAAAAAGTGGAGTTGTTCCATCGCTAATTGGAATATTTGGATCTGCATTATATGAAAGAAGAAGGCTAACGATATCAGGATATCCTTGTTGGCAGGATATAAAAAGAGAAGTCGAGCCATTTTTGCGCCGATAGTTAATTTTGATATTTGGTTGATTTAATAAAACAAGAACTACATCTAGGCGATTATTAAAGCATGCAATAAACAATGGTGTGACCCCATCTCCATATGTAATATTTGGATCAGCATGATGAGCAAGAAGAATTTCAACAATTTCTTTATGGCCTAGTTGACATGATACATAGAGTGCTGATGGACTTAAAGAATTCTGTGCATTAATGTCGATATTTTGTTGACTTAATAAAACTTTCACCACATCTGTATGTCCCATGCCACATGCAATATATAGAGGAGTTGCACCGTTATCACCATATTTATTTATGTCAATTATTGGACTATCAAGAAGGATTTTTACAATTTCTAAATTTCCGTTTTGAGATGCAATCATTAGAGGAGATAGTGAACCTTGGTATAAAATATTTGGATCTGCATTAAATAATATTAGTAACTTAGCGACTTCTGCGTGATTATTAAAGCAAGCAATAAATAAAGGGGTGGCGCCTTTATTATTTTGTGCATTTATAAAGCTATTTTGTTTGTCCAATAAGATTCTAACCACATCTGTATGACCATTTTGACATGCAACATAAAGAGGTGTTTCACCGGTTTTGAATGGAATATTTGGATCTGCATGATGAGAAAGAAGAAGTTTAACAACTTCTTTATGACCATTTTGACATGACATGTAAAGTGCTGTTGAGCCAGTATTATTTTGTGCATTAATGTTAACATTCGTTTGTTCTAACAAAAATTGAACTACTTCTGAGTGGCCATTCTCACATGCGATTATAAATGGTGTTGTGCCATTTTGTAATGGAATATTTGGATCGGCTTGATGAGAAAGAAGAAGTTCAACAATATCTTTAAATCCATATTGGCATGAAATATAAAATGCTGTGGAACCGTTATTTCGTTGAGCATTAATGTTGAGATTTGATTGTTCCAATAATATTTTAACAACGTTGGTATGTCCATTTTGACATGCGATATAAAGTGGAGATGCTCCATCATTAAATGGAATATTTGGATCTGCATTGTGAGAAAGAAGAAGTTGAACAAGTTCATGATAACTGCGTTCGCATGAAACATAAAGAGATGTTGAGCTATTATTTCGTCGCGCATTGATGTTGAGATTTGATTGTTTCAATAATATTTTAACAATGTTTGTATGTCCATTTTGACATGCGACAAAAAGAGGAGTTGATTCATCATTAAACGGAATATTTGGATCTGCATGGTGAGAAAGAAGAAGCTTGACAAGTTCATGATAACCGCGTTCGCATGAAACAAAAAGAGATGTTGATCCATTATTTCGTTGTGAATTAATGTTGAGATTTTGTTGTTTTAGTAAGATACAAACAACATTTTGTTGATTATTATAACATGCAGCAAACAAAGGTGTCAATCCATCTCCATAAAGAATATTTGGATCTGCATGATGAGCAAGAAGTTGTTCAATAATTTCTGTATGTCCTTTATAGCATGCGATATAAAGAGGAGTCGATCCATTAGCTTGTTTTTTATTGATTTCAATATTCGATATGTTAAGTAAAATTTTGACAATTTCTGCATAACCATTTTGGCATGCAATATATAATGGTGAATACCCATTTCCAAAAGAAATATTTGGATCAGCATGTTGATTAACAAGGAGTTCAACAATATCTTTATGTCCATTCATACATGCTACCATAATGGGCGTTGAACCATCATTTCTTTGAGTGTTAATTTTGATATCTCTTTGGGCAAGAAGAAGTTTAACAACTTCTGTGTGTCCATTTTGGCAAGCAACATATAATGGAGTTGAATTACTATTTGTTTGTGTGTTTGGATCGGCATGATGGGAAAGAAGAAGATCAACAATATCTGTATGACCTTTTTGGCAAGCAATATAAAGAGGTGTTATTTGATTGCTCATTTTGTCAACTTCAATTGAAGGATTTTGCAATAATTTTTTAACTAAATCTTTATGTCCATTTTGACATGCAATATATAATGCTGTGGAACCATTTTCATTCTGTAAATTGACATCAATTGAATATGGAAGGAGTGATAATATTTCAGAGTAACCTTTATATGAAATCGCATGAATTAATGATTCCTTATGAGTTGTAACTAAATCGGTTCTTGCATATTTATGTATCAAAAAATATACAATATTTTTGAAACCATTCAAACAAGCAACATAAAGAGGTGTTTCTCCCTGCTCGTTTTGATAATTAAGAACTACACCTTTCTGATATAAGTATTTGACAATTTCAAAATATCCATTTTGGCATGCAATGAATAATGGAGAAGATTCATCCCTCATATTTTTATTCGGATCTGCACCTCTATCAATCAAAAATTTAATGAGATCTAAATTTCCATTTTGGCAAGCAATGAATAAACCTGTGGCTCCAAATATATTTGTTTGATTGATATCAACGCCTTTACTTAAAAGATATTCTATTATTTTCATATAATTTGAAGTTTCATTTACATAATTAACTTCCATGTAATGTCCAAAATAACATGCCATTGTGAATGGTGTTTCTTTTACTGCATTATCTGAATTAAAATCCTTTCTTAAAGTTTCAAAATAATACTCTAAAATATTGAATTTTCCTGAAAAAGCGACAAATTCATATACTAATTTATTAAAATCTGCTTTGTGCTTATAAAATTTGTCAAACAAAACAGCGTCATCTCTTTTTAGTGCAAATTCATAAGGATCTTGTCTGCTAGGATTAGCTCCAAATTCGAGTAAAAAATCAATAAGGAACGTATCATTCAAATCACAAGCGACAAAAAGAGGTGTTTTTGTTTTTTGTCTAATCTGTTGATGTTGAATTTGATCATTTTTAGTAACAAAGTGTAATTTCTAAACATAATGAAATCTAACCAAACAGGAGAGAGAACATTCGTGTTCTTCCTATGGAGAAAAATCTTTGCATCCATACACCTATTGCAATCATTGAATTGAGACATCATTTCTTTGTTTTCGCTCATAATTGCTAAAAATGTTAAAAGTGGTTTAATTTCAAAAACATTTGTTGATTTAAGATAATTATAACAATTAATTGCTCCATTATGACATGCATCTTCGAGTAAGTTCATGTTACCTATCCTATATGTTGATAAATTGATATGTTTTCTCTTGATTTGGCGTTTTAAGGGAGGCTTACGACCAGATAAAGATCTCAATTTTTTGTGAAGTTTACAAGAAAAGTGAGATTCGTTAAGCGTTTTTCTCGTTGAATATCAAGTTTTCCCGAATTTTAGTTATTCATAAAGCACCTCTATATTATCCCCTATCTACCGATATGATTATTTTTCAAAAAGCTAGCACATTAATGAAACAAGATTTTTTTCGAAAAAATTTTAAATTTTCTAGGCGTTTTGTGTAATGTTTTTTTATACAAAAGAACCAAAAAAATATTTTTTTTTGAAGAATGATTTGGATAGAATACTTTGCGGAAATTATTTTTATTATAATTTTGGTCGATAAATACTGGCGGATTCAATTTTGGCAAACCTCCAAGATTTCATTTTTGGACGATTCCGAATGGTGTCCTTTTTGAATTTTAATTGGAAAAATATATTTGTCGATATATGGAGATACTAAAATACTTAGTTTAAAAATTCTATGTCAAATCGTCACCTTTTTCCCATTTTTTTCAGCTATTTTTTATTAAAATCTAATTGTAAATTAATGGGTAATACATTGTGCTATTTTACTTTTTCAAAGCTGTATCAATTTATTGAGAGAAATTTTCAAGTTCGGAATTTGGATGAAAAGTGAAGATATTTAAAAAAAAAAAAAAAAAAAAAAAAGGTAGTGGGGCTTCCAGGCACTTCGTGCCCTCTAGCCCCTAAATTTTTTCCAAAGTTTAGAATGTCATTCCGTAATTGGGACGAAGTCATTGCGCACTTTTCTACGCACCAACCAACACCAGAGCAGTTAGAAGTGCTTGAGAAGATGAAGGAGGAGACTCTGGAGTATTTGAGACAACAAATTGCAAATTACAATTCGAAGATTGACGAAACAGTCTATAGAGTCTCATCGGCAGAGTCACATATAGAAGTGGACCAGTTGGTCAGTGACTTATTATATTATACTGCTGAACGAAACAAATTATATAACAAATTGAAAGAATTGGAATAAAAAATTAATATTTTACTTATATTTTTTTTCTTACAAGCTCTGGGTAGTATGTGGGGGGCTTCCCCCCGAAGATGTTTAGTATAAATGAAGTTTTTATTCGGAAAATTGTTAGCCTTCTGGTGTGAATTCGGAGGACTCTTTCTTTTCAACATCAAAGTCATCTGGTGTATCGAACTGAATGTATGAAAGCCAAATGTTGTATGTGTTTTCCAATTGGCTTTCAAACTTGAGATACATTCCATGCATGAGTGTTATTTCAGTTTCAACGTAGAGTTGCTGATGTGGCTTGAAGACATGCATGAGAATTGGTCCTCCAAATTCGTCCTTGAAAAACTTGCAGTAGCAAACATAAACTGAGATAGAGTCTCCTTCTTCAATGTCTTCTGCTTGGTTAACGAAATGAATAGCAATTTTGCGTACTTGAATTGTGTTGTTGTCTGAGTAAAATAATGGTTTGAACTTGGGGTTGAGTGAGCTAAGACATTGCCATTTTGCTGTTTCTTGTCCGTACTCACGTTCTTCTTCGTCATCCTGATATCCGTAACTCTTTGATTTGAATTCGACCCAAAGCTGTTCGACTTTTTTTGCAGCTTTGGGTGGAAGACTTTCAATAAGCTGACATATAGTTCTGTCAACCATTATCTTTGTTATTGTTGAAAATAGTTGACGATTGTGTCACCTAATTCGAATGGGTCAGGTGTTTCTTTTTGTAGTTTGGTAAAGTCTGCAAGAACTTTGTTGAGTTGTTCACAATATTCTTTGTTAAGTTGCAGGACTCTTTCTTCTGGCTTTGAATTGAAGTATTCTTCAGACAATCTGAGTAGTATTTTGCGTAGTTAGCGTTGCTGTGGTTCTTTGTAATACGGAGCTCGTTTGGTATTGTTTTTGGTAGTGAAAGTGGCTTTGGATTGAGTGAATTGCAGGACAAATTTGAATTTGAATTGTCTGTTCTGCTTGGAGAATGTGTAGATGCTGCAGTTTGATATTGAGGTTCTAAACCTGTGGGCGCTGAAAGTCTGCAAGCAATTTCTTCAGGTGAATTTGGAGCGAACACGCTAGCGAATGCCATTAGACAAAAATAAACTGTTTTTTTCAAATAAGAGTTTGAGATGAACCGTTTTCGTCAACGGAGACCCCCTCTATTTTTTATTTTTATTTAATAGTTACCGTTGGCAAACCGTTCCATCTCAAATATTGAATGAACTATAAACGTTTTTTGTTTTCTATATATACTTTTTGTCCAACGGTAAAACTTTTTACACAACGGTTTTTGAGAGTCGTCGCCGTTGACTTTTTTGTAGAGCACTCAAAATAGTATAACTTTGTCCGGACAAGTAAGGGTCTATCGTCGCTACAGGAAAAGTTACAGGCGTTCCAAGGAAGTATACTTTGAGAAGACTTTGTCTATGTATCATCCAGGGTATCTGTTAGTTCCTTTGTTGCTGGTGTTGCGCGGGGGTGTTGAAGATGGTGGGGATCGAGTTCTTACTACCGCTGTTTGGTTATGCTTACTATCAAAAGGAATATGTAGATAGAAAGTTTGCTGGTGGCGAGCACACTTCGAAAAGAGCCCAGCGAGTAGGTGTCCTCAGTTTGAGCTTCAGTGAGGACAGAAATCGAGACGGTTGAAGGTAAGGCCAAAAGCTCAAATTTACTGTGCCTTTTGTACTAGGTCGTTAGCGAAAGTAAGGGCTAACGTCCCCTAAATAGCCTGAGGTGCATGAGGATTGGGTAGACAAGTTCCTCCGGGAACTGGCTGTGGCTGCTAAGAGATCAATAACGCGTTTTTGATTCTTCGATGTCGGCTCTTCCTACTAGTGATGTACAAATTGCTAAGGTCGGATTGTTCACCCGTCTTAGGGATCGGAGCTGGGTTTAGACCGTCGTGACCGGTTTGGTTTTATTCCTACGGATTAGGCATCAATGATAGTAGATTGATTTATACGAGAAGGAACTGTTGATTATGGCCTCTGGTTAGCGAATTATCGGAAAGGTATGTCGCGCAGCTACGCGTCTGGGATTAATGGCTGAAAGCCTCTTAACAGAAGCCCATTAGAAGGTGATGCACGTGAATGTCTTGGAACCGATAGAATAATCAATACTCAAAGGTCCGCTTATAGGTAACCATGTAGAAGACATTGTGCTGAACGAAGGTACTGTAAAAGCAGTGGAGTGGCATTACTCCAGACTGTTGAGGT